>NC_064253.1:42058400-42379991 GCF_003254725.2 Canis lupus dingo
CTCTATTAGAGTCAATGATGTTTAACTTTTCACAGTACAGGTAAATTTCAGCTCCACAAAAAACAGGAAATGGAAATCATACATAAATTCATAAAGTTTTCAAAGACTCTCACCTCCCCCTAACTCTCATCCTAAACATTGCATTGTATAAGGTCTAGAGAGACCATGAGACACCAAGAGACTGGATCTCAGAGTTCACCAGTTCTCCCCTCAAACCCACTTTGTTTCTAAAGCCACCACCTATATCTCAACAACAAAACTTGTAACATTTGTTACAAGTTTTCTCAGATTTTCCAAGTTTTCTGTGATTCCCCTCCCCTAGCAACCGCCCTCCCCCCAAGAATTTCACAAGTCTTTTCAATCTTCTTTTTTTTGAGGACATAACTGACTTTATAATCTGTATTAGATCCTCACCAATTTTCATCATGTGGGTGACAAAAAGTAAATATACAAAGGTTTCAACAAATTGAATGCCTGGCTCTTAATTTTATATGTCCCCAAAACCGAAACAGCTTCTGTCCCACTCACTGGACTTTCACCTCCATACCTTCATATCTCTTCTTTTCTCCACTTGACATCTTCTCTCCCCTAGTTCCAATTCACACACCCATCACCTATAAAACCTTCACTCACCTTCCAAGCCCTCTTTTCCTTTAAAAACAGTATTCCAAGAACTTTCCCAGCAACTTAGCATGCATATTATCATGAAGACGTCTTTAAGACTCTACCAATAATGACTTAAATACAGCCTTAGTTCTACTGTTCCAACCTCAATCAGAATGGACTATAGTCAGTAGCACTCAGTTACTCCAGTGTCACTTGCCTAGCACACCAAGAACACACAGATCATTTGATGAGCTTATCTTTCCCATTCTAACTTAATGGTGAAAAGACGGGGAAATAATACCAAGCAGATCTACAATCAGGTCCAGGAATCAGGACTGATAGTATAACATTCAAGGACTTCAGTGACTATTTCACGTTTTGTTTCTTGGAACACCAAGTGCCCAAGAGGACTGGGCCATCAGATTCCCATCAAAAGGGGAAAAGAACCACCCACTTTCTAAAACAGATTGACTGTTAAACACATGTACAGCAGGGGCCTCTTGCAGGAGAAAAAGCAAGCTGTCCTGACAGAGTTCATAAAAGCTTCTGAGGACAACAATTTTTTTTCTTTTAAGAGATGAAAAGATACATTCTAACCCATACTGGATGGATAATAACCCCTTTCGCAAATTCAACACTTAATGAGAAACATTTTCAGTTTTAAAAATTCCTATAATTTGAGAATTCCGTAATACCAGCCCTTTTCAAATCAATAATTACATTAGTCAAACCAGACTACTTGTTAAAATTACACAAAGTTTGTACGATCAATCCCTAGTATTTAGGAAAGTCTTTCTAAAATTCATGTGGTTAATTGCGACCTAATCTTTTTAGTCAGTACACCAACCATTTGGCACTCTTCTCTAAAACCTGGGAAGATTTCCTGACCAATAGAATAAAAATAAAATAAGGCAAAATAAGCATTAATATTTCCACTCTCGACATTACAATGATACACAGAGCCAGGACTATATATGGTAGGTAGATGTAGCTCCTAGAAATCTAAAACAATTAATACTCTAATCAAAATTTTCCTCGTATCTCACACACACACACACACACACACACAGAAAACACCTGCATACACACCCTATAAATCAATAACTATCAAAATAAACTATAGGAATAAAATGGCATTATTGCTTTTTAGAAATTAAAACACATTTCTAGGCAACATTTTCAAAGCCAAGAAGCTTAAAAAACAAATTAATTCCCTACCTTCATAGATAAAGAAGCTCATGATTAAGTAATTTGTTTACATAAAGATTCTCAAAGAGTCTAAGATCCCACCAGCAACTATTGAGAAGAATTGAATTTTTAGTAGACAATACGTCCACTGTCATTAACAGCATCTGAAATGACCCCGAAAAGAATTAGACATAAAATACAGAACATCGGGATCCCTGAGTGGCGCAGCGGTTTGGAGCCTGCCTTTGGCCCGGGGCGCGATCCTGGAGACCCGGGATCGAATCCCACGTCGGGCTCCCGGTGCATGGAGCCTGCTTCTCCCTCTGCCTGTGTCTCTGCCTCTCTCTCTCTCTCTCTCTCTCTCTCTGTGACTATCATTAATAAAAAAAAAAAATCTTAAAATACAGAACATCTCACATAGAAATTTTAAACTGCCTATATTAAAATGGACTTTAAAATCTCAAGATTGCATATTGCGCAGTCATAAAAAAATAGAATAAAACTTTGCCATTTGTAAAAACATGGATGCACCTAGAGAGTATTATGCTACATGAAATAAATCAGATTGAGAAAGACAAATATCGGGGGATCCCTGGGTGGCGCAGCGGTTTGGCAGCCTGTCTTTGGCCCAGGGCGCGATCCTGGAGACCTGGGATCGAATCCCACGTCGGGCTCCCAGTGCATGGAACCCTGCTTCTCCCTCTGCCTGTGTCTCTGCCTCTCTCTCTCTCTCTGTGTGTGTGTGTGTGTGTGTGTGTGTGTGTGTGTGAGAGAGACTATCATAAATAAATAAATAGGAAATGCATCTTTATAAAAAAAAAGAGAATGACAAATATCATATGACTTCACTCATATGTGGAATCTAAAAACAAACAAAAAGCAGAATCAGACTTATAAGTACAGAGAACGTACTGATGGCTGCCAGGGGAAAGGGGGAATGGGCAAAATGGATGAAGGGAAGTGGGAGATACAGGCTTCCAGTTATGGAATAAATTTGCCATGGGAATAAAAGGCAGAGTACTAGGGAATATAGTCAATGATACTGTAATAGCGCAGTATGGTAGCAGATGGTAGCTACTCTTGTGAGCACAGCATAAGGTGCAGGGATGCTGAATCACTGTTACACACCTATAACCAATGTAGCATTGTGTATCAACTATACTCAAATTTTAAATCCCAAATTTCCATGTAGTTAATAAGAGTGTTCCTTTGTCCATTACAAAGCAGATACAAAAGCAAGAGCTATTTAATGGCAATGTATCTCCTCCCTGAAGGCTGATTTATTGTTATTTAGCATTTCCAGGAAAGTATTTCCAAGAGCTAAGCAATAGTTTTTAATACTGACTCCTCTTCACAACCTGCTCTGCAGCACTACCACCTCTTTACAAAATGAGAAAAAGGCTTACATGGATGCTTAAATGACTTACTTCATCTCAGTATTTTTTCCCACCAGATTGTGGAATATCATACAAAGGAAGTATATTCATTTTGGTCCTTGGATTTTCTACTGAGACTTAATTCTACAAGAAACAAAATTATACAGAGTAAAACACTTCAGCAACCTAAGTAAGATGAACTTTCTAGGTCCCACCCCAGAAGGAATGTCCAAAACAGACTGTGCCTTTGGAAGGATATTAGAAGTGTAAGAGTAACTCTGGTTCCAGCCTTGGTCTCAGGACTTCACTGGGTTATTACAGTTCCGGTGATTTACAAATGTAGAAGCTTATTACATATAAAAGCTCTTAGTTCCAATAAGCTCTGGGTAACTTGCTATCTCCATTTTAAAAGCCTCTTCCTCACAATTACCATCCATTTGAAGAGTGATTTGACCCATACTCTGTCCTTTGAGACATTACATGAAAGGACTCTCACCTACTCAAAAATCAATCTTTTCAATTAGATGAAAACTTAATGAAAGCTGGGATCATCCTGATGAAAGCAAAATACTGCCAAAAGGCAAAAACAGTTTCACACTTTAACAGTAAAGCCAAAATGTTGCCAGATTATAATTCTGCTATATACTTATTGCTATATACTTATATGGTCCAAATATCTGTAATTTACTTCAATAAAGCAATGGTTTTTCTATAAATTAAGTTATTCAGAGTTTACCATCCTTACAGGAAGTCATGACACTATCATTGTCAAATCTATGTACAGATTTGGTTCCCTGAACAAGAAGATATTTAATCAAAGTTCTATAATTCAGACTCTTAAAAACAAGGAATAATATACCAAATATTACAAGCTATTATGAAAACTGCCCTTCCTTGGGTCCTTTGTATAGGTTGCCCTACTGATTCAGTATCATTATGGAATACAACAGAGGGAATGAATTTAGGTTTGCTTATCCACTCAAACCCATTCTCCTGATGGCCAATAATAAGGTTGCCTTTGATAGACAGCAAACCATAAAAGGTAAGGAATGGGATGATGGAATGCAAAACTGGCTGACATGGAGTCCAACTCACAAGAAGGACATGGCAGCCAATTTATCTAAGTGGACAAAGGTTGAATTAACCTAACCTTTATGCTTTAAATGTCCTGATTTGTACAATGAACCAAAATTCAGAATGAATCCTACTTTTATTTAAATCTAACAGTGAACCTTCATTCTGTTTAAGAAAAAAAGGAGGGGGCATTTTCCAAAAATAAAGCCAACAAAAAGCACTTTAAAAGAGAACTCATTTCTAAAAATCATTAAATTCAATCTTAAAACATAAGCAGCCCAAAGTAAACACATGATCCATACCTAAGTCACTAACACAATGCAGGAGCAGTATAAATACAAACAAGAACTAAGAAATGTAGAAGTCATTTTCATGTTATAAGGTAAATCTCATGTAATATACACTTAAATGAGCTGTGAATGCCAGGCATGGGGAACCAAAAACTGAAAAATCAGGGTGCTGCAGAGAACGATAATGACAGGCTAATCAAATAGAAAATGAGAGAGGATGGAAAAGGACATCATATATAAGATTCAAAGTTGCCATGACATGTGTGAGTGAATAAAACGTATGGGCTAAGAATTCATTGACCATGTTCAAGGGAGAAAAAAATCTCTAACTAGTTCATGAGGAAGACATTACATTTGGGAAAGAATGGAGAACTCAATACTCAGCCAAAAGTGCCTGAAATTTGTTCTATAGGTCATAGGGAGATGCTGAAAATTTCAGGCAGGAGTGGCAGAGTCAAAGCTATCCTTTACCTGTGGTCTCTTCTATACACGGTTCTAACTCAAATGTGTCTAAACCTTACAGATTTTTATCCATGAGATCTTTCATAAAAATCAATGCTAAAAAGGTTACAAAAGCAAAACAGTACTCTAACAGATCCACAACTGAGGTCTAATACCTGGGCACAGAGAGTTCTAGTATAGTTTAGAATCGTGCACTCTGGAGCCAAACTGCATGCCTTCTAATTCTAGCTTGCCATTTACTGTATCTTTGCCCTAGTAACTTAAAACTCCTGTGACGCAGTTTCTCATCTTTAAAGTGGGGGAAATTTGACTTACCTAGACCTCAAAGTTCTGAGAACTTGAGAGAAAGATGTAGATTGCTTAGAAAAAAAAAAAAAAAAAAAAGATGTAGATTGCTTAGAACAGTGCATGGCACAAAGAAAAAGCTTCCAAGTAAGGTTGATACAACAACTTCCATGCCATATCCTTCTGACATCCAATTAATATTATCGTAACATTTCATATAAAATGAAGGAGTGTTGATTCAGGAGCCTCTGTAAAGGTATATTTATGTGGGAAGTCTGATTTTTTTTTTTCTGCTCTGATCCTTCTAAAAGCACAAGCGAAACGCTACATACCTAGGTGAACAGTTTCCTTTTTCAATATGCCTTGTCCATTTTTCCCCTCGCGATGGCTTAAAATGGTTCCCAGGCACATGCATGTAATTAAAATTCATTATCTTAAAAGACTGCTTTAGGAAACTCCGTAATGAAATCTGCCATCATCCCTTTTTTATGGATAGATATAATTACAACCTAATAGGCATCATTTAATCAAGACTTAACAATTAGGTTCTTAAATCCAAAACTTGATTATTTTCTTCCTTGAAAGGTGCACAAAATTTTCTCCCAGGTGGTGGTCATGTAAAGTGAAAGGCAGAAGAACTATTAAAACCCTTATCATAAAGGCCTTCTGAAGTGCTAATTACTATCCAATTATGACAGACATAATCTGAAAGTAGACAATCTATCACAATCTCATGGCTTTTGTTTTTTTTAATTTGTTCACCTACATCTCCAAACAACTGCCTACAAAAAGCCCAAAACTTCAGGTTGTACTTAATTCTCACCTACTCCTTCTAGATAATAAAACAAAGTCATAAATAACAGCATCCAACCCCTTTCCTTGTTCTAACATCAGCAAATCAGATCTCTAAAGGAGAAAAGCAACCTACGCTTGTATCTCATCCCACATTTTGGATATAAAAAACCACAGACCCTGAGGAGTGACAAGCTTTCCTAAGACACTTAAGGTCAAACTGGCACTAGGACCTAGGTCTTCCCCAGTACAATTCACACACACACACACACACACACACACACACACACACAATATGGGGGTGGGGAAAACATTTTTGAGGGCCTACATTTTCAAGTCTGATCCCTGTGCCTCACACATCTAATTACAATATCTATCCCCATTTCCAGCTAAATAAGATTAATTCTTAGTCACTGATGCTTAATAGTAACCCCTGCTACTCCCAGCAGCCAACACCCTAGTTTGAAAAAGATGCAGATCACTAATTAATGCATCATTTATTGAGAGCCTGTAATTGCCTTACCACACCCAAGTCCCTTCTAGCTAGACTAAGCTTCTTTATAGACCTAATACATACCAAACATAAGACACACAGTTGAGCAAGAAATCTATTAAAGAATTAGGAAATCCTGGGGCACGGGGAGGGGGGAGGAGACCCTCAGTCGGTTAAGCATCTGTCTTTGGCTCTGTCTTTGGCTCCGGTCATGATCCCAGGGTCCAGCTCCCTGCTCAGTAGGGAGTCTGCACCTCCCCCTTCCTCTGCCCCTGCTTGTGCACTCTGTCACATAAATAAATAAAATTTTAAAAATATACAGAAAATCCTGAAATGGCTTTATAGATCACTAAAAAGAGAAATCTAAGCTCTTGGGTGTTTCATTCTTTCCTTTCCCAAAAGCTGTGAGACATCTCCTCAAAAATCTAAACCAAGCCCCTGCCTTTAAACTTAGTTGTCCAAGGACTCTATGATTCAGAAGACACATGTGATCTTTATGCAAGATTCAAAGGATTCTACGAGAGTAGAAACAAAGGCTTAAAGTCAAATAATTTCTTCCAAAATAACCTCATTAACATTAGCGAACATTTTTTCAGTTTCCAAAGAACCCTAATTCAGGACAGAGAAAAGAAAATAGCTGTTTTTGAGAGTTTACTACGACACCCCAATCAACCCTTCATGGATATCACTCTCATTTTGTAGATCAGAAACTAAGATTTGGAGAGGCTAAGGGACTTGAATAAGCACCCCGAATTCCTAATCTCCCGATTTAACAATCAAATCCTAAAACAGAAGAGAGTTCCTATTTCTTCCTCTCAACTCCCCAAACACTGGCAAGTGTCACCAGTGTCAGCTCCTAGGGGCCACTTCACAAACAGAGATGGCGCAGCCAGAGAGCCGCTCTGTTAAACTAGAATGAGCAAAGGGCAGCGTGCTTCAGCAACAAAAGTCAACCTGAAACCTCTAGTACAAGTTCTCCCCCTGCCTCTCCTCTCATCCAAGAAAGTAAAGTGGACCTGCAGCCCCATATACTTTCTTAAAAAAACTAAAATGAAATTTTAAGAGCCATTCAAAGGATGTCATCTTTACTAGTGTTAAGTGGTAGTCTAAATCACATGAGAATGTAAAACCACTTGAGATTGCATACTGCTTTCTCTGAGTGTGGAATCCCTCTCAGCAAGTGAACCTACAAAATTAGAAAAACTCAATTTATTTAAAATAAGTTACAATAAAAGTTTAAATTTTAAATTTGGGGAAGCATGTGATGTTTGACATTCTTATTCAAACACTAATTCAGATCTATCTTCTCTCAATATGGGTGCCTTCAAAGACAATGAATACGCTTTTTTCAATCTCCTCAGAGGATCTCATCCTCATTTATGAAACAAGCCACAGGTAAACTGGCCTCTTCCTGCTCTTCCGAAACAAGAGAACCTCATTTGGGCTTTTCGGATCAAAAACATATTCCATACCAGTAAACCTTATAGCTGGACCCAGTTTTGAGCCTAAATATTGTGAACTGTATAGCAATCGTCCCTTCCTTCCATTTGTACTTTCCACTTCAATTTGGAGTTCTGTAATGGAATTACCCTGCAGACTTTGTATCTCAAAACAGCTGTTTGCCTTCACAGACACCCTTACCCAGAGACACCTCAAAGTAAGAAATAAAAAAGCCAAAAAGATATATAAAAGCACCACTATGGGAAACAGTCTCAAACTTATATATTTTATGTAATATATAAATATGCATGCATTTTTTTTTTTTTTTTATAACTGCTGCCTTGTTTTTTTTAAACTAGGCAGATATTTTCTCAGGTCAAAGATTTCATTGTTTTACAGCCACAAGTGATTTCCAAAATAAAAAAAGTGATAAATGTTCTTAATCCTGAATTTTGCATTTGAAAGTAAATAAAAGTTATATTGTCATTAATTCAATAAATATTAAATTCTGTATACAAGGAACTATCAGAATATAAAAGCGTCTTCTTGGGCACCTGGATAGCTCAGTGGTTGAGTCTCTACCTTTGGCTCAGGGGAGGATCTGGGGTGCTAGGATTGAGTCCCTGATTCAGGCTCCCTGCTGGGAACCTCCTTCTCCCTCTGCCTATGTCTCTGCCTCTGTGTGTCTCTCATGAATGAATAAATGGTTTCTTTTAAAAATAAATAAATAAGTATGTCTTCTTTGTCCTCAAGGACTTCAGAGTTTCCAGAGAAGTAAGTTTCTTATGGGTTGTTACAACCTGAAACTCCAAAATACCAAGAATTCTCACCATTACTCAGCAAAGGTATCCTAGTGAAGGAACATTTGTTTTAAATAGAAACCAACATCATTAAGAATGCTAAATGTCACTGGTATGGATATTTCTTGATCAGGTACAGTGTATGAAGGTCTCAATACTTGACAACATAATGTACAAGAATTTGCTATCCAAATTAAAATGCAGAAAAGGCCTAAGAAAGCAAATATGAAACTGAGAAGTTAGTGCTATCAGAATATTACACACACACAAAAAAAAAAGATTACACAAATGTGGAATCATACACAGAAAAATGGACACCTCTTCACCACCAGCAACCCCACGCTGCAATTTAAGAGGGAACGGATTCCTGTGGCGTATTCGTCTCCCAACAAACACAGCACCCTGGAATGGACAAGGAGAGCCCTGCCTGATTGAGGTAGTCTGGATGACATCTCAACATCCTCCTCCCTACCTGTCTAATCTTATGGAGGGGAGGGGGGGCTGGAAATAAACGCAGTGGAAAGTTTAAAAAAAAAAAAAAAAGTGCAGGTGTATTCAACAGCTGACAAAAGAGGTTAAGATTCCATATACACCCACGGTACCATTTAGTCAATTTCTATTTAAGAAACAAACTGGGACAATGATTCCAATGTACAAAAAAGAAGATGCCTTAGGTGAACTACTCCAAGGCACATTTTTAGCTCATGTGACCTTCCAAAGTGCTCCAAATGTGAGTATGTAGATGTGTGGGCATGTGTATATTTATAGAAAGTGTTGAGAACACTATAAAAACAACAAAAACAACACATGACTAAATCATAACATGTTAATGTTGCAAGGGCCTTCTGACAACTAGTCCACGGCCTCAATTTTTAGGTAAAGAAAATAAGAACTACTTGCACCAAGTTTTTAAAACTTCACAGCACTAAGGTCTTTAATCCCAGAAAAATCTCGCATTTAATTCTAATTATTTATTTTATTTATTCTTTATTCTTAAATTTATTCTTATTCTTAAATTTACACTTCCCCTGGAAAGATGACTGTCTACTCCTCCCTATAATACAGATTCTAAATTGTCTTTTAGGGCTCAAATGAGCCTTGCCCTATTTCTTCCAGGCAGGCCATTCATCTAACCCAATGGTTCTCATATTGTGCCCTGGGAATCCTAAGGGTCCCTAAGACCTTTTGATAGATCCAAAAGGAGAAAACAATACCTTTTTCTCATTCATTCTCACGTAAATGTACAATAGAGCTTTCCAAAGGTTATGTGCTTCTGTATTCAGTCTGGTGCAATATGACTATACAGCTGACTTCTATTAAGCCACACATTAAACAGATGAAAGAATGTAAAATAATGCCACTCTTATCACTATTATTCTTTCAAAAAAATATATTCTTCATCTTTAAAACACTATTTTTTAAAAGATTTGAGAGAAAGAGAGAGAGAGAGAACGAGCGGGAGGGGCAGAGGGAGACGGAAAGAGATCCCAGACAGACTCCACATTGTGCATGGAGCACAATGCAAGGCTCAATCCCACTGCACGAAGATCAGACCTGAGCCAAAACCAAGAGTCAGATGCTCAACTGACTACACCATCCAGACATCCCTTTAAAATGTTATTTTTGGGGACGCCTGGGTGGCTCAGCAGTTAAGCGTCTGCCTTTGGCTCCGAGCGTGATCCTGGAGTCCTGGGATCGAGTCCCACATCAGGCTCCCTTCATGGAGCCTGCTTCTCCCTCTGCCTGTGTCTCTGCCTCTCTCCTTCTATGTCTCATGAATAAATAAAAACTTTTAAATAAATAAATAAAATGTTATTTTTGTTAATGTGTTATAGGTTTATTTTTTAAACTAAAATATAGTTTTAAACTTTTTCAACTTCCTTTCTATATAACAAATACTGATAGACATAACCAACATATAAAAGGTCTTCTGAGTTCTCAATAATCTAAGCCTATAAAAGGGTTCTAAGGAAATTTAAGAAACATTGGTCTGACTCACTGTTTAGCCTTTTTTTTTTTTTTTTTTTAAGGAATTTGTAGTGAATTCTTTTAGCACATATGAATGAACTTCAGAAAAGCTTCCTATTCTTCTTCCTACCTTCAAAGGGATGTTCCTGTAGCCCTGGGACAATGTAAACTACTTCTTATGCCCAGTACTTTTTTAATCACATGAACTTCCTTTGATAGGGAATTTTTATAAACCCACAATACAGGAGCCATGAAAATACCTTTATATTCCAGTTCTCAGAAAAGACACTTTATAGAGCACATAAATGCTGTTAAGTGTTGCCTACTTAAGTTGGTTTAGAAAATGCTTGTGAAATTGCACTACTGGGTATTTACCCCAAAGGTAGAAATGTAGTGATCTGAAAGGGCACCTGAACCCCATGTTTATAGCAGCACTGTCCACCATAGCCAAACTATGGAAAGAGCCCACAGATGTCCACTGAGAAATGAATGGAGAAGATGTGACATATATTAGTTAGCCATCAAAAAAAAAAAAAAAAAAAAGAAAAGAAAGAAATCTTGCCATTTGCATTGACATGGATGGAACTAAAGAGTCTTATGCTAAGCGAAAGAAGTCAATCAGAGAAAGACCGTTATGATCTCACTCATATGTGGAATTTAAGAAACAAAACAGAGGATCATAGGTGAAGGGAGGGAAAAATAAGATGAATCAGAGAGGGAGACAAACCATAAGAGACTCGAGACAAACTGAGGGATGCTGAAGTGGAGGGGGGCTAAGGGAGACAGGGTTAACTGGGCGATGGGCATTAACTAGGGCATGTGATGTAATGAGCAATGGGTGTTATATAAGACTGGTGAATCACTGAACTTTACCTCTGAAACCAAGAATACATTAAACATTAATGAAATTTAAATTTTTTTAAAAATTTAAAAAAAAGAAAAAGAAAAAAAAAGCTTGTGAATGTTACAAGTACTTAGGATGCCAAGGAGTGGTTTTTCATTTGGTCATTTCCATCACAGGCAGAAAATCATGTCCTGTTTTCCTCTCCTGAGGCCCCACTCCTTCTTTCCCTGGGCTGCTTCTGTCCTGGCAGCCCCTGTTCTTCAGCTGTCCTCACATCTAGCCAATCCTACAAAATTGTCCTCAGTCTGGTTTCTCTTAAGGCTTCTCTCTACTACCCACTTGCTACGAAGGCTTCATAATGACCTTCACCATACAAATGGAAACACTTTGGCCTGAGTGTCAAGGCCCTCTAGAAAACCCAACCATCCTCCAACAGTCAAAAGTATTTCCTATATACGATAGAAGTACATCATATATGGGATCCCTGGGTGGCGCAGCGGTTTAGTGCCTGCCTTTGGCCCAGGGCACGATCCTGGAGACCCGGGATCGAATCCCATGTCGGGCTCCCGGTGCATGGAGCCTGCTTCTCCCTCTGCCTGTGTCTCTGCCTCTCTCTCTCTCTCTGTGTGACTATCATAAATAAATAAAAATTAAAAAAAAAAAAAAAAAAAAGAAGTACATCATATGTGACCCTCTCTTTTCCTCCTAGGAAAAAAAAAAGTCTCCCTCTCCTATATAAAAATCTCCCTCAAAGTGACACTCACGTTTATGTACTTTCCCAACTATGGCAGCAGCCCTCGCAAACCACACTCCCACACTCAACGCCTCACGTGTCCTGCCTATGGGCTGTCGGCCACACTTACACAACTGAAGGACAACATCCATATCCTACTACGTCTGAACTCCCAGCATCCTGGCACAACACAGGTACTGCACACTACTGAACAGTTAGATGTAGACAATATTAAAAATTTATTAAAATGCTCTGAAAAATACAAAGGGGATCATCTTTTGAATTCGTAATTACGTGTCAATAGTTTTTTTTGCCAATTAAAAAATATGAGTGATACAAAAAGATTGTAACTGCTAAACCATTTAAAATGAAAGACACAAGTCTTTAATTCTTCCAACCCATACCCCAGAGATTAACAATTTCATCAGCAATTTGAACACTGTCAAAATGAAGACATATGTATACCAGCACAGATGAGGAAAGCAAATACTCTAATACATACAGAAAGGTATTTCTTTGCAGCTTGCTTTTTACACTTAAATATCAACACATAGAGAATATTTTCTTTATAGAGGACTATAACAGACATGTTACTTAATTAACCAATTAATTAACTGATTTAATTTAACCAATTCCCTACTGATTAACATTCCAAGGTTTTGCCATTTTAAACAATGCTTCCAACAAATAACTTAGACGGGAGAGCAAAAATATAAATTTAAAGATAGAAATTGCTAGTTCACAGTCTATTTGCATTTTTAATTATACTAATTGCTGCCAAAAAGGCTCTAAAAATTTATCAATTTGTAATCCCTTCAAGGCACCGCCTGCATTTTAAAAATGAAACCAGGGCAGCCCCTGTGGCGCAGCGGTTTAGCGCCGCCTGCAGCCCAGGGTTTGATCCTGGGGACCTGGGATCGAGTCCCGCGTCGGGCTCCCTGCATGGAGCCTGCTTCTCCCTCTGCCTGTGTCTCTGCCTCTCTTTCTCTCCCTGCATCTCTATGAATAAATAAATAAAATCTTAAAAAAAAATAAAAATAAAAAAAATAAAAATGAAACCAAAATAATACAGCAGGGTAGAGGAAAGGGGATTGGGAAAAGGAAAAAAAAAAAAAAAAAAGCCAGGAATCAGCATAGGTCCTAGTTGGGTCTAGGGCCTCCAACCACTGTCACGATTTGTAAGACATTAAGAAACATCTTCGGCATTAATTCCGCTTGCATATATTAAACGTACTGGTCAACACTGTGGGTAAGGGCCTCTCCAGCTCTAACATTCTCTGACATCCTTGAATTTGCTATATATATAAGAAACACACATTACATACAAAGACAAATACTTATTCTCTAGTACTGCCCAAAACTTAAAAAAAAAAAAAAAAAAAAGCAGAGAAAGTCAAATTGCTACACTGGGAAAAGTAAATGCTCTGATAAAACCCCTGCTAGGAATTTAAAAATGGAACTGAAATTGAGACCAGAGGAAATGGCTACCTGAGAAGATATATTAAAAAAAAAAATTTTTTTTTTTCCAAAAACAAAAAAAAAGGATTATTCTAATCATTTTAGGGGTTTTCCTAGTTTAGGACAAGCTATGTCTCAGTGGAAGAAATACAGCTAAATGGCTATCACAAGCAAGGACCAAAGCAACCTGATGGCTACTAATTAATAAAAAGTCACAAACATCCCTTTCAAGTTTACCATCTGAAAAAGCCAATGATAACAGGAGATAGGATTTGCTAAGCTAAATAAAAGCCTTCATTAGCAAAAAGTGACAGGATCACAACCCTGCTGCTGATAAACTGCCAACACACCGGAGGCCTTCAAGTAAGGGCTGCCCATTTAACATATTGCAGCTTTAAAATGAGTTGCTGTAGAACAAACAGTTCTATGTCAAGGCATACCAGATGGAGCTGCTGCTGTACCCTGGACAGTGTAAATGTGTGTGTGTGTGTGTGTGTGTGTGTGTGTGTGTGTGGCGGGGGGGGGGGGCAGGGGGGGGGCAGGGTTTACCACAGGAGTATCCAGTACAATAACACTTCTTAAGGTTAGCCTTCCGTAATGAGAGTATCTACCTTACACTCAACTTCTCTGTCTGCTTCCAGAAAGACTCAGTGTTAAGCAGAAAGCAGCCATTCTTCAGACAGCCAGAGAAGGTTTTACACTGCTATTAAATGATTGGCCCAGCGGTCATCCCTAGAGCCTGCCTTCTTAATCCAGACAAACACAGCCTCTTAGTCCAGTCCTGAAGCAGTGATACCTTTTTAATATAGCATGCTTTGAAAGCTGTATAAAACAGGTCATAGAAACGCGTAGAAGGCACAATCTCAGCCTAGCCAGAGTGGTTACAAAAAAGCATCACATCAGACCTTTTCCTGTGTGGTCCAATTGTTAAATTTACCAGTTCAGAGGCTGAAAATAAGATACAGCAAAATCTTAATCATGGGATGGATGAAGAGGAACAGTACTGTTAATACAGAAGTCATCTTAAAATATTAAATTATTATCTACCAGTTAATTACTATCTTATACTAATAAATATCCATTTAAAAACAACAGATACTTCGTCTAAACATTAAAAATTTATAGTAACTCCCATTCGTAAAGTATGTATGTTATACATGGCACCTTTACAGTAGCCAGGGTACCAAAGCAGTGTATACCATTAACACACACACACAAATCCTGTATACAGTGTTTACCTTCAGCACGTGTAATTCTGTAATTTTAATCTTGATATTAATAAAATAGGACCTACTACATCTGAGGAGTACAATTGCAAGACAGGATAAGTGACATCAAGGAACTGCCAATTTAGTCAAAAACATTTAAGAGTATCCCAAAAGTGCAAACATTTGAGAGGGGGTGGGGGTGCAAACTAATTTAAAGAGCCATTAAGAACACTCAAAGCAGTGGGTAGTTCTCACCCCAAACCTTTCCCCTTAACTCTCAGCTCAGCTGTCTGAATAATGCCAGAAGTAGCATTAGAATTCTCCTCTCCTGAACTAAAGCTTGTTTTACTTCTAAGTTCCCTCAATCAAGAACGGAGGCTACTGTGTATATTTTCAATGGCTTCATTCTGCACCTACAGAAAAAGGGACTCAAGTCTAAAAGTTGTGATGAAATAAGATCCAACAAGAAAAAAATGCCATAGGAACCAAATTACACAACTCTAGAAGATACCAACTACACGATTCAAGTTTTGACTGCCTTCCAAAAAAACACATAATAATATTAAAAACGAGAAAATAGCTGTTTTAGCCATCAGAGTCCACTTCTGAGGAAACTAAGGAGTTAAAAATATATAATAAGTGTAATAAGCAGGTAAGATACTATTTAAAATATCAGGTCATAAATTCACTGTACAGTTCCATTCTGAGCATCTGTGTGTGGATGAGGAAATTGAGCCACATGGAGAATTTACTTCCTTTTTAATTTTCTTCAACTCTTTTTTCCTCGGCTTTTTCTGAATGCTTAGAGCAATCTCCCAGATTCTACCAATGTCTTACAAACATACATAGTCCTTTAGAATTAAGGGACTGGACAAAAGCCACTCAGGTCATTTCCAAAAGTGTTTTTCAACAAATGTCTTTAAGAGGTTTCTACAAAGAAAACTGCCTAAGCCTCCCCAATCCCAACAAATGTTTTAAAGACAATTCCAAATTAATATGGTATTTGTTTTTAGTTTAAATATAAATGAATACAGGGAGGGACACAGTATTGTGAAGAAATGGGGTGGGTTTTTCCACATCTGGCAGAAAAGGATTCTATAGAAGTTTATTCTTAAACTAACCAAACAATTAAATGACAAACTACAATTTTAAGTAGCATAGTACTTTAAGGCAAGCAAAAAGCTAAACAGATACTCCTCTTTAGGGACGCCTGGGTGGCTCAGCAGTTAAGCATCTGCCTTCGGCTCAGGTCATGATCCTGGAGTCCTGGGATTGAGTCCCACACCGGGCTCCCTGCATGGAGCCTGCTTCTCCCTCTGCCTGTGTCTCTGCCTCGCTCTCGGTCTCTCTCTCATGAATAAATAAATAAAATCTTAAAAAAAAAAAAAGAAAGATATTCCTTTGCAGTTTTTACCATCTCAATCAATATAGGAGAAAAACACAATCAAGAAGATACTGATAAATTTTACTCCAAAACTCAGAAGGCATTTTTCAAAGCCATGAGTGAAGAGAATAAAGAATACAGGCAACACAGATCTCACTGCTGGAGCTAGCATTCATTGTACAGCTTTTAGTGTGAAAGCTGCCTAATTATTATTACTGTCCTAAAGAGAACATTAAAATCTGTTTCTCAGCTGTTAAGAAAAAAAAAAATTGCCAGATCTATAGCGAAACAAACCAAGGCAGAGGGATCAGATACAGGATCCAAAGTTCACCATGAATCTATCAAGAAAAGAAGATTTAACTTTAAAACCCTTTTCTAGGGATGTCTGGGTTGCTCAGTGGTTAAGTATCTACCTGCCTTCAGTTCAGGGCATGATCCCAGGGTCCAGGGATTGAGCCCCACATTGGGCTCCCCTACGAGGAGCCTGCTCTCTGCCTATGTATTTCATGAATAAATAAAATCTTTAAAAAATAATAAAATAAAGCTCTTCTCTAATAAACTAATATCTATAAAATTAAAAATAAGCCTGTCTTTGTGCAAGTAACACAAGGAGAGGGTACACAGGAGGGAAGATAAAATTACAAATGAATTTCCCTGACCACTCCATACTAAGGAGCCCCAGACTTTTCCTTCATAGCACAAATCACAATTACAAACAATAACTTTCTGGAACTTTAACACGTGTTCTCCTTGAATAAAGTCTAAGTTTCATATCAGCAGGACTGTATCATGTTTACCACTTAACTCAATATGTAAGTGCATGATATACAGTATGAATACAAATACTAAATAAACGACTTTTTGCATAGGAAACCAAGAAATGTTCACATATAGAGACCAGGAAAGTAATTGTTTTTAAATTACTGAAAGGCTGGGGCACCTGGATGGCTCAGCTGGTTAAGTGTCTGCCAGGGTCCTAGTATGGAGCCCCACACCACCTGCCCCCCATTTCAGGCTCCCTCCTCAGCGCGGAGCCTGTTTCTCCCTTTTCTTCTGCAACTCCCCAGCTTGTGCTGTCAAGTAAATATAAACCTTTAAAAATAAAAAAATAAAACTAATGGAGGGCAGAAATGGTTGATCAACATTCAAAAACAGTGAATGTTTGAGCAATCAAAAACAGCAAAATACCTTTAAGATCAGGAGGCTAGGCATAATACAATCATAAAAATGAAAATCCTGTGAAAGTGTAGGTCTAGAGAAAAGTTTAATAAAAATTAGCTTGTGGGACACCTGGGTGGCTCAGTGGTTGAGCACCAGCCTTTGGCTCAGGGTGCGATTCCAGAGTCCCGGGATGGAGTCCCACATCAGGCTCTCTGCATGGAGCCTGCTTCTCCTCCCTCCTTCCCATGTCTCTGCTTCTTTCCCAGTGTTGCTCATGAATAAATAAATTCTTCTTAAAAATTTTTTAAAAATTAAAATAAAAACTAGATTGTGCCAAAATAAAAAGTATAGTAAACATTTTCAAATATTCATGAGCCACTTAAAAAAACCATCACCAAATTTGCTTCATTTTGTTAGTAACAAACAGGAAATAATCATGGAGAATGGAAAAGAGAAAAGATAATGAAAAACTCCTATGGAGAAATCTCCACAAAACTCCTTAGGGAAAATGAAATAAAAGAGGACATCCAAGATTTGACAAGTCCCTGTAGGTTTCTGAATTTCTTAAAGAACTGGGGAACTATAGAAACATTTTACTCAAAATATGTGGTAGTCTAGGCCAACTTAAAAGAGAACAACAACAACAAAACCACAGAAATTAAAGTGGTACATATTCATCAGTCATAGTTTAAGATTACAGTGTCCTAGAAGTTAAAATGATGTAAAAAGCCATTCAGCTTTGAATTCTCAACACCTATCTCAATTACTGTTTCATCTTGTGATGCCCTAAAACATGGCTAAACAGTAAGGAGCATCTTTGGCAGGATTGCACATTCTACTCTTTGCTGCGTCTATTCTCACTAGCCTATTAGGCCAATTTTACACCAGACACACCTGCTTATTATAATGCATAGACAATTTGATTATTTTATTGTTTTAGGCTTACATCAGCTTCACAGAGCACAAATATTTATAATCTACAAGGAGTAAAATATACATACACAGAGATAGGAAACCCAAGATCATGTTAATACACAGCTACTTTAGCTTCTCAATCCTAATAAGACATCATAGGAAGATGCACCAGTAACTTCACAGCTTTGAGAGAAATAAAAATCACTACATTAAGCAGACATATTTTTTTTTTAAGATTTTATTTATTTATTTGAGAGAGAGAGCGCACAAGCATGAGGAGAGGTGGAGGGAGAGGGAGAAGCAGACTCTCTGCTGAGCAGGGAGCCAGACATGGGGCTCGATCCCAGGACCCCGGGATCACAACCTGAGCCAAAGGCAGCCGCTCAACCAACTGAGCCACTCAGGCGCCCCAAGTAGACATATTTATGAGACTCAAAAACAATGTAAAAAATTTTACATCTAAGACTTGAATATGCCATTTGTTAAAGCAAGTTTTTACTAATATTTTCTTGTAGTAATTAAAATTTTTATAAGATCATCTATTATTTGTGGTTTACCTAGAGATTCAAATAAAATTCTTAATTGACAGTAAATTTCAAGTACTGTATTATCTCACTTTTCCTGTAAATTACCTCTATTCCAAACTTTGAATTCAAGTGAATTAAACAAATGCTTCCTAAGTTTCTACTAAACGAGTAACACGCTAGATGCAAGAGATAAACCAAAAAAAAAAAAAAAAATCAATAATCTCTTTTGGAAGACCAAAAGGATTATCTTGAACCTATATTCTTCCCCATCCTCCCTCCAACCAATTTTTCTGACAGTTAAGTTGGAGAAACAAGTTGAATCAAGAACACTCTTTACCGGGTAGATATTTTCTTGATTCAAGTTTGGACATCATACATCCTGTTGAACATCTGACCTGCAACTATTTTTCTCAGAACAAAAATAGTGATGCTTCTAAAAGCCCACCAGATTTGGAAAATACTAGTTTCAGAAACTTAACAAGTTTAAGGAATAGCCCTTACAGATTCTCTACTACAATGAGCCGGGGTTATATGAATGTCACCTTCACTGGGAATAGAACATACAGTATTTCAATCTTTTTTCCTGATTTTAGCAGCATCCAAAAATAAGCTGGAGACAGTGTCTTTATTCCCTTGCTTACAGAAAATAACCAATCCATACTTCATATGCTTCCAAAAAGTAATCCTCCAAGTCAAGACTGCCAAATGGCATCAGGAAAGACACTAGCCTGCGATGGAATCCTTCCAAAAGTCACCTAACCACAGACCTAAAATAATTCAAGGTCAGAATCCTAGCTCTGGGGAAACAAGTGGTGGTCATTTTGCTAGGAGTGCTACAGAACCAGAGTGAAGCTTTTAAAACACAAAAAAGGTAACAACAGCTCCACCACTGAGGAACCACAGGAAAAGCCTGGAGATGGAATACAGTTGCTAAGATGCCTCTTGAATCAATCTCTGGCCACCAGTAGAACTATGAAAGGTAGAAAAAAACACTCTGGAGTTCACAGAAAAGGTAAAGAACTAAGAGTCACAGACCCAGGTCCTACTTCCCCCCTGGGTAGATTGAATCCTTAGGCAAACCACCTTAGGCAAACCTCTGAGCCTCATTTTCCTCATCTACCCCAGGGAGCTGTGGTAGGGTTCTGGAAGAACAGATATATTGGGCCCATCACTGTCACTACAGGAAACGCTCTCATCTCCTGGTCCCATCATTTTGGACGGTGCATCACCTTCAAGTACTGTTTTTCTGTCCTACAACATCTGTCAGCAACTAAAAACAAAACAGGCAGCTCCTTGCTGCCCTCTCCCAATACACTGCCAAATTGTTCAATACAAGATTGCTTAAACTAATTGTATTCTTAAGAAGAAATAATTTAGAAGTTATTTTAGAAGTTGAACAAAAGGGGTTAGGGGTGCCTGGGTGGCTCAGTGGGTTAAGTGTTGTACTCTTGATCACAGCTCAGATCTTGATCTCAAGGTCAGAGTTCAAGTCCCACATTGGGCTCTATGCTGGGCATAGAGCCTACTTTAAAAAATAGTTGTACAATAGGGAGGAAAAAGATCCTTTTTTTTGAGATCATAAACTATGCTGTTCACCCTTAAATCAAACTTTACTCCCTACTGTCCACAAACTAATACCCATAAATTAGCCAAACTCAAAAGTCCAAGAAGGAAGATACGAATTATACCCAAATAGCTAGTTCCAAATGAGGGACTGAACCTCTCCAGAAAACCAAGGAGATGAAACAGCATGTAAGTCTGTTTGATCACCTTTCAGAAAAAGAAAAAGAAACATAAGTTCCGTTAATGCAGAAAACAGGCAGACCTGGGAACACCAAAAACTGGCAAGAAAAAACTATGATCAGTAGTCTTGAGAATCCATGATCCTGGCAGACACAGTCTTAGGCATGAGGAAGACTCAAGGAAAAGGTGCAGATCAGTGCAGTTCAATGCATTCCAGCTTCTAATCTGTTACTTGCTTTCTACTACTGAACTATACTAGGAAGGAGGAGTCAAAGAAACATCTTATGACTCTCCTAGGTGTTTTGAAAAATGTTATTTTTGATGCTGGCACATCCTGCTATAGAGAGAAGACTATGAGGAAAAGGCTGGGGTGGGGGCTCATGTAGCCCCACACACACACGCCTGGGATCGTTCTTTTGGTACAACAGCAAAATTAAGACAGTCACAGCAGTATCTCTGTCCAGCCACAACTTAAAATTTGGCAGGTTCTGCAGTGCATAAATATTCTTCACCAGTGACTGGGCTCCTGGCAAACCGGGAAACACTCATACCACAAAAGAGAATCAAAAGAAACAAAAATTACATGAGAGGAAGCACGGAGAAGAGGGAGACACAAAACTAAGTAAATAAATATACACATAAAATAGACCAAGAAAAGCTATATTCTCCTGTCCCCAAAGCAATATGCAGCAACTTGGCCATATCCCTAAATTCCCAGACTATACAGATCTGTCCCTTTACTCAATCCCTCAAACTGAGAGGCCATCTTTTAAATTATCATTTTCTGCCTCATCTCCTTAAAGCAGACAGACCAAATATGACAAGGATGCTTTAAGCTTCTCTAAACCTCTTTCAGCATCTAGGACTTTAGTAATAACATGTGATAAAATAATAAATTCTATACAATCTACCTGGCTTCTGAGCAGTCTCAATACAAAAAAACTTTAAAACTTTTTAAAATCCTAAAAACATTTTAGATTAATCTGGAAAAGCTCTAGATGTCAAGTTAACCACTAACAGTCCACCTATACCAAAGTCTTTCTTACCATACAGGAGTAAGCTCCACAACTGATTTTCAACCTTTAAGGAGATAAAACATTTTTTTTGTCAGTTCTCATTTCCTCACCAATAACCAAGACATCCTAGAAGCCCCTCAACCAGACGATCCAGGGCACATCAAAATAACCATCATATTCATCTCTAACAATCATATAATCAAGGAAGAGGACTGGTGGGATGCCTGGGTGGCTCAGCAGTTGAACATCTGCCTTGGGCTCAGGTTGTTATCCTGGGGTCCTGGAACTGAGTCCGATATCAGACTCCCCGCAGGGAGCCTGCTTCTCCCTCTGCCTGTGTCTCTGCCTCTATGTCTCTCATGAATAAATTTTTAAAAATTTTTAATTATTTAAAAAAAAAAAGGAAGAGATTGGTAATCTTCATACCAAGAGTTATTTTTAAGTGCCTCTTAAAAGTAAGTTCAGAATACAACTACAATTTTTTCAAAACCATATACACAGTTAATTCAAAATTAGGTTTTTAAAATAAGCATATACTTTTACTCACATCCCAAGTATAGGAAAAAAAAAATGGCTGGGCTGGAAACTGCACCAATTTTTAAACTGCCAGCATTACACTCCTATTATTCAGAAGGCTTTTGCTAAGATGTTCAATACAGGGAGATATTCTAATTCCTCGTTATGACTGGCCTACCTCAAGTGGCTGCCAGGAGAGCAGGGTTTTATAAGCATTGTTCTGTCCTCACACTCTACATCAATGCTAGGTTGATCAAATAGATCTTTGTATCTGTTTGCCAGACTGAACAAAAAGTTAACCAGAAATGTAAGTGTGTCAAGTCACCAAAAGGAAGGCTCTACATTGACATTTTCTACCTACTTATCATTCATCTGCATTCATCTCATTAGACATTAACACACAGCAAAGTTGCTCTCTGCTATTCAAATTGTGCTATTATGCTCAGGAGCAGATTAATAACATCCACTTTCCTTAGAGTAAAAAAAAAAATACACCATTGGTCCAAACATGGTATGTGGAGCCTCTTTCCACTTCTGCTGGTACACCTGCTTGCTCTACTGCACACATGGGAGAAAGCTTTGCTAAAGCTGTCCTGCTGTTTCTAGAGAAGGGCAGAAAAGGCTGAAGGCTGGAAAAAGAAAAAAAAAAAAAAAACAGGGGAAAGAGGAGAGACAAACACATAAACCTCACACCTGGTAACCTCTCATATCAGCTTTTTTATAGCAATCTGAAGGGAGAATGTCTTTTCTAAGCTGACACCATCAGCAATACAGTTAGCAGGTGGGCGGCAGGCCTCTTTAAGCAGCTCATAACAGCCTATTAGTTTTCACAGCACAAAAGCAACTTCTGCTGACCCCAAAGCGCATGAACAGTAGGGGAAGGTCTAAAATTCCAGAAAGATGGGAGGGGGGAGGGGGTAAGATAAATTACCAGAAGTACAATCTTGTAAAAGAAAGACAAACTCTCTTCAGACCAGAAATTAAAGGAGACTTCTCTAAATGAGGTAAATGAAATCATAAAATCTAAACTTATATGGAATGATCTAACATAATTCAACTATTTACAAACACAATCAAAAGAATACGAAATCTTAAGAACTCACACTTTTGTCTTTGTATTTGAGTAAACTTTGAATTTCCATGGCCTTAGGGAACTGTCACAAAGTAATAACTCAAATATCCACAAAGGCCAGGCAGTAATTTATTCCAAAACAAATCATGCTCCATATAAAGGATTCAGTTGACAAATATGCGCTCCATGTTGCTCCACCCTTCCGACTTTTCAAAAGACTTAAAATATGGTTCTAGATCTTTATATGCTATTTCCCAACACCTAAATCAACACTTCACTACTTTTTAAAAATATATATATTTTGGGCCAGGAGTGTGGGGGGGGGAGGGGCTCAGTCAGTTGGGCATCTGACTCTTGGTTTCGGCTAGGGTCATGATCTCAGGGTTGTGGGATCTGCCCACAACAGTCTGTGTTCAGCTCAGAGACAGCTGGAGATTCTCTCCCTCTCCCTCTGCTCCTCCCCCATTCACAGTCACATGCTCTCTCTCAAATAAAATGTTTTTAAAGACTGGTTGAGGCCAAATGAAACTACAGACCATATGTAACCTCTGGCCATCATCTGGGACCTCTGGCAGAAACTATTTGTCCATGGATACCCTTTTGTCCTCTTAAATAGCAGCAATTCACTTGGTCACAGAGAAATTCTTCAGTGAGTAAAATGTTGCAAACTGCTTAAGAGCCAATGGAAAGGTGGAAGCCGAATGAAAAAATAAAAGGACAGGTGACTAGGCTGCACCTGACCCAGAATTGCCAGGCCAGAGGTAGAACTACCACAGGGCTCAGAAGCACAGACAGGTGACTGAGGGACAGAGGGCTAGCACAGAGGTGTCAAAGAGAAGAGAGAAAAAAAAAAAAAAAAAGGAGAAGAGAAGAGAGGAAGGCTGTGGATAGATCAAGTTCCTTGCAGAGTCAATGGCAGGGAATGATGAAAGTCAAAAGCACTGATGACCTAGTATTTGGGAAAAGTCCATGAGTCATTCACAGCCATAGGCCACATAGGACCCCAGGGGTTTAAACAAAATAAGATGGCAACCAGTAAGTAGCACCTCAGGGAAAGAAGGTGGTGTTGAGTAAACTCATACAGAAACAGACCTTACCTGGAAATAGGTTATAAAAACTTGCTCACTCTGTAATAAACTCTGTATACTTAAAACAGTCTAGCTAGCTCTGCAATAATGATGGGTGATTCTCACATCACCAGAGGTGCCTCCAGTAGAAAAGCAGCATCAGTGAATTTTTTAAAAACTGATTTCAAAAGTAGCTCAGAGTAAACTCAAAATCAGGTACAATCAGTTCCAGGAATATTTTCCCCAACTTATCCAATTCACTGAATTTATTTTCAAATACACTGATTTGCTTGAGAAATATTTCTTATACTTTTGATACACATAAATGACACCCAAATAAAAAAGTGTTAAACATCCTTTTGAAACTGAGCAAATGAACAATTTCCAATAACTGACTTGACAAGACATCCACCAATGATTTTCACTGAGGGTGGTGAGAGGAAAACAAGCAGGAAAAAAAATAATGTATTTCTATATAAACTCCATTTTGTAATGTATACGAATAGATCCTTAATAAGAGATCAAACAAAATTCAAATCAGGAAAATATGGACTGATTATTTTAACTTAAATGCTTAAATTTAAAAATCTGATTTCTCATTGAAAAAAAGATGGAATATTTAAATTAGGACATTTATATTCCTGGAATGTTAGCTAAATTCTCATAATTTCACATGTAATTTTTTAACATTATTTATATTTTCCAGAAAAAAATGCATTTTAAACTTCCCTTCCAAATCTCATCATCATAGATATATTTATACCTATTTCCATACTGAAATGTTCAAAGGCACAATTCTCCCCCTACAGTTTGGGAATTTTTTTTCTTCATGGCAGAAATATGAATTATATGATGGTATGTTATAAAGAATTGCTAAAAATTATAGTTCATAATAACTCACGGAAGGCCAAATATATAAAACTAATCAATGGGAACCACTAATTACCACCTTTCCAATTCAGTAAACATTGTCAATCCACTGCCAAAAATCTCATATGTCAGTATGCTCATCTTCAGCTTGTCCTTGAGGTGTGGAGGTTGAGGTTTTTAATACTCAAAAAGGTTAAGAAACCAAGGACATAAGTAATTGAGCTAAAAAACAGACAATGGAAACTTCAGGTTTCCAGCCTAGCATATTCCACCTGGCTCTGCTAAATTAACAATTTCAACCTAAGTGACAAAACCTACTGAGGCAAGACAACTCAGTAACTAAACTGGCAGCACTGTGCTCACCACAAGACCTTACATGTGTAATATTTGTTTATAAAATCAGAATGGATTTTTAAAACAAACCAGGAGGAAACAAGGAAGCTTAGAGTTTGCCTTTGATGAAGGCTAAAAGCCCACATCGCTAAGGCCACAGCAGACAAGAACCGACCCAAATGGCTTCCCCCTAACCTCACCTGTGTAAGACGACAATTCCAATTTTCGAAGTCCTATTTCCCCAAGTAGAACCTCATTTTAACCCTATGGAATCCTGAGAACTAGATAGCAAAAATCATATGGAAATTTTGGTGTATGTACATTTCTCTAGGGAGAGAGAGCCCACAACTTTCTTCAGATGCTCAGAGACTCAGAACTTAGTATTAACAAGAAATGTCAATTTTACAGAAACTCTGTAACAAATATACAGGAAAGCTGAGAATCCTAATGCAACTACTGTCCCCATTATCATAAAGTAAAACTAGTCAAGAAAGTGTCTAATAAAGCTTGAAGTGAGTTTGACCACTGCTAACTAAAAACAAAATGAAATAACATTCTAAAAGGTTAATCTGCTTGATATTTATGAAAAAATGGATTTTTGTGATATTCTATTAATACAGTATTTAAAGCTGATGAAATCCTCTCCAGCAACAAATAGCCTACAACAACAAAAATTCTGTAGGAAAAGAAAAGCCAGCCATTTTCTTTCTTTCTTTTTTTTTTTTTTTTTTTTTAATGAGACGGACTCCTTTAAATCCAGGGAAAAGGCTAGTATAAACCTACCACTATTATTAGATTAGACCAGGAAAAAATACAGCTATCTCAACTCAGGAGTTCAAAACTTATCGAAAGCAAAACCTTCAACATGTTAGAAAACAAAATAATTACTCTGTCTCATAATAAATAAGCCTATTGAGGAAAACTGTCAAGTTTTTTTTTTCCAAATAAATCTCTAAGAGTAGGAAAGGGGGGGTCTTGCCTGTCAAACCTTATTTGCTATACATTTTCAGTCAAACTGACATCATGGGACACCTACTGCTATGATCTTGGTTATTTTACTTATCACACTCCTTCCCAAAGCACCCATCCTTCTCTATATGAAGATTTGTTACAAGGAAAACCCGCATGCACCACTCAAAACTATTCAGCAGCACTCAAATGGGAAACATACAATTAAAAGAGTATCAATAAAATTGATGCATTCAAAACCTAACCCGTAAGTCTGAGAAAATATTACCTTTACCAAAAACAGATATGTTAATGGAGCCCAATCTCTGGACAGGTAGCACTGATATTAAAGGGAAAGATGTCTATAGGAACGCAACTAGTACAGTGTTACAGAAAAGTCACCTTTTGTCTGACACAAAGTGCAAGGGGAAAGATAGAGAAAGTCATATTCTCTTAAAAAATATTCTGTGATCTTACTAAAATTATGGTACGCATCATACATGCTATAAACCAAATCCGTTATTGAAAAATTTCCTACATATGCCATAAAACTGCCATAGTATTTTACTATACTAATTGCTATTTTTAGTTCAGATTCTAAGTTACCAATGCTATGTAAAACCATGATAAAATGCCTATCTTTTAATACACAAAAGCCTTAAAACAAATTATTGCCTTTCAAGTTTAAACCGCTTCTGTTTCTACTTAGCAGATTTATATTACTTAAAATCAAGAAGAAAAATCGACTAACGTTGCAAACCAATTAGTATATAAAAATCAAATAAATAGAACTTAAAATGTTCTTCCCAAATTAGAAACATACAAAACAGTGAGTTTGGCATTAAAGTACACACACATGGGTTCTGTGAGTAACCAGAGCCAGGGAATACTTTCACATCTGTAAAATGAAACTGACCAAAGCAAGTGAATATTCTGTGTGTCTGATATCCTCTACAGAGTTAATTCGAGTTGGGTGTGGCATCACCAGAGCATAAAACTTTCAAACAATTATATATTAGCATTAAACAGCAGTACTGGCAGCTAAAAATATTAACCAATGGTTAAGACTAACCAGGATAAGCTATGCAAATCCGTGGATCCCGGTACAAAATCAAAGTAGAGGGTCCGCTAGTTCAAAAATTTAAGAATTTCAAGGGGGAGTGGTTAAGACTGCACAGGTTATATGCCTATAAAGCAGTTCTGTTTCCAACCAAGGACTCACGCTTAAAAAACAAAAAACAAACCTCAAATGTGGTAGCTTACTATGATTGTTGGCCTGTCCAGCTGAATATCAAAAAAAAAAAAAAAAAAATTAAAAAGCTGAGGTAGATGGCTATAGGCTGGTTTTCCTCAGGGGGGGGCATATCACCCAGGCCTCCTACGACCTCACCTATACAGCCCCTCAATGCCATCAAAAAAAATTATCTGACCAGGCTAAGTACCATGGATTTCCCTTATTTCCAAATATACGTTATTGGTGTAAAACGTGGTAAAAAGAATGTGTTAACGGTAGCTTTAATAAGACTTCAAATGATAGAAGAACTGACCCTACCAGGCAGACTAATCTATCAAAATGGTAAACAGTAAAGTTAGTCTTAACGCGATGCTATTTTGGAATATCCAGTCCTTTGGGGGAAAAAAAGAACATGAACAGTAACGTGCCACTGTGGTGTCCTTGTGCCATGCTACCACCTGAAAAGCATCCCAGGTTTAAAAAAAGATTTTTTTTTTTTCCTCATCAAAGAAAGGTTGATCCCAGTTTAGAAGTCGGGGTATTCTGGATGGCTTTGTTGTGTCCTTAAAGAAAACTTGGGACTTGCTCCTAGAATAAAAGAAAGAGAGGTTTGCGGGGCGGAGGTGAGGAGCAGGGATGGAAAGCAGTATCTTTTAAATTATAATGTCAACCAGAAAAGCATGGAAGGCTAGAATGGCTGAAATTGGTAACAAGAATCAGCCAGGAACATCTGCATACAAAGATCCAAAAGGGTAGATTAAGGAATGGGTTAGTAGAAATGCCACTTAGAGCGCTGCCGTTCCATACCTCAGTAGGAGATAGGTCATAACTAAAAGTGCAAAACCCAGGCAGAGAAGGACTCTGCTTCTCTGGTGAAGAAGCATTAACCAGAACCAGGGAACCAACCCCACCCTCACCACCACCACCCGCCCCCCCCCCAAAAAAAAAAAAAAACAAAAAAAAACAAAAAAAGGAACTCTTAACCCATGCATTTTTAGCCTAAAAAATAAGGTTCAGTAGTATATAACAGACAGGTCCGGCCTAACTGTCCGGCCTACACTTACCGGTTTGGGGTATCTGTTCTATTCCAGAAGCATACTCTAAAATTAAAACTCTCTTCATCCAAAGGGACATTGTATACAGTTTAAAAGAGCTGACCTGATTCCTAAGAGCAAACACTATACAGTGGAGGAAACACCTAAAGACACAGGAAAGGGGGGCCTTAAATACTTCAGGCTGTCTTTGAAGGGTAAATAAAAAAACCCTATTCCCCGAAAGGTGGCAGCACCAAGTTACCCAAATAGGCAATAAGTGGCCAGTTTTGATCATACAAACAGAAAAACATTCTCTCAAGAAGAAAAAAAAAAGGGGGGGCAGAGGAATCACAAACTGGATGTAATGTTTCTTCATCATTTAATTTTTCCTACTCCACCCCAGCCATTTCCTTCTAGACTCCTTTTCTTCCCGCCCCCGCCCCCTCTCCCTCCTTCCTCTCCCATTTCCAAAGGAACTTCCTCTAAGTATGCACATACACCCCCACCTGAGCAGTGTTAAATCAACATTCTTACAAACCTCTTATAAAGAATAACCCAAAAACAAATGCAGTAATAATGTTCCAATCCATGCAGCAAAACAGTCACCATTTCTAGACCCAAAGGTCTGGATGAGAAAGTAGAGCCGGGAAAGCTTTTCCACCCGCTCACCAAAATGGAGACTCCAGGTCAGCTCCCGCAAGGAAGAGCGAGCTGAGCACAAATGAAAAATTCAAAGGAGTCTGGGGAAACGGTTCTTGAGAAGCCTGTCTTCAAGGGCCAACTAACCAGTAATTCAAACTGATTTTTTCAGGGAGATGGGAAACATCACACCCCCAATGGTATTCGAGGGGTTTTAAACGGACATACAAATGTCATTAAGTTTGGGGCAGAGGTACATTTCAAGGAGGACAGAATCACTATAGGTAGGGCCATCAAAAAAAAAAAAAAATTAAGTTTGAAAAAACTCTTTGTCCTTGACGGAGGTGTATTCATTTAGCATTGCTAAGCCCCATCCTTCGGGGAGGGAATGAAAGAGAACAGACAGATACCCTCTAACAAGCCCTCCTTTCTCACATTCCCAGAAAACGTAGAGAGAAGACAGGAGATGAAATTTTTAGGATAAAGATGATGTTTTTAAACGCACGCTATTTTAAAGGACCATCTGGACAGCTACAACCCCTGCTCGTGGCTCACATCTAGAGACCAGGTTTTGCGCTCCGGCCCTCCAGGGTAGCGAGCAGGCTTTTAAGGCATCGCGCCGGGAAGACCGCCTGCCGGTCACTGTCAAGCCCGCTGGAGGAGCACCTGCTGGTGAGCCGGTGCTGGTCCCCGCGAGGCACCAACCGCACCGGGGCACGCACACACGTCCGGGCACGGGGGCCGCGACCCGGCTGCCCGCCCTCCCCGGCGGGGCTGGAGGCGCAGCTGCCGCAACCCACGGCGGCGAGCCCGGGCCCCGGGTCCGGCTCGGCCCGCCCGGCGATTCCCGCCCGGCGCGCTGCTCCGCGCAAACCCGGGGTGTCACCGCTCGCTGCGACCCGGCGCGGCTGCGCCCGGCCTCCCCCAAGACGGCGCAAGAGGGCGGGCGGGCGGGCGGGCGGTCGGGCCGGGGGATCCCGCTGGCTCCGCGCTGGCCGCCCCCGGTCCCACGCCGCCCCCGCACGCCGCGCGGCCGCCCCGAGTCTCCGGGCGCCCCGAGGACCTGGCGCGAGGCGGCGCCGAGCCGAGGGGGCACCACCCGACTGGAGAGCCGGGCACACAGCCTCCGCAGGCGGGGCGGCCGGGTCTCGCCCCAGGAATCCTGCCCTTTTCTAGAAAAGCCCCCTCCCCCACTTTTCCCTCCAAAGCACTCACCTGCGTCTCGGCGCAGCTCTGCGGGCGCTGCGCGCGGCCGTCCCCGGGCACGTCCGGGCCTGAGCACGCTGCCCGGCGCGACTGGCCCCGCTCGGCTCCCGCCGCCCCCGCCGGCTCGTGCCCACGGGAGGGGCGGCGCCACCTGCCGAGGCGCCCGATTCCCTGCACTCCCGCCGCGCGGGGCCGAGCTCGAGGAACTTCGCGTGCGCAACCCCCGCCGCCCCCACCGGCGTCCCCGCCCGAGGCCGCACTCGGGCTCCCACCGCGCGGGGGCCGGACCGCGCCCCGCGCCCCGCGCCCCCCGCGCCCCGCTCGGCGCCGCGGCGCCCAACACCGAGCCGAGGCCGGCGCCGCGAGCCCGCCCGCGCCCCGCCCCGCCCCCCACGCCCCCCGCACTTGCCTGCTGCGACTCGGGCTGCAGCTACTACGGCTCGCGCCGCCGGCCGTCAGCACAGCCGCGGAGGAGTCGCTCCGGGCGGGCTCCGCGGCGTCCCCGGTCCTGGCGGAGGCGGGAAGGCGGACTGGAACCGGCGGAGCCCCCGCCCTGCCCGCGTCGCGCCGCGCCGCGCCGGCGACCGGCCTCCTCGCCCGGCCGGCAGCTGCCTCAGTGCCGCCCCGGCGCCGCGGTCCCGCCGTTTGTAGCGGGGCGGGGGGGAGGGGCTTGCTGGGACGAGCGCCAGGAGGCGGGGCCCGCGGCGAGTTAGCGGCGCCGCCGCGGGCGCGTGCCCTGCCCGGCCGCCCGCGGGTCGCTGCTGCGAGGAGACGCCCGGCCCCGGCCGCCGCCGCTCGGCCCCGCGCCTCGCGTCCCCCGACCCCGAGCGAGTCTGGGACCGGGCTCCCCCGGCAGCGCGGAGAGCGCCGCGCGCCCGGGGCGGCCGACGCCAGGTGCAAGTTTGCACACCCCGAGGTTCCAGGCGCTAACGCGAAGCCGGAGCGACTCGCGCGGGGGTTACTTTGATGTGGATCACACACACACACACACACACACACACACACACAAAGAAGCAGAGTTAAACGGCTCTCCCCCCCACCCCACCCCACCCCACTTCACAGCCGAGGGGTCCTGTCCCTTGGTCCCTTTAGATGGCTCAGCCCTGGCTGCCGCCTCTCTGCCTCTCTAGATGGCACCTGACGTTCACATAAGCCCCAGTACCTGTGCGGGGTGCTATACTCTGCTTCAAACGCAAAGTAGGAAGCCCTGCGCTCGACTATGCAAGAGGCTGCTGCTCGCCGCATCCCTCCAACGCCCCCCACGTTAGCCCCGGAACGGCCAACTCTTCACCGAGGGGGCGTCGCATCGCTGCTTAGCCTTGGCCCGCCCCCACGCCCAGCTCAATCGCCTTTCCCCAGAAAAACCTGTGCCTGTCCTCGGACTCAGCCCCGCGACTGGGAGTCAAAACCGACCCCGAGCCACGCGGTGGGAGCACGTTTTTACACCTGCTCGGCCGCTTAATTACGAGAGCACCTGTCGTGTTGTGATTGTTTTCATTGCAAAGGCTTCTGTTCTAACCCTTCCCCCCCCCCCTTAAAAACTGCACTTAAAATATCACCTGTCATACCTACCTGAAATCGCAGGAGGTAAGCGAAAGGAACTGAGCAGTGGGCGACTGAGTCGCCGCAAGAACGTGACCGAGGTTACAGCTTCAAGGGCATGATGCGGGTTTGATGCAGCAAGGTCCGCTAAGGGCGCCCAGCGCTCCCCGCCCCCACGCGACGGGCGGGGCGGGGTAGGGGGGGAGAGAATGGAGGAAGGACTCCTTTCACCCAGGGCGGGGGTGGAGGAGACAAAATTGCCCTCTTGGACGAAGTCAAATCAGGCATAGCAAAGTTAAGGGGTTCAACCCTAATCTAAAAGAAGACAATCCATCCCTCGATTTGGGGGGCCCAGACTGGGGACACCAGAAATAGCTAATTGATTGTATATCAGCATTTCTGTTGTCACCCCAAATCCGATTAGCAATTAAATGACCTTAATTGACATTGTACGGGGTTACTGGGAAAACTGCTCAAAGCGCCTGCGCCTCTTTTGACCTCCCTCTAAACAGTTAATGATAGCGTGCCCATGCTAGGCAGGCGGGATTGCTAAAAACGCCTGTTTTCCAACGTTAGGTAAAAATGGGCCTACCACAGTTGCCAATCCAAGCCTAAAACTCTAAGAATGCCCTACGCCCTACTTCCTGAGGCTGACTTCTTGAAGTTATGGGAGACCTCTCTACAGAGTTACCCAAGTCTTCCAGTCCACTTCGACCTGCACACGTTGCGTTTTTCGTGGAGAACTCCAGAACAGGTTAAAAACGGAGTGTCCAAACACTTGGTTAAAAGAGGGAAGAACCCAGGAGTGATTGGTGTAAGACAGACAGACTCGGGGAATGACAATAATTACTGAGGTAGTTCCTTTTTTAAATCCTCCAAAAGCGACTTTTAAACACTCAACATGTTCTGGTTTTACAGACTTATTTGTTTAGATTCTGAACAAACCTTTCAGATGTCCCATTTAAGAAGCCATTTTACGAAGTAAGTCTTACAGGCCCAAACAGCTTTTCTACTCTACCACCCCTAAAACATGCACACTTTTTTCTTGACCTTTAGGAACTTACTTTCAATTAGGAAAATAATTTATTCGGTTACTATTGTCTACTCTGTAACCATCCCCCCCATCCACTTTAAGCCTGTATTTTTATAGGTTGCAGTGTAGGCCTAAGAAATAAACCATCTCCATCTCCCTCCTATTTCCAACATCCAGGATATATATACATATACATATACATATACATATACATACATACATATATATATATATATAGAGAGAGAGAGAGAGAGATGTGGGGAAGGGCTAAAGGTTTAGAATCTTAACCAACAGGAGAGTTTGTAGGTGAGTGGGGGCGGGGAAAGAACCCATGCATTTCGGGGAGAAAGTAAGGGACATTCATCCCATCCCAGCAGGGTTAAGAGTAAATACTAAATGGTTGACTATTTCTCTCTGGCCACAATGAAGCCAGATCTGCAGCTGGCTTTACAAGAGAAAATACCCAGCCTCGACATCAGTTTCGCTAACCCGTACTTGAAAATGGGAAATGGGGAACGTATCCAACCTCCAATTTGCCACAGTTGTATAGCTCTCATATTAATTCTTTACAGACGTGAAATAGGTGGGCACGTAGCAACGTGCTGGGCATAAATTAAGCAACAATGGCCACGCGAGGTCTTTTTCGCCGCGGAGCTCCCGTGCAGGGCACTGCCACCTTGCTATCCCCAGACCCCACCGCCCGGGGATGGCACGGTCGAGTCTGGAGGCTGGCCCGCAAGTTGGCTTTTAGACCCGGGAGGGTGGGTGGGGTGGAGAGCAGGGAGAAATTAACCACCCCGCCGGTTTTGTACCTTTTCCCCCATTCTCTCCAGCTCCAGCACCACACCGGCGCTCTCATGCACACTCACCCACACCCCCTCGTGCCAATAATTTAAACTTCTTTTCGGCAAAGGCAGCACCTCGTTCACCGCCGCCGTCTCGGTCCTCCCCGCCCAGCGAACACCCTCCCCCCTTTCCCACATCTACCCCGATTTCTCTTTTTCCGCAGTAGAAAGCCAGCTGGTTTCTCCCAAACCCTGAGAAATCACAAAAGTTAAAATGAAGCATGTGTCTGCCCAGCATCTCACCCCCCCCCCCAACCATCTTTCTCCCGGCGTCAGTTTAACAATAGCTATTCGGGGGAGGGGGGGGCGGTAAGAAGGGGTGAGGGCAACGTAGCCGAGTTGGCTCCTGGGGTAGCTGTGAATCCTTGCGGCTGCGAAGGGGTTCCCCCTCGCCCCGAAGGCGAAGTCAGCCGCGTAGGACCAAGGACAGGGCTTGGAATCCACTTCCCAGCGCCCAGCACAGCAAGGCTCCCAGGCAGCCGCCACTCCACAGACACAGCTCCAAGGATCTTATTTACGCTTTTCTGAACAAAGGGAATCTCATATCCGGTACAGGCTTAAGAATTCGGCCCTAAACTGGCTACCTTCTTTTAAAAAAGAATCATGGTAATTGGCGCCCGTGAATTAGAGCCCGCACACCTAGCAATGATGAGTTTTGACAGCTTCTACCCACCCTAGCCCCAGCCCAGCCCTAGCCCTCAGGCGGCATGTACTTTTTTCACTCAACTACAACTAGCAGCCTGGTGCAGCATCTAAATTCCATCTGGCAATCCCATCTCCCCAGCACATGTTATCTGGTTAATGCAATTAGGTGTGGGGTTTTCGCTGGTCTAATCTGCAAGTCCAAGCTTCTGATTCCCCTCAATGGTATTAAAGCCTCTCCAGTCCTTTGGTTGCCGTGCGAAAGTAGAGGCATGCATCCCACCACCACCACCCCCCCCCCCCAAGCCCAAGTTATCCCTCTCTTCCCGTGAAATGAACTTCCAACCTCAAATCCTGAAGCTCACTCAACACCTAGACTCCCATTGAACCCCTGCTCTACTCTAGCCACATTTACCACTTAAGTTTCTGCCATTGACATTTGCGAAAATTCAGTACGTCAAGCATGCGTCCACTGTCTTTTAGTCTAGCTCTCTAGAATTAAAAAGCAGAGCAGTAGCTTTGAAATGAGATAAACATGTGCAATTAACTTCATATTCTGTATTCCGCTCACTTACAGGTTTTCTGGGTTTGCCAGCGCATCGCTGCAACTAATGATTAAAGAAACCAAACCGAAACTTACCTTTCTCCCTTAAGGTTTTTGTGTATGTGTGTTTTTAAAGTAACGGTGCAGTTCTCCCAATAAGGATGAGCAAGAAGCTGCTGGATAGTTCTCTTAAGACAGCACGAAACCTAAACTGTGCTCGGCTTAAAAGAAGCAAATAAAAAGAAATTCTTTCGACCCCAAAGTCCAACGCTAAAAGAAATGGCGAAAAAAAAAAAAAATACGAAAGGGGAGGGGGAACTTAAAAAAGAGAGTTTAAAAAAGAAGGAGAGACTATCCTCCTATTGCCGTTCAACTAAACAAAAAGGGGCAAGAAAAACAAACGAAGGAACAAAGAAAAGAGACGAAAGAACGTTTTTTCAAAAAGACGATGTCTTTCTCCTTGTTGCTTTTTAGTAGGTCGCTACAGGAGTAAGCTGCTGCATCTCTAACTGAGAACAGAAATAAGGGGGGAGGACGTCTTAAAAGGGAGGTGGACTGGACCACAGATTTATAGCACCGTATCACCAACCCCTTCTCTGCCTCCGCACTGCCGTGTGTGCAGCTGCTCTCCAGGCTCCTATCCCGGGCAGCACGCGCGGAAGTATACGCCGAGTGGCGCCACAACGTAACTTGCTCATCTCCCCAGGACCCTGATTGGTCTAGATGCTTCCATTGAGGCCGCCCGGGCGAGCGTGCTTGATACGATTGGCCCGAAGCTTGTGTCACTCTCAAGAGCTCAATGGAGTCCCGTTTCAAGGTAAGTTGTGCGGGGAGGTACACACTTAACACAGGCGGCGAAGGGAAATGCAAGAAGCAAAAAAGAGATGGAAAGAGCAACGTGGGAGGGTTGGAACTGTAGTATCAGAGTTTGCGATATGGCATGATCTTCTTTCCTCTTAAATCTTTCTGCTTCCGAAAGACTCATTTTCCTTGCCATCACTGCCGCATCTCTGGCACGTTTCTTTATAACATTAAACTCTGTCCGGTATGTATGAGTCATTGAGAGCTCCCTCTCTTTGATCTGAGTGAAAGGGATGAATGTACATCCATTACTTGCCCGCATGCTTTTTTTCGATTTGTGTTCCAGTATTCTGTATTAGAAATTAAGCAATGTTATGTCTTTCTCTATATTAATATATGCGTATTGCAGCTCTCTTGTTTATTGTTTTAAAGCATCCTTTGAGGATGAGAATGAATTCAGAAATGCTTTCTAATAAAGCTGCACGGTTTGAAGTGGCTTTCATTTCATGTTAGAAAAGTGAAGGGTAAACATCCTGTCAGGAAAAGATGTACTGAGCAGAGCTAAGGTCCTTCACTTTGAGGTAGGTGGTGACTCAAAAAGAGCATCTGTATATAAAATTAGAACAAGCCACTCCTCTGTATTTGCTGGCGGTACAGTTCTTGGACCACACATGTATTGCTGACAGTTAAGATCAGTCGAACCTTTATCTGGGTTCTTTCTCCGAGGATTTAGAAAGAAAGTTTAACTGGAAGACCAAATGTGGCAATGCTTCTGCTTTATAGATGAAGACTGCTTTTATTAAATACCGTATTTTAATAACATTCAAGAGACTGAACTGTAGTTTTGTGCATGGTATTTTATTTCTTTCTCCAAGTGAAAGTGTGATCCTCAGGATGATTCGATGTGTAAATGGAGACATTAACTTGACCTAGGTTCTTTTCCGGCCTGAATTTCTTCTTTTAATCTTCTCAGTGCCAACTTCCTAGATAGTACTTAATGTTTCTTACACAATGTAACAGATCTTCTGTAGATGCTCATGCCTTTGTAAAAGCAATTCCTTTACCTGTTTACTACTGGTGGCTATCTTTGAAAATTCAGAAAAAGGAGGCACAGGTAAGAGTTAGAGATTGCAGAAGGGTAGAGAGGGATGGAAGGGAAGGAACAGATAGTCACAAAGCAAAATGACTACAAAGTGACGGGTGAAATAATTCAGAATTCCTTGAGAGTGTCCTTGAGTGTTGATAAATGATTAATGGAAAAGACCAGAAGACCTGTTTATCTCCCGTATAACCCGTAAAATATGCTCAAGTTCTGTTACTTTGCATGACAACAACAGGGGACCGGAAAAGGAGGCCTGAATCTATGTGCTATAATTAGCATTGTTATCTTATAATTTATAATTACCATGTCCTAATCCCCAGTCTCACTTTCTATATAACAACAAGACTGGGGTCCTAATTTCAGCTTAAAGCTATTCTCTAGACCTGGGTGGAACTCATGGGAAGAAGAAAAAGCAGTTTGAGGAAATGGAGTCAAGAGACTGAGGGAAGGACAAGTCAAGGGAAAAGACAGAAAGACTCCACCTCACCTAAAATAGATTAATCACTGTATGAATAAACAATTGGAAGACTGTGTTTGTTATCATTTTCCTTCAACCCTTCCCCTCACCCCCAGGTCAGTATTGAGAAATTACTCTTAATAAGTACAATTTAAATAAAAATATAATACTGTTTAATCAGACTTATTTATGAGTTGTCTTTTCTTCTTGTTAGCATGCTCTTAATATTGGATTAGTTGCATGTATTCATGTGTATTCTCAACACTCTGTAGGAAATCTTTACCATTAACTTACAACTACAGAAGTGTCTTCTAACTGGGTGGAAACTAATGCTCTGTTTTATTGTTTGATGTGTGTTTGTCTCCACAAGAATCTGCAGATTACAGCGGTATATTTTACAAAAGGGGGAAGGTGGATAAGTAAAGCTGGGTGTGGTGTGGAGTGATGAAAATCTAGCCTGTGTGTTATGTAGTTAAAGAAATTTCTTGGAAAATAGTAAAGTTCTCCATTCAAATGCAAAATGCTAAATTCTGTGGATTGGGTATATATGCTTCCTTTAGCCAGGGCAGAGGAGCAAATGTTTTTTCAAAATGTTGTCACCCTCAACGTGTTGTTTTTTTCTACGTAGGAAAAATTGAGTTCATTTAAGATATTTTTAATATCTTATTAGTTTCCTTCCTCAATAAAACAAATGCTTTTAAATTTTAAAACATTTAAATGGATACATACACAAGTAACATGTATTTTTCCAACTTTTAAAACTAAAAACTGAATACAGCCCATTTAAAATAAGTGATGTCTGGATGTAGATTTCACTTTGAAATTCATGTTCTCATGGCCTGAAATACTTATTCTATCTTGTAGTTAATAAAGACTGCGTGTAAACATCATACTCCACATTAACCAACCGCTCTTCATCCATAGTTAGGTAAAGAATTATCCACGGCATCCGAACTTGCCTTAGAAAAGCATTTTACATCTGAGTTATGATTGTCATCTTAGCTCTATTTTCAAAGTCCTTGGCATTATTTCAAACTGCAGCAGAGAATAGATAGATTTGGGGGGGTCAATCACTAAAAGTTTAGAGAAAAAGTTTAATATGGAGAAAGTTGCAAAAAGATAGTTCTCAAAACTGAAAAAGTAATGAATTCAATAGATTATTTTGCTAAAGTTTATAAAGGAGCACTCATTCATAGGAATACTCATAAGCTATTGTAATATCTTTTAGGATAAAGAATTCCCTTACAGTAGTAGAGGGGGGTGTGATTTTAGCATTTTATGATAAAGGATGCTGCAAAGCACAATTGTGACTTTTTTTTTTTTAAGCAAATAAAGCAGTTAAGCCATTTAGGTGAGTTTACAATGTGTAGCTTAGGGTGATAATCCAAACATTACCCTCTCAGAAGGATAAAAATATTCTGTACCAGTTTGTTGGGCACTTTGGGTGGGGGTGGGGTCTGTTGTTCAAAATGTTGGAAATGTGACAGTTTGATGCCTGCGTGAAAAATATACATATTATATAGCTTGATGATTACTTTTTTATTTGTTCTTCTTAAAGGAGAATGTCAACTTTCCTTCTACAGTGTAAAAAACGGAAAAAAAAAAGTTGAGAAAATTGACACCAACGTTGAGTTTAGAGCGGGCAACCGAGCAAGAGAATGAGGCAGGAATTAGCACCATGGACAGAGACAAGCAGATCCAGAATAAAAGGTTTGCAAAGCCTAGTAGTTTTGTCTCTAAGTAAAACACGGAAACTGCAATTCTTGGGAACGTTTTATTCCACAGACTTTAAGGAAGAGGCTGTCCTACTTCACAGAAACACGTTTATTTTGAATTAGGCTGGCTTTTGCGAGGACTCGGCCTTGGTGACAAACCGTCAAGATGGTTAGAGCCCCGAACTCTGGGCGCACCCTCCACCGAGCTTCTCCTTTCCCACACACCCTTGCCCTGGTGAGCCTGCCTTTCATCAAAGTATTCTTGCAAAATAAATGCAAATCCAGGTAGTCATCGGAAAGTCTGCAAAACCTACTCCAGAGTTCTTAATCCTCAAAATTCCCAGGGGGAACCGCAACAGAAAACGCTTTTCCCGTTCCCCCCCTCGCCCCATCCCCCACCCCCAGTTCTTCCTCGGCTCCATCCACCTACTGGCAAAGGGGTAAAGTCTTTTATCCGAAGATAAGGGACCTCTTAGACTATTTTGCAAAGGACCCTTTATGTTGCAAACACTTTCCATCCGGGAGAGTGCCAGAAGCGGCAGTGAGCAAGATCACAAACATCCTTCATTTTCTCTTTACATTTTGTCTTGAAACTCCTGTGCGAGAAAAACAAAAACCCAACTGTAAAGAGCAGACACAGGGAGAATTCCCCTAAAACCTTAGGTTACTGCTCACACTTAAAAATATGTTAATTGTTTATTTAAATGTTTAAAATTTTAAAAATGTAATCTAGTGTCGCGGTAAATCTTTTGAGACCAGTTTAGAGTGTTCTCCCCCTGCCCCCCTCCCGCTTTTTTTTTTTTTTCTGAGCAAAATTTGTATGAAGTTCATTCTCCTTTAGGTGATTTGACTGCAGATACTCAGATTCAGACTGATCTGTTGCACGTGCCCCAGAGTGTCTCAGAAAATATATTTGCAGCTTCGTATCGACGATCATTTATGTAAAGCTTCCCACAAATGTCCTCAGATTTATTTTCCTCTCCTCTTTTTACACAGTAGCAACTTTTAGCAGGATAAACTCATGTCTTTGCTGAGCATGCAAAGGGAGGTCTAGGCGACCAGGCAAGGGTGAGGTAAGAAAAACTGGAGGTGAGAAAAGGCAAATCAGAGCTTTGTGTCCGTTTCTTTCAGGGATGGTCACAGCTTTCTCTAAGCTTCCTCCTGGAGCCGATACATCTCATGCAAAATTAATACAAGTAATTAAAAATAGCAGTTTCCAAAGTTAAAGGAAACCATCTGTCTCAGCTGGTGGTAATCAGTCTTTTGGCGGCCCCTTTACCGGGACCTGGGAAGAAACGGTTTTTCTGCTTCCGATGCTCCGAGGCTCTTTCTTATATTGAAGATTTATGTTTCCACTTGTGTGCGATGCACGTCTAATTTGAAATAATAAAGCCGGGCTGAGCGACCAGTCAATCAGAGCTATCAACTGCTCTCGGTACGCAGCCCTGCCCCCCACCTCCCTCCGGTCTCTAACCCTCTTTCCCTCCCCGACTCCCCCCCCCCACACACACACACACGCTACCCACCCCCTCCTCTTTCCTCCCTCCTCTGCTCTCTCACACACTCGCACTTTCCCCCCACGTGTGTTCAGATCAAACCCTTGCCCCATAGAGCAAGTGACCGCACCGGGGCACGGTGACAAAGGCGGAGTTTGTATCAGAAGAAGACTGAGGCCCGGGGAGACACGGCGGCTAGAGAAACAGCTGTCTTATCAGCCCGCTGCAGAGATGGAGATGGCTCGAGAGGTCCTCAACAGATAATCACTTGAATAGGTTTGCAATGCGCCAAACTTCACGCTTGATAAGACCAACCCAATGTAGAGAGCAGCCCGGATCCTGCTCCATTCTGTTTTATCTGAGCTGTAAATTAAGAAATTGAAATTCAGGTGGCAGAGGCAGCAGTCTGCTGATAGACCGCTAAAGTAAACTGTCATTAAAATGCTTGCGGCAGGCAGAGAGGGGGCGCTTGGAATGGGATATTGTTTAATTTTTTAATGGGGAGTGGGGAGTAGCCGTGAGAGCAAAAGCCCACCGGTTTTAAAAATTATCTGGGAAGGAGAAGCTGAGGAGGACTGGCAAAGGGACACAGGATCTTGATCATGATCCCTTGCTATAGCTGCCATGCATAAACAATCTGAAAAGTATAAAGTTGTGGGAAGTTTGGTGAAATAAAAAGTAAGGAACAATTTAAAGCAATCTGATAGAAAAGAGAATTCTGTCTTTATCAGAACAGAGGGCAAAGGAAGTTCTCTGGCTACACTATTAGAAATTGATTCTAAATGCAATCTACAGTTTTCCTTTTATTATGAGAAAAGCAGATCAACTGGATACAGAGGAGTTACCATAAACTGAGGTTAACTTGACCTTTTTGTTGATGTGATAGTGGCACTGGAGAGATTCCAGGGTGATTTTTAGACTACCCTAAGAAATTACTGACTACAGGAAGAGAATCAGCTTAGCTACTTATAGGAAGAAGAGTTATATTTCACCTCCTTTACCCAGATAATTACCAAGGGGTAATTCAGGAAACGAAAAAAAAAAAAAAAAAATCCCATGTGTGTATTTTGACACCACATGGTTCTTACAGCATACTTTATACCTACACTCCTATATCTGCTTTTATGGATAGGAGGCATGAAATTCTAAAGCATTATTTAAATGTTTCACAAAAGTTTAAAATGTATAATGACCAGAATAATCAGTGTCCTTGCTGCCTTGATTGAGTAATGACTTTGCACTGTACCTTGTTCTGTCATTGAGTAGATGTAAATTCACTAGTGTGCATTTAGGAGAGTGCATGACAGGATACATTTCATTTTTCACAACAGCATTTATATCTTAAGTTTTAGCAATATTTTTAAAAGAGACATTCTGATGATAACACATAGTTAATGCAGCTTTAGAAAATCCATCAGTTTTTCCTTTAACCCCAAAACTTTGATCAATGTCAGAGTACACTTAATTGATACTATTAAGGCTACTTAAATCACAGAGGGATGTGGAATAATTAAAAATGAATTTGTCAGGAAAGGTGGTGAAAAAAATTTTAAGGTGCTAGTATACCATTTCAGTACTTATTAAACTATTTCGGTACATTTAAAAACTATTTTAAACTTTGCACTTATCTGATTACTCACAGGGAGATGAGCAAATAAATACAAGTCAGAGAATCTCAAACACATTTCTTTTTAATTCTTCATGCAAAAATCTTTCATATCTTCTAAATCAGAAAACAGGTGGGGTTTTTCTTTTAATTCAAGTGTATAGATGAACGAGTGATGTATGGATTATTTCATGAGACAAAAATTTTTGTTTATGCAAGCTAACTTTTCCCTTCCATATCACTATTTTCCATAATGTTATATTGGTTTAAAAAAATGGCCGCTGTATAAGAATTTTAAATATTCTTTTAAATTCCAGCCTTTCAAGCACTATTATCTTCAAATAATCAGACAGTAAGATATTTTTCTGCTAGTTACAAATACTCTAAGTTTGAACTGCCAGCTTTATGAGTCTCTTAAGCTATGTTTATTTTTGTTTTTCTTAATTTTAAAAAATGCATACAATGGACAGCTTAAACTATTCTTTGGGAAGATAGGACTTTTTAAAGATGGGAATTTACATAAGGGCTAAAAGATGTACTCTAAGTCTGAAATGTGAGAGAAAGATATTTTATAAATGTACATTATAATGTTTCAAAACTAAAAGATAATTGTAAAAAGAAAAGTACACTATTGAACAATGTTTTAGCATGAATTATAAAAACCACTCTTGTCTAATATTTGTCGTGAATGATATATATGGTACTATGAATGATGAAAAATAATTTAAAAATCCAAAAATGCCAATTTTATTTTTAAGAGGATTCCCCATTAACTCTTCTCTGTGGGAAATGGGATAATAGATTTTAAGGAAAATATTCTATGATGAATAAAGGCAAAAATATCAGATGCTTTAGAAATATCTAAATTTTGTGATATTTTTGTTTAAAACTGATTATAGATCTATTCCCAAAGAAATAAATCAGACAACTAATAGTGTCCTTATACATATAATATTTATCTTCAGGTGACAGTCAAATGACCAATACATAATCAGTTCCCAAGTATTTATTCCTGATCTTTGACAAAAGACCTGTTTCAGTTTGATTTAAGCATCTTTTGAGTGCCTCTATTTGTACAATATCTCTTCACAAGTTTTTAATAGTATAGCTTGTCAAAAATTAGTCCTTTAAGTAGAAATTGTAATGTTACTCTAGCAAGAGCCACAATTGTGCAATTGTGGAGAGTTTGGGTTTGCACTTCAGGCACATCCTGATTTGAACCCGACTCCATCACTGTGGGGCCTTGGACAAGTTACTCAATCTCTTCTAAGCCTTGATTTACTGATCTATACAACGTTGATAATAATGCTTAATGTAGGATGACTGTGAGTTGAAATGTAACCATGAGTGTAAAATATTTAAACTTCTCTGAAAAGAGGAAACAAGGGATACACAGTAACTACGATGAAGGAAACATAAATGGTGACTTAGCACACTTATCTGATGAAGCAAGGATCAGAGTTCCTGCCTTTACATACGGTCTCTGAAGTATAGTCATTTGCTCTTATTACTATCCCAACCGATCTATCCTATGATAAATATCTTTTCCCATTCCTAATTGTAACTAAGTTTAAAAGACCTCAAAAGGTGTAAAATCTTCTGCCTGCCCTCTGATGAGGCTTCAATACATTTCCCAGTACCATTTCATGATTTGCCCATGAAAAGTTGTGGGTCTTCAAAAAGGAACTTAGTCTGAAATCCCATTTGATTGATATAATAAAAACACCTTAGATTTTTATAGTACCTTTTATCACAAAAAGCTCAATGCACTTTTACATATTTATCATTGTAACCCAGAAGGTAAGGAAGGACATAAATTTTTTTCTCATTTTCAGGAGCATAACAGAGGCATTAGGAATATGGGTTACATTTTTAAGATTAATAAGAATAAAGAGCAGCTTTCCTGAATGTTGTCTTTCTACAGTGTTACTCTCTTTGGCATTAATTATAACCACTGCACTTTAGTTAGGCTCAAAATGTTAGTGTGTGGCATTAAGTATGTTATAATTACTCACTGAAATCAGTTGAATGAAATATATATAATCAGTCTAATCAAATTAAAATATTTTTATTTTATGCCAAGAAATATTTTTATTACTTTTATTATTTTATTTTATTATATATATATATATATGCATGTATTATCCAATCTTATTTACCATTCTGTGTTATCTCTAAGGCAAGAATTTAAAAGTTACTAGTCATTTATGGCCTTGGAAGAAATCAGTTTCAATCTCCTTATCACTGGCCTTTCCCCAGGCTCTCCACATTTTTATAGGCTATTATATTTATTCCATTTACATAGGCTAACAGTACTCCCTGCTCTAGTTTTCTATTTCTTAGGTTGTCTGTGCTTGATAAATCTATCAAATACATATCCAAAAGAAGGTAGAAGTAAAGTGTATAAAGGGCACAAGAGGCTATGCTTTTTATAATTGTCTTTTGAATGAAACAAAATGAAGAAATAACGTCCACTTGACATTATAAAACATATAATATCAAAAGAATACTAAAATTTGCTTATGGTTTATACTCTTGCTGTTTTCTCCTGGACTAACATTGCCACGGATTGATAGAGATACAGCTATGGATGTGGACTTCCATTGAATAAGCAGAATGGAAGGAAACAAAACTCTGTAGCCCAATAAAAAGATGAATCTTAAACTTTTTGATGTCTAAGTTCATAGATGACAATGAAAGACCAATGGTATTTTTATTCTCAACTTCAATGAGCATCTCTCTGTGCCCTGAATGTACCTTTCAATTTGTTGAGATTGAATCACACAAAGTCCAGTCATGTGACTGCAAGACTTCTTTGAGGAAGTGCAATTAGCACCAAGAAGAAACATACGTACACACAGAACAGTCAGAGCTGCTCTTTACTGCCATCACAACAACCCCTTTTAATCCTTCATGTTGATGTCGCTAAATGGGAAATCTATTTCTCTGACTGAGCATATGTATGTGCATCTTAAGGGAATACAGAGAATACTATTGTAATAAAAATGATGTTCTGTTCCTTTGGTCACTGTCATTCTAGTATGAAAAATTAGACAATATGGTTGTTTGAAATGTCAGTGTTTGTAAACATGAGTTGGAAGATGTAACGTAGATGAACGGTGTTACAGACTGTTTAAGCTGTTTGAGTAACAAATAGACATTTCCTTGAATTATTTTGACATAATTTACTGTGAAATTTCTTTTTTTCTTTTGCTGATATTTCTAGATTTCTTGTGCAGACAACACAAAGAAAGGCCTTTCTTTTATGTCAGTGCTCTCATTATTTAACTCATACAGCACTGATGTTTTCTAGAATACTAGTATTTCCTAGACATGAAATGAATGCTAAAAGAAAGGTATGTTTCCATATGAGCCATATCAAAAGGATATGAAGATCTGAGCCACTTTATAAGGTGTTATAAAAGAGGAAAATATAAATATATGTTGTAGTGCTTTAGTCCCTAGTTTCAAAAGATCTTTCTATAAATCTCCTTTATTGGGTTGTGTGCAATGTGTGCGCATGTGGGTATGTTTGGAGCAAATGAAATGAGATTCAGAGGGAAAAACTGCAAGACTTTGGTAGAGGAGGCCAGGCTGACTGTAGAGGAGAAAGTTGGCTGGAGAGCAAAGATAGGTTGGTTCGGTATTCCAGAGACACGTCATAGAGGCTTTGAAAGCCAGCAGAGGAAAATAACTGACATAAAACTAATGTACTTGATCTTGGCCAAAAGGCCAAGAAGTGATACTGACATAAACTACTAGCTACAGAATATATCTATCGATAAGTGTAAATTTTGGACATGCCAAGCACGAGAGACTCAAAGGCATACGAATCAGAATCAAGACATAAATAAGGAGGGTTAAGAAGCTAAAAAGTTAAAAAACAAAACAAAAACCTACTAAGACTCCTTGGAATGAGGTGGTAAGGTCAGAGAATAAATAGAGATAGGCAAAGACTAATAGGTATAGAAGGGTTCACTGATAATAATGAAAATGTTTTGACAGCCAAAATACTTATAGAAGGCCCTGGGAAAGTGATAGGGTTCTGAATAAATAATATATTTGATCCAAAAAGCCCAAGGCAGCTATGAGGGTGAGAAATCAGGAACCAGAGCCTGTACCCTGATTAGATGTGGATGCCTCTAAGACACCTCTGTGCCCAAGAGGGGCCTTTAAAAACATCGCTAGGAAGGATGCACCGAGCTGAGAGTCCTAGGCTTGGAGAAAGGAGATGTGAGTCTGAGTGTTCTTTCTTCCACTAACTAGCTGATTCCCTATAAGCAAGTTATTCTGACTAAATCTCATGATTCCCAGAAGACTGCATTAATAAAAAATAATAATGGGTAACAAGTATTGAATATGTACTATATCCCAGACAGCATTCTAATGTTCTATATGCATTGAATCATTTAATCTCACAATAATCCTATCATTTTAAGGATGAGGAGACTGAAGAAGTTGAGTAATTTGCCCATGATCACACAACTAGAAACTGAGAGAGGTGTGATTTGACCCCAAGTAGTTCATTTGTATGGCCTAAGTCTTTAACCACTACATATCAGATGACCTCTGCAGTATGTTCTGGGTGTAAAATCCAGTAATTCTAAAGAAATAGATAAAAAAAGGGCCTCCCAGGTGGCTCAGCAGCTTAGTGCCGCCTTTGGCCCAGGGCCTGGGATCGAGTCCCACATCAGGCTCCTTGCATGAGGCCTGCTTATCCCTCTGCCTGTGTCTCTGCCTCTTTCTTTCTCTGTGTCTCTCATGAATAAATAAATAAAATCTTAAAAAAAAAAGAAAAAATATATAGCAGAAATTAAAGAGGACATAACACAAGAGAACAAGAGTATAGGGAAAATAGAGATTACAATTAACATAGACAAAACTATTTTTTAAAATGGAAATAATCATACTCAAGTCTTTAAATACCATCTGTTGCTCACAAATGGAAGAGAGATAAAAATGATACTTAAATAGTTTACTTCCTTAAAATGATTCAGGTCAGGGCAGCCTGGTGGCTCAGCGGTTTAGCACCACCTTCAGCCCAGGGCCTGATCCTGGAGACCCGGGATCCAGTCCCACCTTGGGCTCCCTGCATGGAGCCTCTGCCCCTCTCTCTGTGTGTGTCTCTCATGAATAAATAAATAAAATCTTTAAAAAATATAAAATAAAACGATTCAGGTCAAATACAATAGGATTTTGATTAAACATAATATACAATGTCCTAGGGGGTCCTAGCTATCAGTCATACTAGGTTATGAGGAAATTTTCATTATTTGGTTTTTGTAAATTTTAATTTTCAGAAGTCTACTCCACAACCATAGTAAATAGTGATAAGCCATGGAAAGGACGGTATATATTTGGTAATTCAATGATATATAAAGATTTCCATGAAATATTGAGAGCATTCAACATCCCATAAAGAATAGTCACTAGAATATTAAAGAGTGGCATGCTTTCTTTTTTATAAATCTGAAAAACAGGTAGTTTTGTGTTTGGGGTCAAAAAACACATGAAAAACTATGGCTAAGAGCTCGTTTCAGCCCTATAGTCAGCAAGGTGGAAGCTGCTGGTAGATACTGAATGTTGAGGACCAGAGACCTCTTAAAAGACAACTTACATTTGTAGAGAGGACAGATGAATAGCCCTGGAGTTTCCAAACAAAATATTATTCACTTACAAAAACAAATCTTGAGATTTAATCCATATGAAAAATACATTTATAATAGAGCAAACTGATGAAAATTTCAGAAATTACCAGTTTCTAAGAATGTAAGATAATAACTCCCCTGCCCATTTAGAATTGCCTAATATTCACTATACTCAATATCAACTATTTCCTTCATTTAATGCCTATCTGTATTATGGCCAAGGGATGTTCTTTTCATTTAATTAATCATTTCTTTTTCCCTATTATGCCCTTTCCTGCAGTTGCTAGAGAATCTCATAAAATGCACCTTTATTCTCAACCAGCAAAGCCCTTAAAGTGATTTGCTTATATTTCTATAGCATATAAATAAATGAAAACCATAACACAGTAAATAATTATAATGAGATTGAACAAAAACTGGCTTGCTGACAGGTACCATTTAGTGAATTGCTATTTCAATGCCCTAAACAGTCACCTGAGTTAATTCAATTTTCTATTGTTTAATATTTGTCTTTAAAATCACTCTGCAGAAAGTGGGAAACTGGCTCATGGTCTCAACTCTATAGGATGGTACAGTCTGAACACTCTCACTTATTTAATTTGCTATTTAAAAATATTCTAATGTTATGACCAAGAATCTAACAAGAACTCCATGCAGAATTATTTGATTTTAAAGGAATATAATGACCAAACTTGTAGTCTTGGTAGACTTGGAAAAGAAGATATTAAGAAATAATATCAAAATAAGAGAAATTTATTTTTCAACATGAAGTTTTTAATGTGGCTCTGCTACTGTTTTTTAAGCTTTATAAGTTGTAAACACATATTAACTTTTAGATATGAATTATGACCATTTTGAAAAAACATTATTTGTCACAAACAGAGGACATAAGCGCCGCTGCCCTCGATCATGCACTCATTTGACTCGTGGCGCAGTCTTGAATAATTTTAAACCAAACATGACTGCGGCAATCAATTTTCGTCCAATTTATTGGGCATGAGTTAAAGCCAATTAAAAAACCATTTTTGGTGCAATTCAAGGGGAAAATGTATAAACCCATGAAAAACAGATTTCAGTCCTAGACATGAGTCATCACTATTCTAAATAATGGTGTCAGCCCCAAATCAGAAAGAACAAATCCTAAAATTGCATATTCCACACTGGAAACTGCATTTCTCAGCAATGATTTTATGTATTTTAAAATATTTTTTAATAAGAAATTAACCTGGAAGGAAAAAGTATGCTCTTCTAACACTGTGTCATTTCTGAATATTTTTTAGCCATTAAATTAAAAGGTAATTTATAGCGGCTCCTGAGTTTCTGAATTAAGACCTAAAATAGAAAGTCATCTGTAACTTTTATACAGAGAAAGCAAAACATTTTACCTATAATTTTAAAGAATCTTTTAACTATTAGACCATGGCTCCTCTCACATGAATATAGTAGCTATCTTTTAAGGCCATAAAATGAAACAATCCCTGTACACTCTGGATAATCTTAGGATAATCAAAGCAGCAAAATGGGAGCTTCTAGGTTGGAAATTACAGCTATAAAATACAGCCATGCATTTTCAATCTGTATATTTAAGAGGCTTTCTCAGGATTGCAGCCGCTCACAGTATTCAAGCAGTTGTGGATTCTGGTTCTGCCTCTCCCATATTCCTTGGTATATGACTTTGGGCCCATTCCCTGACCTCTCCAACCCTCCGATTTCTCTTGGTAAAATGAGTACTATAAGAATAAGAGCCACATCTTAGGGTTATTGTAAGCACTAAGTGAAAAAATACTTGTCAAGGTCTTAGGAGAATGCCTGGCACAGAGTGTATCTTCAGTGACCATTAGAACCGGTGAGAGGAAAGTCTGGATTCTCACACATAGCTGTGACTTGAAGCCTCAACCTACTCGGTAGGTTTTTTTCTTTTAAAGTACAGATGCCTGGTCTGTATCCTAGGACATCTGCTCAGTAATTTTGAGGTGAGGTCTCAGCATATGTGTTTATAAAAACCTCCACGGATGATTCTGATTGATTTAAAACAAAAAAACAGTACTAACTTTTCAATTGCTCAGGTAACTTGGAGTTAAAGTATGGCTTAAACTATTTAAGTGTGGATCTCTGTTGAGCAGTTTAAAAAAAAAAAAAAGATTTTATTTATTTATTCATGAGAGACGCAGAGAGAGAGGCAGAGACCTAGGCAGAGGGAGAAGCAGGCTCCCTGTGGGGAGCCCGATGCAGGACTCATCCCAGGACTAGGGGATCCCACCCTGAGCCAAAGGCAGACCTCACCTGAGGCACCCAGGTGCCCCTCTGTTGAGCATATTAATGAGAATAATTGCCAAACTTGTGCTTTTGTGTTATGCTGAAAGAGATTTAACTGGCAGACTTTTAAAAGATTTGATTTACTGAAGCTTGTAGCTTTTACTTCTATTTAATAAGCATAGACAGATGAGGCAGGGGATTTTTTCAGTTCTATTTTCCTATTGAGTTAGTTCATTTCTAACTGTCCTATTTCAAGATAAGTAAGCAGTCTCCTCAGTGATAGAGATCAAGGAACACTGCATGGTTAAGAAAAGCAGCTACCAGAAAAATATTTATATTGGCCCAACATGACCACCCGACAAGTTATTCACCATGATTGTTTAACAAAAATGAGGACATTTTCCCTGGGAGTGACTTTCAAATATTAACCGGGGAAAAAAGGACTCTCTTTAACATCTTCCCATTAGTGGGAAATAATTTATTAGATTTACAACCTGTCACCTTGGAAGGGAAAGAGATATTGTCCTAGTAGACCTTGGGTTTTAACAATATGAGTAAAGGGACAGCACAACCCTAAGGAAACAAAGGATAGCCAGGTCTTAGAGGTATCAGGAGAAGGTGATGGGGAGGTGAGAAAACCAGAGTTTGCCCCATTTTTGCTTAGGGCCGCTCAAAGTACAGCTGGTATATTCCCAGGCTTAAGGCTTTTATAGGCCTTGTTGGTAGGAAATCGGAGTTATTTAAACCCTGGAATATCTCTACACAAGAATCCAAGAAAATTCTAACACTGTCACACTACCAGATAGTTTTTAATTTAGAGCGTATGCCATTGATACACTAGATTGATACATTAGATTCTCCCTGAATCAAAGAATGTAAATTGTATAGGTGACCTAATATTGGGAAAATCCTCATTCTCTGGGAACACTTTTAGCCTGACCCCTGGGGCTTAGAAAGGACCCTTAAAGTCTAGATGTAATTCCAACATCATGCATTGGCAAGCTATTGGTAGATCAAGGTGTTGAAATATTGATCAAAGAGTTGGTATACCCCAGATTCCAGTTTTAAAACTATGAATCTCTGTTTCTTATATATAAAATGAAATTATATTATTTACTCTTCTTACTTTATGAGGTTATTGTGAAGCCAAAATAAAATTACATATATGAAAACTGGAAAATTTTTTATTGTTGTGGCATAAGAATTGAGAGGAAAAATAACTATTTTTTAATGTATAGAACTTTCCAGCAAATTATCCAAAAGCCTTTCAGGAACATATTTCCTTTTTCTTATTAAATAAACTTTTTCCCCCCTTTTCAATATAATTCCACAAAAGTTTCAAAATCAGGTTGTAAAATAACAATTCTATGTTAACACTTCAAAAAGTGAAATTGCCTGAAACTTGCTGAACTATTATGAAACATGAAAATGAAAATCTGTAAAAATAAAAATAAAACCTTCCATTTTCCTTGTTTATGAATATAATGTTTCATCTAAGTCTAGCCTTAGACAATTGGTTTCTAAAACATGGCTCTTTGAAATTTTAAAGAGAGCTCTTTCAGAATTTTTTCATTTAACCAGCAGAGAACTGCTTTCTCACAGCTGGAAGCTTAAACAGCTGGTGACTCTGGATACTTTTTTATTCCCCTGGGTAACAGTTCAAGGATCCTCACTGTGCTCTCAGGACAGCCAGCAAGGTATGTGGTCAGGAACATGTTCCAATACAAGCCAATTCCAAAGCCACCCCTCCACACATCCCCTAGGAGTAGAAAACAGACAACTCAGAGCCTTGTGTCACCTGAATGGGCAGATATTCTATCTGTTGAGGAAAATCAGCCTTCATAAGAATCTTTCTGACCCATGATCAGAGATCACAAGGCCTATGTGACCATAAGGATTCTCTGAAGGACTTAGGAGGTCAGTCTCAGGATTTGGTTTTTGGAATTTATCAATATCTGCGCCTCCCCCCTTATTTTACATTATATAGGAAATTGCTCTTTCACTTAGGATGCATTTCTGAGTCTTTCTTAATAGAGCACTACATAGTTAACTTCATTTTTAACTTCCAGGAAGAACAAGCAAAAAGAATATTTCAGCCTAGCTGTCACTGCAGTACTATTTATTGTATCCACTAGAGGACTCTTCTCAGAATGGCTCAAAATATCTCCCCTCTCATTCCCTGTGGCCTCTGGCATTTGATGCTCAACTAACTCTTGAGTTGGGCCACTGGCTACATATCAGTGTTAGAATGAAAACATTCCCCCTACTTTACACCTCCTGCTAGTTCAATAAAGCGATGTTTAAATAACTGAACTGGCTTCAATGAACTGTACTTGCCATTTTTTCCTGCTTCTTAGCTAGATAAAATGGAGATAATTATGAAGTGGATGAGCAGGTTTAATGAAAGCCAGTTTCTTTTGGTATACTCCTGAAGCAGCAATCATCATCTGTTTGGCTTTTGAAGAGCAACAATTATAATCACTTAAACCCCCAAGGGGAACAAAAATAGAATTTACATTAGCATATAAAATATACAGCTGGATTGGGCAAGCCTATAAAATTCTGGGGAAATCATTCTAATCTGAATGCTATTCAAACTCACAAGTAAAATGAGTTCAAGAGTATTTTACATGCTTCCTTCCTATAAAATAATACATATAACAATGTTGAGAGGATTTTCCTAAAAATGAACACAAGGAAACAAAAAAATTGTTGCCAGGAGAGAATCCCAGTGAGAATGGGATAAACTGCATTGTCAAGACATCAGAAAGCAAAATGCATAATGATATTCACATGAAGTACTAATCACTCTGAAGTGAAGATTTTTCATGCAATTGGGAGTTTAAGAAAGAAAAATAGGGTGGTTTCAGTCTGATCAATGATGAAACTTAATCCTAAGTAAAGAAAATTTCAGATTAATAGTACTTCCCTCCTCTGTTGTAAATGTGAAAGCAACACAAAGGAAAGTGAAATCACTTAAGTTGATGCCCTATTGTTACAAAGCAGAACTCTTTTTTTCTATTTTAAAACATTTTCATATCCTTTCCTCTCAAATAAGCTCTTTCTTACACCTCCTTTTCTAATTCTAGCCCAGATCACAGGCAATCTCCCTCACCATTTATGTTATTTAATTACTTTTGCTTTTGTGTGCCTTTCACGGTTTGCAATATACTTCTCCCCCCCCCCCCTTTGTAGAGGATAGAAGAATAAAAATGGAGCCTGTGCTTTATCCATTATGCTACTAGCAACAAAACACTAACATAATCAATATATTAAAGGCTTGCCTGGCTGTGCACATTTGTCAAAGGCAGTGTATCTGAGAAATTACACTAATGAATCTTAAAAAATTCAGCATCACAGAAAACTTGCTCTCCCTCATCTTAAGTACATATCAAAATGTAAAAACTAGAAAAATATATACTGCATCTTTCTTTATATTATCTGAAGGTCTACTGTTACTTTTTTTTTAAATAAAAAAAAGTGTGTAAAACTTCACTGCCACTGAGAAACACTTCCTGAATACCCTCACTAAAGCCAACTGCAGGCAAACTGGTGATAGTGTCCTCTATGCTCCTAAAAGCACTTTGTACATAGCTCAGATAGCAATGATCTCACTCCATTATAACCATTTGTTGACATGTCTGTCTCCTGCACTGACTGTGCAATGCTCGATAGCAAACGCATCTTTCCCAGTAGGGTATTTCCCGGCTCCAGCCCTGTGCCTAAAATGTAGTAAGCTCACGATCATGTTTGTTGAGTAATATATGTGCCATTAATTTGTATTCTAAGATACACCAAAATGTTATGGTGTCTATGATAAGAACTAAACATATTAAATACCATCTCTGTCATAATATCAAATTTAGGGATCCCTGGGTGGCGCAGCGGTTTGGCACCTGCCTTTGGCCCAGGGCGCGATCCTGGAGACCCAGGATCGAATCCCACGTCGGGCTCCCGGTGCATGGAGCCTGCTTCTCCCTCTGCCTGTGTCTCTGCCTCTCTCTCTCTCTCTGTGTGTGACTATCATAAATAAATAAAAATTTATAAAAAAAAAATATCAAATTTAATGGTGATAAATTAAGCACTAATAAATTAGAAATTCAGAAGTTTAGATTTCTATAGCAATCTTCTCACTCTCATTATCCTTAAAGGACAGTGGTAACTTTTTAATATTTTATTAAATATTTATAATCTGTACTGTGGTTAATTATTTTTATTGGAAACACTCAAAAAAGCTGAATTCTCAGTTCTAAACGGTAATGACCTCAGATTTCATTAACTGTATATGTCTATTAAAAAAAAAAAAACAAACATTAGAACTGTCTTCTCAACCTCTGCCAATGTCTGTCAGGTGTGATAGTATCTAGTTTGTATTATTTTACTCTTTCCTGTAAACCCCTCACGCTCTGAGAGACTTTGAAAAATCCACAACGTACAACTTTACTTTGAACAAAAAATGTAACAATTTCATGTTTAAAAGAATTTAAATGGATTAAATTGAGGTGCAAAGCTCGAAGGACTCCAGAACCTATGCAGGAATTATCATAAGGTTCTTCCATTCTTTCCCTAATTTGAACACAGGGATTTAAACATCTCCTAATTTTTCAAGTGAAATTACCATTTTGTATGAAGTTATGGGAAAGCAATAGTGGAGATAAGGATCCACAGGCCTATCCTTAAAAACTTAGATTTTTAGTTAATAATAAGTATAACTAATGTACTTTTCATTAGATAAAATTCAGTTTTGTGACATTAATTATCCCATAAATTTAAAACTAAAAAACTGCTTTAATAAGTTTTCTCTTTTGCTTCCTACTAATAAAACTATAGCTTTTTGTATATGTATATTTACACTTATTATTTACATATAGACCTGTGCACTTTGATAAATTTGAAGGGAAAGAAAATTGTCATTTCTGTGATTTTAGTACTTAAAATGTAATGTAAAATTTCAAATCAAGGATAAATAGAAAGTTATACAAATATTAACTGTGATAATAACAGATTGAATTTTATTGAAAATGAGCCAAGTAACTAGAATTAGTTTTTGGAGAGTGAATATCCAAGGGTTTGTCAGGGCATGGTCTCCAAGGTCAGAGTGAAGTGGAGCCAAGTTATGTGTGACCAACAGCAAGAATTCTGCAAGACTTAAACACTTAAACCCCACAGCTCTTTGATTATAACGTGGTCCTTAAAAGGCAAAAGTTATAAGACTTTTAAAAAAGCTACTGGCACTCTCATAGTAACTGAGGTTTAAACATGATAGATCTACGTATGGGTACCTGGATAGCTCAGGCAGTAGGGTATGTTCTCTGGATCTCAGTCTTGAGTTTGTGCCCCACCCCACGTTGAGTTTGGAGATTACTTAAAAATAAAGTCTTTAAAGAAAATAAAAATAAGTATGATAGATCTGAATGATTTTACTTTATAAAAAGCTGACACAAAACATCAATTTCTAAAAAGTTCTTCACTCAACAAGAGCATAAAATTCAAATGCTCTTTTAACAGGTGAGCTCTGTGCATTTTGAAAAAGTAATTCAATTAAAAAAAAAAATGTTTACACCAAACAATTTAGGAGCCCATTTATCGTATAACATGCAGACAGAGTTATTCTGAGTGCCTTCATTTCTTCTCAGGTGAAAGTGAAAAATCGAACAGTTTTCTGTTGAATGTAAATGAAGTCCTTAAACATTTTTTCATTGGTACTTAAGGGAACTTGAATGGATTACCTCCATAAAATCTTAATATCTCCATTTTTGCAGATTCGATATCTATGTCTCATTCTCTCAAGTTCAAAGATTTTATAAATAAAAGAAGAGCACAATTAGAGCCTTTTAAAGGGAAGGAATCTTTTTTCTAATATATGAGAGTCTATCATCTTTCATATTTAAAAAGGAATCATATAATGGGGTTTCATTTGAAAATTCTATTTTCTATATCACTTTCTATATGTCTCTAACTAAATGAGGGCAATTTAAAAATTCAGAAAATAATTGCAGTGTAAGTTAATTGATTATAGGTATATCAAGGTAAGCTAACTTAAAAAATACATAGTATGGCAAAAAGTCATTAAATGATTTGCCACTCATCAAATCATATAATATTACTTAGGCAAATATTATTGTAATCAAAATTTTAAAGTCCTTAAATGAAAAATTAAATAGCATTTAAGTTGGTAACATAATAACAAAAAAAAACACTCTGCTTATTTGATTTTGAGTCCCCTTGTAAGGAAAACTGAGTTTGCAGTTAGATTATCCTTTTAGTTAGTAGGCATCTTTGGTACTTATTTGAAAATACTTCTGTCATTATCATTGATTTAATCTTCCTCTCCTTTTGCTTGTTTTTGGGGTGGGATGGAGAATGCAATAAATTTTCCATAATTATTGTCCCAAGAGAGAAACAACCAGTCAAATTAGCCTATTATATCCAAACCCAATTTGGGAATTATAATTAGGAATATTTCACTAAGTTTTATTTCTTCAAAAATGTTTTATCAAAGAAAGTGCCAAGATTAAGAGTAATCATTCCTATCTTGGGAATTTGTGGAGATCATGTGGGTTTTACGTGGAGGGTCTTTTTAAATTTAGAAAATTATCACACATTTTCATTTTGTTTGATTTTAGATCCAAGTTATGATAGATTTGATTCAACTGGTTATGAAGCTGTCTGACCTTATTCTAGTTAGTTGCTAGGCATAATAAAACCTCCACCTAAAAAAATTAATTAATTAATTAAATATAAAAAAAATAAAACCTCCACCTACAGTGTTTTGATGATTAACTGAAATAATATATGTCAAGCACTCACACAGGAGTGGATTCATGGCTGGGTCAAGGCAGGTGGACAACAAATGTTAACTACTAAGGTTAACTTCTTAGCTATTTCAGGTTGCATACTTGATACAAGGTATACATTACTAATTAGAAGTAATAAATGAAGGTTATTTTTGAATTGTTAAAATCATAATATCACTTCAGCTCTTCCTCTTTTGCTTGTTTGCTTGCAAGAACATTTCATGTCCTAGATATGGTACAAGGGGTAAAAAGTGCAATGTAACATTGGATGACCCTGGCTGCCACCCACCTGCACTCCCCACATATATCCCATCTATTTTGCTCCTTTATATATCATACCTATTTACATAAAGTGAGTAAATGTTATGGGATAAATATTTCTATGAGAATATTGCTTAGTTGAAAACACTTAGAATTTTGTTCTTATGAATATTATAAGCTTCCTGTTTTTGTGAAATTTATTCTAATGGACTGAGGTTTAGGGAAAATATCAGAACATGGCCACTGTATTTCTAATGTGCTAATGACATATAATTAGAACATTGAGGAAAGAAATGATAATAGTATTACTTTCTGATATGAAGAAATTTTCATAATGAGAAAGTTTAGTAAATCTAAAATTGCCACAGAATTGTAGTATTAGTGAGGGAAAGTGCCTGGAATATTAGCAATAAATAATTTAAGTACATTTATAAGATATTAAACTATATGTATTATTGTCACTTAGATGACTTTCAATTACCCAACTTATTTTAAATAATAATTTTTATGAACATCTTCAAGTGAAACAGTATTTTCAATGTGTAGGTAGAAAGTTATAGTAAAGTTGAGGGCTTAGGTGAAATTATGAGTATTATAAAATAATTCTGATTAAAGGGGTTTTTCCCCAAGTATCCAAGTAATTTAACTTTGCACATATACAGGCCATAAATTTACTTGCAAATAACTGGACAGCAGTAGTAGTGAATTCTTACTTTGTCTGTAGTCCTCATATAAATGCAGTTTAATATGTTCCTTAAAATCAACAACAAATAACCCAGGCAGTACCAGTATAGATCAAGATTAATCACAAAATTAAATAGGCATGACAGATGAGTAAAATGAACCAAAGTAAATTATAGTTAAAAATATTGTTGGTCGACTATCTGTAGTTCAAGAATAGCAGTACAAAAAAAAAAAAAAAAAAAAGGCAAACTTAACTGAATCTCTTGCTACCAGAAATATATAAAATACTATATTTTAATTTAAATTCTTCTAACATTTCTTTTCAAAGCTTCACTGAATTGATTCTGCTTCTACCAACAGATTAGTAGTTTACTTTAGCCATTTGGAATTTCAACTGTCAAGCAGAAAACTGTTTTAAAGAAGATGATTGCAAATAGCAAGACCAAAAGCAACTGATTTGAGAAGCCAACTGCATAAAGTGTGGCTTTACCTTTACAGTTACTGGTAAATTACATCAACTTTTTGGAGAAGAGACCAAAAGTCAGTCAGTTGTTAAAATAAGTCATTAAACTGTATTCCCAATAAAATTCATTAATCTTGTGGCAATGTAATCAGTTGTTACTTTCTGTGTTTTTTTATGATCAGGTGAAGTTTATGATAACTTAAAAATATTTTAGAATAGGTCTTGAAAAATTTAAGCATATGCAATTATACCTGCACACATAATTACCAAAAACAATGTTAATTAAGAATGGTTGCAACAAAACATGAATACAATTCCTCTTAGGGGCCGTTTTTGTTTCCATTACATCCTTCAAAGGAGAAAACTTAGATGGCCTTGCCTCACCAGAGAATGTGCAGGTCCATTCCAATATAGGACATCCCAGCCATCTCCATGACAACAGCCCTTGACAAATTAAAAGGCAACCAGATTCACACACAGAAAAAGTTAAGACTACTGAGCACTGTTAATGTTTGTTTGTTTGTTTAATTCAGAGCTGGCCAAACTATTTAGAATTTTCCAGAGGAAAGGCTGAACCTTTTACCCAAACTTGAAATGGTTAAGCAGACCACAAATACTAAGTTGGATAGCTATTCTCAGAAAGTGAATGAGATAGGGGGCAAAACTGAGAAATCCTTTTCTGGAACACACCTTTAAAAAAACAAACAAACAAACAAACAAGAAAAAGGGATTAGGAGAGGAGGCTGGGGAAGGACCCTTAAATAAATCTCTATTCCTCAGCTTAAAAGGAGAGAGGGCTAGAAGAGAAGGGAGAAATGGGAAGTGGGGGGTAAGCAATTCCTTTCTCCGGCCTCAAGCCTGTTTTTAAGACCACAACTTTCCAAATTTATTCTTTTCTCATCTGCAGGTGTTTAGGATTTGTCTAAGAATGACGGCTTCTAAGGTTGCTACTGAGAAGTGTGAGGAGGAGGGTGGGAGGTCTGGCAGTGCAGGTGAGGGCGCAGAGATAGTGGTGGTCACTGAGGGTGACCCCACTGTTCCTCTCCTCCTCAAGGGTTTGGGTCAGGAATGACCCGGCTACTGTGCTGAGTTCAGGAAGTCAGAGCTGCACGGGTCTTCTAGAAACCAGACAATAACCTCGTTCCCTTCGCCTCCCTCCCCTGCACCTCCACCCTGCAGACTGCCAACTCTCACTCACTTTAAATGCATCAAGCCCATTACCATCCCAAGAGTATCCACCAGATAAATGCGGAACAGGTCTACTGACCAGAGTCAAAAGAAAAACAAAATTTCAACTACTGTCTCATTTGTTTCACCGCCCCCCTCTTCCCAGCCCCTAGCCCTTTGTGTGTGCGGATTCCCCTTCAAACCACCCACAGACCGAGCATACGAGAATAAATGGTAACTTTTGGTTTAAAAGTTCACTTACCACGGCAACCTCATAGTGCTTTGTCATGCTTTTTTGCACTTAATTTTTCAAAACTGCTTGTGCAGGGCGCGGAACTGGGAAGGCAGGACTAAAGTATCTCTAGTAATCACAACAAAAAGGAGAGAACATTCACCAATCAGAATTACATTTAAATGCACAAACCTCTGAGCAAGACGCACGGTTCACACCACACGAAGGAGAGGGTGGGGGTGGAAGAAGCCAAGCTAACAAAACAAAAGGTAAAGGGGAGAGTTGAGTGGTTGGAGGGCAAATTGATCCGAGCCGTCTTTGAACTGAGCCCTGGCTGAAAACCACCACCACCGCCGCCGCCACCGCCACCACCACCAGCCCCCGCTCCCAGCACCCCAGCGATTACCCGAGTGACTGCACTTGCCTCCAGCCAGCTCAACTGCAGGAGAGGAATGCCCCATCTAAGTTCACTAGCCCTGCCACAGCCTTCCACTGCCTGATGGGTTCGTTCAGGAAGACACTTCCAGAGGCATCCATCCACTTGAGGTCTGGGTTTGGCGGCGGCTGCGGGGCTGCTGCGAGCAGCTGCTAGGCTCGCCGCCGTCGCGTTCCTGCCTCATTCGCGCTGCACAATAGTCCCGGCTGGGTGCACCTCATTAAGCCAGCCCGAGAGCCCCAGGAGCGGGGCAAGCCGTGTGACAGCGCTGCCCCTTTGTAAGGACTGTGTGATGGATGCAACCGAAGGGTGGGGTCTGGGTGGGTCAGAACTGTTAATGACAGTATGTATCATTCTGTCCTCCCGGAGAGGGAAGCCCCCTGCCCTCCCCCTACGTTGGTTTCTCTCTCTCTCTCTCTCTCTCTCTCTCTCTCACACACACACACTCCTACACTCCTTCCTCTTTCCCCGCCTCCTTATGGCATTTTTCTGCAGTCAGCGTTCAAAAAAAAAAGTATGAAAACCATCGGGTCATGACTATCTCAGTAGATGATGGAGAAGCGATTTTATCCAGACTCTTAAGGAGACAAAGGATCCTCAAATCGGAAAGGCGGGCGCAAGAGGGCCGAGCAGAGCGGACCGGCTGGGTGCGGGAGCGGGCGGCACCTCAACTGGCGGAGAGTTTGCAAGAGCGACTCAACTCGCACCCGCATCCGCGCCGGGCCCCGGGCGCTCGGGACGGCGCCTCCGCGCACAGCGCAGCGCCCGGGGCCCGGGACGGTCTGGGGGGGCGCAGCAGGGCGAGGAGAGGGCAGTGCCCCCCCAGCCCCCGCCGCCCCGAGGCCCGGGCTGGGGGGAGCCTGCGGGAGGGCCCTGCACTCTGACCGCGCGCAGCCCGCGGCGCACGAACCCGGCCCCGGAGCGAAAGCCCCGCGGGCCGGGCAGGGGCTGCCAGGTCCCGCCCCCGCCGCTCCGCAGCCCTGCGGCCGACGCCCCTCCCGCTTTACCCATCCGGCTCGTCCTGTGCGCGGGAGCCCCGCCCCGGCAGGTGCGGCAGGTGCGGCAGGTGCGGCAGGTGCGGCAGGTGCGGCAGGTGCGCGGCGACGTCAGCCTCCGCCGGGCTCGACCCCCACCCACCTGGCGCCCCCTCCCGCCTCCCTCCCGCCCCGGCTGCCCCCGGAAGGCGGGAAGCGCTGCAAACGCCTCACCTTTTGCCCACTTTGTGGAATCTTGCATCTTTGCTCCCCTGCCTCCCTCTTGTCCTGTTGAAAACATCCACGGATACTTTTTTTTTCCCCTTCCCATTTTGTTAATGGTCAGAAGAATCCAAGCTTACAGGCACGGATGTTTCAAGTATAGGAAAGTCTTAAAGGGCTTTCCTTTCCCTACATGGACAAGTAGACTATTATTTTACACTCAACTTTCTATTTCCAACTTACTGTGATGCTCTATACTCTCGAGATGGTCACAAAGCACCTGTTCCAAACAGCCTCAGCGATTTCTCCAGAACTGCGTGGATATTTATTTACGTTGATTAGAGTTTATGGAACACCAACCACGTCTCTAAGACTATGTAATCCACGTCTCTATTTTCATCATTGATGCCTTAGAGCAGCTAGAAGAAAGAAAAAAGCACAGAGAAAACACGACGTTTATGTCTAATGAAACACCTCTCCCTTTTGATGTCAGCTATTAATCACTTAAACTTTGCGTATATAGGTTGTGCAGCCTGTTCTAGGCTATAAGGGTTCCCCTAGAAGGATGTGTATGACCCTCCTCAAAAACCTTCTGATATCTGGGGAAGGTAAAAAGAACTGGACAATCTTAATTGTTCTATTAAGAAACCACTTTTGGTAGACAGGAAAGATCTTGTCAGAAGACTTTCGCCATAGGAAAAGAAAGGTGTGGTGTTGCTTTTGCGGGGTTCCTTCAGGTCTTATAAACCTCCAAGGTCACAGAAAACTTCCTCTTTTTTTAAACCAATTACTTTTCACAACGTTTTACAATTCTATGATTTGAAGGTAGTACTAGACTTATGTTCATGTACTTTCTATAATTAAGTAAAGGAAAAAAAAATTAAGTAAAGGAGAAAGGTTGGGGAGGAAGGGAGAGCAGTTAGAATTAGTGAAAAACCTAAATAAATCGACTTATTAATACATCGACAGTAATACTGACTTAATAAGCATGCTTACAAGAAATCCCTAGAATATACCTTGACAAGGAAGAATTAGAATTATGTATAATCAACAAAATAGTTTCTACATAAATACCTTGTAAGAGCATGAAAACTTTAAAGTTGCACTTATATTGTTTTACTAATTTGCATAATGTGATAGCTAAAAAATAGTTGAATGGAGACAGCAAATGGCTTTTGTAGTTATTAATTGTAAGTATAATAAACAATAAAAGTTTATTTATGTTATTAAAGCTCTCCATTCCTCAAGACCTAGATAAGCAAGATGCTAAACACTTTTCTCTGAACATATTATCCTGGTTGAAAACTATGACCTTTTTTCTAAAGAATAGCTCATTAGCTGGCAGGGTAAGTTCCCCCTCTACCCTCATGAACTTTTCAATAGTTTTGAAGGCATTCTGGAAAGCATACACTTTACTAAATTTTCTCTGTTCACCCTTTCTGTACCTCCAACCTAGAACTACATCATTAGGACCGGAATAATGGAAGGAATGGGAATGCTAGCCAATGCAATAAGGGTGTTTTCCCTGACACTCTGAAAAGTAGGCAAAAGGAATGAACAATAAATTTGGAAATTGGGTCTTTTACTAAATGCAACTTTTAAGATGGGATAAAAACAGCTCCAGTAAATGTATATATTAAACATATTAACCTTGTGAAACGTATGATTGCACCTGGGAGAAGTTAGCACAGTTGGAGATTATTAAGACACATCAGCTCACTCAGCATTAATGAGAACTTGAGCCTCGTGTGGAACACAGTTGTACCAAATTGGCAAGAGTCATATACCTAGATGTAAACTGAAATTTTTCTAGGAGGGAAGGCTATTTCAAACCGAAAGAAAAACTGTAGAGATGTTTGTTTTTAATTTACCATCCTGCAAAATGTTTATCCTACCAAAATTTCCTAGCACATTCCACAATAACTTACATGATAGTATCAGTACATTCTGAAAAGAGAGTGTTTAATACCTGACATAGGTAATATGTTCTAATTTCTATTTGTATTAATATGATTATAGGCTTGATTTATTTCAGGCCCTGCTCTACGTGGCAGGAGAAAATAGAGGACAAAACAGTTTCTTTAGCATACATCAAGGAATACATTATAATCAATAAAAGCAAACCAAGTCTGGAAAATATACAAGCTACGTATTAAATAAGCAATTCACCATCTGTAAATCTCCACCAGTGAGTGAATGTTGAGAGTCATGCTAAAGGCTTCAGTGACTTATGGAATACAGTGCTTGATCCTAAGCGACCTTGACTTTCTCCTTTTAGGAACTTCCCAACAAGTTTTGTGACAGATACTATGTAAGAATCCAGTATGGATTCTAAAGATTCTCCTGCATGCTACCTTTCAAGAGGAGGTTCAGCCTTTGGGAAAGCATTGTTTTTGTGCTTTTATGATTTCTTTGCCCAGGTTAGAGAGCAGGATTTCTGGAGTAATATTGAAATTGGTTACAATGCTTATAAGCTGGATAATTTGGGCAAGTCTCTAAACCACTCTAAGCCACACTTCTCTCTTCAGTAAAATTAAAAGGACTAACTCCTACTGTTGTGATGATTTAATGATATAAAGTATGAAATCACACTGCCTAGTAAAATGTAAGCCCTATTGAAACGGATAATGTGATTGGGCTCACTCAACACAAATTCTCAACCTCCTCCCTCCTTGTCTTTAATTTAGAGCCTGGAAATTTGAATATTTGATTTCCCAATTTTCCTTGCTACTGTTAGTGGCTGTTTGACACAGTTCTGGCAAATTTAATATAAATACATATTTGCTAAAGGGTTGTCTGGAAAAACTTGACAGAGGAATAGACACAGCTGCCACCACCTTTTGCCCATTTGCCCTACCTGGATATTTTGTGCTGTCTGGAGGTGAAGCAACCATCTTGCAATTATAAAGCAATAAGTTGAAGTCCAGTCCCTGAAAGATGGTGAAGAAAGATGCGAAAACCCAGGTTCCTGATGATATGATATATTTGAGCTGTTCAATTAGTCCTGGACTGGCTACTTTTTAGACTTCTTATATATGGGAAAAACCTCTAAGTTGTAGATCACTGAATATTCTGTATCTTGAAGCTTTCCTAAATGATAAATTGGCTACTATTGTGGTTTCCTGCTTGTAAATACAATCTGCCTTGATTATTATGATCCTGCGTGACAACCATTTTGAAATCCATGTAAAAGATCTTTGAGATGCCACCTGTACCAGGTCACTGGTAGTAGATGAGATAATCTGCTCAAATTATTGAACAAAGAGTGGGTTTATAAGAATCATTTATTTAAGGAAGTCCCATACTAACAGTTCTTTTTTGAAGAAATTATATAATTGTGCTATAATAGGTTAAACTTGACGTTTAGTCCAGACATTTTTCCTCTTTTATGATTCAAACAAACATATAGGCCTAGTCACCTTGGAATGTATCAATATTGAAATATCTAGAATATTCACCTTGGAATACTATAAACACTTTTAATTGATGATCCTAGTTTGTTGCCATAACCAAAAAAATGTAAATGCCTTTTTTTAAGGAATTATGTTCAGAATCTGAATCACAGATTTGGGGAATGCCAGCAATGTCGACAAATTTTTTCTCTAAAGATTGGATATGAGTTTGGAAAATATCCAAGAAGTTGTTCACAGTCAAATCTGGTAAATTAAGTATGCAATCACTTACAAGCTGGATAGTACATATTTTTGTTGTTACTGATAAAAAACAGGAGTATACACAAATAATGAGAACTAAAATGGGCCTAAAAGTGGGTTGTAGCCATGATGACATTGTTTAAATAAACATATGTCTTCCCAAGGTGACTGCTTTGGAGATCCACACACTTGGTCACATGTGTTAGCTAAACTGTCAATCTCATAGCCATGTTCAGTTGCAATTTCTTTGAATAAACCAGATGTTTCCTTTTCACCTTTCCCCTTCCATTCTGTCATAAATTTCTTATTCTGAAACAGGATCAGTGTTCAATTGATTCAAAGCCATCTTTTGTAGTACTATCACTTTACCATAGTTTTTTTTTTTTTAAGTACAAGTTTCAAAACAATAATGTCACCAAAGAGGAGTAAGATTCCAAATCCAATGCAATTTCATTTGTGTGCCAACCTTACTACTTACTGGTTGTATAATATGAGTGGTTATTTAATCATTTAGGCCTATTTTTAAATCTGTAAAATAGAGATAGAAAATAACACCTATCATATGTTGTGAAGATTAAAAAGGATAATAAGTATGGGTTTTGCATGTAATGTTTGCCATATAGAGAATGATTAACAAGCATCACTTAGGATAATACTATACTAGACAAATAGTGAAGTCTTTGAAATGCTTAAGATGTGGGACACCTGAATGGCTCAGCAGTTGAGTGTCTGCTTTTGGTTCAGGTCGTGATCCTGGGGTCCTCGGATCGAGTCCTGTATCGGGCTCCCCATGGGGAGCCTGCTTCTCCCTCTGCCTATGTCTCTGAGTCTGTTTCTCATGAATAAATAAGTAAAATCTTTAAAAAGAGAGAGAGAGAGAGAAATGCTTAAGATGTAAAGAATATCAGGCTATTTGCGGGAGTTGCTACCAAAAACAACTCTACTTTTCAACAGTTTTGAAGGCATTCTGGAAAATATACATTTTTACTAAGTTCACCTTCCTCTGATCTCCTTCAACCAAGAAATACATCTATTAGGAGAGGAAAAATGTAAGGAATCAGAATGCCAGCAAATAGAATGAAGAAGGTGTTTTCCATGACACTTTGAAAAACAAAAGAAATGAATGATGAATTTGAGTTTATTGAGTTAATTATGAGTTAATCATGGATAGTTAACATGGAATAATCTGGGTACTTATTGTTTTGACAGTGGAAAGATATCTGATGCAGTAGAAACAAAGCAGTCCTATCTCCCACGTATGATTTTAGATAAATCTCTTAATCTACCTAAGTCTTATTTTTCTCAGTGTAATATAGCTAAGGCCTGTCTTCCCAGGGAAATGTTCTTAAAATAGGTAAGAATCTGGTAATTACTTCTTTTCCCCTTGTTAATAAAAAATAGAAAACTGGATGCATTTTCTAAGAACCAGGAAGGCACAACTAACTTGGAGTTGACAAGATCTCTGGAGTTATTTCATTATTCAGAGAACTAAGATGACAGAAGGTAGATGACTATTGATTTAGATCACGTGTGTTTATGACATGTTAAGCAAGGTGATTAAACAAAAATTGGTGTCTGGGTGCAAGTTAGTCAACTCCTCTGTGCCTATCCTTCACTGAGAAACTGGAATATGAATGTACTTTTCAGTTATTCAATTATTTGCTTATAGTTAATTTTAACAAAAAATAAAATACAATTTTCTTATTTGACTGCAGACTTTCCCCTCACTGACCTAATTGCATTTGGCATGGAGGAGGACAGTCTGTAGAAGGGGTAGAGAGATACAAGGGGAGAGATGAAATAAAATGTTTCAACAGTTGTTTTTTTTTAAGATTTATTTCAGAAATATAGAGCATGTGCAAGTACAGGCCAGTGGGGGAAGGGGCAGACAGAGAAGGAGAGAGAGAAAATCCTCAAACCACTCCCTGCCCAATGGGGAGCCCCACCCAGAGCCTGAGGTGGTGGTGGGGGAGGAGGGGGAGGAGGGGAGCTCCATTCCAGGACCTTGAGATTGTGACATGATCTGAAACCAAGAGTTGGTTGCTCAACCTATTGAGCCACCCAGGCGTCCTGGAAATCTTTCAATAGTTTTTGATTGACTACAGCTTATTATGTGTTAGGGTATAATCTCAAAAAGGAAATATTTTTCAGAGAAAAGGGAAAAATCAAAGTCCTCTAAAAGTACTTATGAAACTTTAAAAATCTATTTTATGGGAAGAGACATATCATAGATAATGTGTTATGCTATGCAAGAAACGGTTTATTTAAAAATAAATTTAGACATGTTAAATTTTAGGTTTTAACATAGAAAAGACTCCACTGTAAACCAATGGTTCTCACAGCTTGATCTGCGGACAGCAGCATCATCACCTGGGAAATCATTAGAAATGCAAATTATTGGGCCTTATCCAGACTTACTGAATGAGAATTCAGGTGGACCCAGGAGTTTATGTTTCAACAAGACTTCTACAAGCTTGCATGCTAAAATTGGCAACCACAGCTATAGGCTTGGGCAAAGGAATATGTCCTTTGTGGGCAGCCTGGGTGGCTTAGTGGTTTAGCAACACCTTCATTCCAGGACGTGATCCTGGAGACCCAGGATCGAGTCCCACAGCGGGCTCCCTGCATGGAATCTGCCTGTGTCTCTGCCTCTCTCTCTCTCTGAATAAATAAAAAATATATATATGTCCTTTGTGACATGAATTTGCTGTTCCTCCTATCCAGAGGACTCTCTATCTAGATCCTTGGAATCTGGGTTAGTTTTGAGAAGTGCTTGGATCAACAGAATGTGGCAGTAGTGACAGTGTACTGATTTTGTACCTTGACTTCAAGAATCCTTGCAGTTTTCCTCTCCTGATACACTGGCACTGCCATGTAAGTAGTAGCAAAGTAGCCTATTGAAACATGAGAGAGCGCACGGAGAAGAGCCCAGGTGTCCCAGCAAGGCCATCCAGACCAGCCTACAGTCATCAGCAACTAGACACGTGAAAGAGCCTGGCCAAAATCAGGAGAGCTGCCTCCAGGACCCACAGCTGATGCATGAGTAATACCACTCAAGAGTAGAAGAACGGCCCAGCTGACCCATGGATCCATGAATAATAATAAATGCTTATAATTTTAAGCTGCTTTGTTATGTAGCAGTCTGTGAATTGATACCGAGTATGTAGAATACATACTTTTCCAGTCTTTTCCTTGAGAAACTTTACATTGGTAACATTTTTTTTTTTTTTTTTTACAATTTTATTTACTCATGAGAGAGAGAGAGAGAGGCAGAGACATAGGCAGAGGGAGAAGCAGGCTCCACGCAAGGAGCCCGATGTGGGACTCAATCCCGGGTCTCCAGGATCACACCCTGGGCCTAAGGCAGGTGCTAAACCGCTGAGCCACCCAGGGATCCCCACACTGGTAACATTTTAATGAGGTTAAAGCCTCCTGTTATGTGTGAGGTGATATTTGCTTTATAAAGATCATTTTAAAGATTGCCAAGTAAATATGTATACCATTGCTAATTCTTACACTAACCCTGTAAAGTGGGTATTATTAATCCCATTTAACAGATGAAGAAATTGAAAGTAATATGGATTGACTAATTCACTTGGTGTCATACAGTAAGTGGTGGAGTTGATGCTGAACATGTCTTTTTAGCACCAAAAACCCCATCTCTCCACTCTGGCACATCACAGGAACTGGAAGGATGATAAATACCTTCCAGGGCAAACCTCTAATTTTGTAGGTTAAAAAGCTAAAGAGTGTAATCACTTGGCCAAAGTGATTCACAATATAAACCTTTCAATCTTTGTGATGCCAAATATCAGGACACTAAGCAGCGACCTCAGAGTTGTCTTGACCTGGGTAGAGGAATCATTTTTTATTTTTTTATTTTTATTTTTTTAAAGATTTTATTTATTTATTCATGATAGTCACACAGAGACAGAGGCAGAGACATAGGCAGAGGGAGAAGCAGGCTCCATGCACCGGGAGCCCGATGTGGGATTCGATCCCTGGTCTCCAGGATCGCGCCCTGGGCCAAAGGCAGGCGCTAAACTGCTGCGCCACCCAGGGATCCCAGGAATCATTTTTTAAAGGAGCCTAAATAGGTGATTGTATAGGTGGGCCATGCATTGTTTGAGAAAGACGGAGTCAAATCAGTCACGGAGCCAGGACTCAAATCCTGCGGGGATTCCCACCAAGATCAGCTTTAAACCACACCAGTGATTTTCAATAGAGTAGGGAGAAGGATTCCACATGGTGATGCTGGGTGGACAGGAGGAGGTGTGTAACAGAACCTCCCTCAGGGGCTCAGACCACCCCTTCAAGGGCAGACAAGTCTCCTCTCACTCGCCTCAAATGGGAAAACTGGCCCTAGTAAGCCACTGCTATTGGCGGGTTTATGTAATCTTCTCCAGCCTCCAGGCATATGGGAGTTGACCAAATAGTAAAAGTTGAGAAGTTCTACTACTGTACTGGGTTACGCTGCCTCTGGTTAGATGTAGTCTCACACAATGAAATCTAATGAATAAAGGCTTCAACGAGAATGGGAGGGACCCAGAAGTATTATATTTTGAACACGGTAAATATATAATGACACGCTTGGGTCCTGCTCATAGTTTTTTACCATTCCCTGATGGGGGCACGTAACTTCAACCCCACATTCAGGTGACACTTACCTCAGGGTAAGGGCAGTATGTAGATCTCGATGTTTGAAGTTTCTTTTTTTTTTTATAAGATTTTATTTATTTATTCATGACAGACGCACTGAGAGAGAGAGAGAGAGAGGCAGAGACACAGAGGGAGAAGCAGGCCCCATGCAGAGAGCCTGATGTGGGACTTGATCCCAGGTCCCCAGGATCAGGCCCTGGGCCAAAGGTAGCGCTAAACCGCTGAGCCACCAGGGCTGCCCTCTATGTTTGAAGTTTTTAGACTCAGTCTAAAGCTTTTACTACCTTGAGCACAAGTTTCTAGTTAAGAAATCTGCTTTGTTCTCCATTTTCTTGGTCAGTGAGTATTAATTAGATCCTTATACAATTAACTGGCTGGAACACCCTGTTTACAGGTCTTATCACCTGTCCTAGTGCTCACTACCTGCCTTTCAACTTTCCTGAAACAGCCATCTGCCCGCCTGGGTATCCATCCATTTATTTGCTACTGGATTTACCTGCCAACTATGCTTGTGTCCTGTCTGCTCCATCCCTTCATCCCCCTTACATTCTCCCCAAGACAAAAGATGGAAACTTCTCCTTGGAATGCCTATGCTAGAAAAATGACCTCTTGCCTTGTTTCTACATTCAGACATTTTTTTTTTTAAATGTACTATAGGTTCTATCACTGCAGCAGTGTCACCCACCACCCAGGTCTTAGAAATGAACTGCAGGAGGAGGAAGGTGAAACATGAGTTACTTGCCTAGTCCAGGAAAGGCAGTATAGTATAGATGTCCGAAGTACAGTGAGTTTTTCATTTTTAAAGATTTTTTTATTATTTTAGAGACTGAGAGCATCCAAGGAATGGGGGTGGGGGGGTGGAGAGGAAGAGAAAGAGAACTTCAAGCACATTCCCCACTGAGTGGGGAGGAGCCTGCTGTGGGGATCAGTCTCTCAACCCTGAGATCATGACCTGAGCTGAAATCAAGAGTCAAACCGACTGAGCTACCTAGGTGCCCTGAGTTTTTCCATTTTTAAAATGTTATTGGGCAAAGTTATCCCAAAGGAACAGTAAGACACTTACATGGAGCAAGTTCCCAAAACAGTTGATGCCTTTGCCTAGGACAGGGCTGTATCCATGGACATTCAGAAAAATGGTCCGGGAGAGAAAGTTATGCTATGTTTTCAACTTTTATTTGCCGTATTAGTCATGTATTGCTCTTGTAACAAATTATCACTAACTTAGTGCCTTCTAACAACACAAAACTTCGCAGGTCACAAGACTGGAGTGGATCTTACCAGGCTAAAATCAAGGTGTTGGGATGGCTGTGTTCCTTCTAAAGGCTTTAGAGAAAAGTCTGTTTCCTTGGCTGATGACTTCTTTCCATCTTCAAAGTCCACCATGATGGGTGAAGTCGTCCTCACATTATATCACTGATATCAACAACGCCTATTGTCTCTTTCACTTATAAGGACTGTTATGATTACATTGGGCTCACCTGGGTAGTTCAGGACACTCTCCCCATCTTGAGATCATCTAATTAGCAACCTCAATTTTATCTGTAACCTTAATTCCTCTTTGCCATATATTTACAAATCCTGGGGATTAGGTCATAGATATCTTGAGCGGGGGGGAGCATTTTCTTACCACCATATCTACATAGTGAAGAAAAAAAATTTCTCATGGATGTATCTTTTCATTTTTAAATATTTATTTATTTATTTACTTATTTATTTTAGAGACGGGGGAGGGGCAGAAGGAGAGAGAGAGAGAATCTCCAGCAGACTCGATCTCATGGGACACCCAGGCACCCCAAATGTATCCCGGACCCTGGGATCATGCCCTGAGCCAAAGGCAGACGTTCAACCGCTAAGCCACCTAGGCATCCCCTAATGGATCTTTTTAAAGGCATATCTGGTTCTTCATCTTCTCTAAGTATTGTTTTTAATCTGAAAGCATCACACCTATATGTATAAGGAAAACATTTGTAAAACCCAGCCCCCTCCAAAATAATGGAGATCAATTCAACTGAAATGGGTACAGGTATAAGCAAGAGGAACAGAACAAAAGATGGCTTTGTAAAAGTAGAAGCAGTTTTTAGCATTCTGCTTATAATGTAATAATTGCAGGCTCAAACCTTCATCATTTCCTTTGGCTCCAACCCTGGATCCCATCTATGCTGTTGATTTAGCAGCCAAGTCAGTGATTTAAGTGCTAGGACTTATTCTGCATGCTAAATTCTGTTTACAGAATCAAAGGATTTTCAAATGGAAGTGCTTATCTGGAATTTGGAGATGAGATCTGTCCAAGTGCACAGAAAATCTTAAGTCTGAGGAATAACTAAATTACAGCACTGTTTTTATTAAACTCAACATCAGTTTGTTAAAAAAATTAAATATTTCTGTTTTTATCTTTCCTGTTCATTTTTTAAAGAAAAACTACTTTATTGATTTTGTAAATATAACGCTCATTTTAATGAATTCAAGTCATGCAGAAAAGTAAAAAGAGGTTTTAAAAAAATCACCCCAAATTCCTTTTTACCATTATTAACATATAATACTTGCTATTTTTGTAAGTAGAATGAATTAGAATGAAGCTAAAATGAATTGGAATGGATTGCTAAATGGCAAATAAATGTATCCAGTACAGTGCATGTTAATCATGTTAATTCTTAAACGATCCCTCTAAAGATGAGATTATCAAAAACATTAAAATGTTGAAATCATAGCTTTAAAACCTGCACATTTCAACTGTAGATGGCATCAATTGTTTCCCTGTTTTGGAAGACATTAACTTCTTTTCCTTTCTCCCACCTCTTGATCTTGTTATTTATATTATTATGTATATATTGCCAAGGTTTATTTATTTGCATTGTATTCTGAAATTAGGTATATGTTGTTTCAACATTCACCCAGGGCCTTTTACTCGTTTCCTCTTTATTCTTTAGTTCACTTTTAAGTGGCTAGATTTTATTATCAAGTAATGTGTGTTAGTCTGTTTTTTGTGTTTTGTTTTCATTTTGGTGAAGGGTGCCCGGGGTCTTGTATTCCTCAAACTTCTTTCATGTTTGAAAACATTTGTCTGTTCTACCTATTACTGTCGCATACCATGTGGACATGTACTTTATGTATTTTGGATGTTTATGTTATTGTTTGGTTCTATTTCTTTCCTTCAAAATTTCTTATCTATTTTTCCAGTGGCTTCTGTTACTGAATGTTACTGCGAAATAATGAGACCAGCATTGACATTTTGTTTTGATAGTTATTTGCTTTACTTTTTGGTGTGTCTAAAAGCTTCTCATGCTCGTGATGAGTGTTCCCAATCAAATTACCTTTGGAATATATGTCACTTTTCAATGTGTATATCAAACTGTTGTTTCATTTCAGAGACGTTTCTTCATTTTTTTTTAAAGATTTTATTTATGTATTCATGAGAGACACACACAGAGAGAAGCAGAGACAGGCAGAGGGAGAAGCAGGCTCCATGTAGGGAGCCTGATGTGGGACTCGATCGTGAGACTCCAGGATCATGCCCTGAGCCGAGGTTGGAGGCTCAACCACTGAGCCACCCAGGCTTTCCTTCTTCTTCATTTTTGAAGAAGTTTTGTATTTGAGTTCGTTGCTGTGTTTCTCTGGATTTTCGACCTAAGAGACACAGCTATGTTGCACAGAAATTTTCAGTCTTCTGCTTCAATGAGCTTTTTCTGTTTCCTTAATTTCTTCATTATTCATCTGCATTTCTTATGATCATCTCAGGACTTTCTTTCTTGCTTTTGAAATTTATTATTTCAAATTTTGGGTGTTTGACTCTTGGTTTCGCCTCAAGTTGTGATCTCAGGGTCTTGAGGTTGAGCCAGGTGTGAGGCTCTGCACTCAGTGTGGAGTCTGCTTGAGATTCTCTCTCGCACTCCCTCTGCCCCTCCTGCTCATGCCCTGTTCTTTCAAATAAATAAATAAATCTTTAAAAAATGAATTTATTATTATTTAATCATTCTGTTTCAGTCTTCTGTTTCCTTAGGTTTACAGTCCCTCTTTTCTTCATTCTGCTGTTTTTAAACTCATTTTTGAATTTTTGTTTTATTCTTCTGAAGTTATAAATAGCAAAGCACTTGCAGAGAAATTAATCCACTTTCTTGCATTGTGTTTTTTCTAGGGTTGGTTCAATATTGGTCTTTTTTTTTTTTTAGATTTTTATTTATTTATTAATGAGAGAGAGAGAGAGAGAGAGAGAACAGGCAGAGGGAGAAGCAGGCTTTACGCAGGGAGCCCGACGTGGGACTCGATCCCGGGTCTCCAGGATCAGGCTCTGGGCCGAAGGTGGCGCTAAACTGCTGAGCCACCCAGGCTACCCAATATTGGTCTTTTATACACTCTTCCTGCCTTCCTAATTTGTTTGCATTGTTGCCTTGCTATTTTTTCATAGTGCATGTTCAGGGGATCTGTCCAGACCTGCATTTCTTTTCTTGTAATTAAAGGAATGTTTTGATGACAATGCCACCTTAACTAAGACCAGTTTGTTTTCTCCTCATGTAGAGTTTGATGACTGAGAATTTAGTATTCTAGATTCTGCACCCCCATCCCGCGCATCATGAAGGCAAAGGTGGACAACTCAAGATTGTATGAACATTTGGGCTCTGCTATCCCTTTGCACACATTGTGAAAGGTCTTCTACCCGGGATCATTGTTACTACTTGGGCAGTCGTGGTATATCTCATTCTTATTGAAGAATATACTTGGAATTTGGGTGGATCCCTGAATTCTGAGTGTAGACCTCACTTCTTTCAGAGAGAGAGCCCACACCATTGTTTACTTCCTTGTTTCATCTTCCTCCTCCTTGGCAATCATTTCTAGTACTCCCAAGTCAGAAGAAGAAAAAGATAAGGTTGCCTACCCCTGATGGTACTTTTCCTGTTGGACAAGATCCATTAGCACTGTATTCTGGTCTTTCCTTAATCAAAGAGGTGCTAATGGAGATGGAGTGGCTTCTCTGACAAGTAATGATATCTCTTATTTGGTGGACAAATCTGTCTAATCCTGGGTGCATTTTGCTCTTACCCTAAGCTATGTCATCAACTTAGCCTCTTTGTATTGTAAATATAATATATATGTCTCCCTTCTACCAATACCTTATGTTCTCATTTTTTTCCCCTTCAGAACACAGGTGGGCCAGAAAGAGCCCAGAGACCTCAGCAGTACTGTTTGAGTGAGGGTGGGGCAGGTTAGAGGTGATGGTGGCAGACTCATCATGCATGTTGTCTTCCAGAATCCTATACTTAATTTGTTGCCACCCTACTTTTTTTTTAATGACATTGGGCTTTGTCCCTCTCTTATATATGTAATTTTTAAAAATTTTTTAAAAAGATTTTATTTATTCATGAGAGACACAGAGAGAGAGAGGCAGAGACAGAGGCAGAGGGAGAAGCATGGTCTATGCAGGGAGCCTGACACGGGACTCGATCCTGGGTCTCCAGCATCATGCCCTGGGCCGAAGGCAGGCGCTAAACCACTGAGCCACCCAGGAATTCCTTACTTTTTGTTTTTTAAGCAAAAATAATAGCATGTAACATACACAATGTTATACTTTTAAAAACTTATATCTCGAAGGTAGTTCCATATAAAAACATATGCAAATGTTACATTATTTTAAATCATGTATAATATTTGATTTTATATCCATACATAATTATGTAACTCAGACTCATGTGGTGTAATGACAGCAAGTTTTTGTTTCCCCATCAGCAAACTTTTAGTAAGTGTAATCTTCCACCTTTCTCTAGGTGGAAATATGGGCAGATTCCCAGGACTTTTTGCTCCTTCTTAAGAAACCATAGTTTTGGAACACCTGGATGGCTCAGTGGTTGAGTGTCTACTTTTGGCTTAGGGCATGATCTGTTCCCCACAGGGAAACTGCTTCTCCCTCTGCCTCTCTCTCTGTATCTCTCATGAATAAATAAATAAAATCATAAAAAAGAAAAGAAAAGAAACCATAGTTTCCTTTGTCACAAATAGAGACTGAATCCAGAAATCAGAATTCATTGTCTCAGAGATGATTCAAATCTGGGAGGATGGGGAAAGGCAAGAAGTTTAGACTGATCTCTTTTAAGCTGCATTTCTTTATGCCCTCTAGACTGGACATATGTTTAAAGTTGATCATCCCTGGTGGGCTTTTCAGGGGTTTGCTTCTGGGTTCCACCAAATATGAGATCCTTTTGACATGGGGAAGGCACCTTTTCCTTCAGAAGGCCCCTTCCTATCCTGCCTCAACTTACATTTCTCTGGTAGTTTACCCTTCATGGTCATTCAATGACAGGTCTTCGCACCTCTGCCAGTTTCCAGAAGTCCTTTAGGCCAAACAAAAGATGACTCCAGCCTGACTTTTTCTCTTCGCTTCCTAGCCTGTCAATAGGGAATCACATCTTTTCCCCCTGACAATCTTAGGACTGTGGGTAATTCTTAACACAGCAGAACTTTCTTGGCTTTACCATCATGGTTACTTAGCCTTTTATTTACCCTTTGAACTGCTACTTCCTATAGGGTGCCCTGCAGGAAACACATCTCAAGCTTTCTCACTGGCCCCAGTGAAAGCTCCTTTCTAATACTCTGCTGAGCTACACTGGCATCTGAGGCAGAAAGAAAATGTGCACCTCTATATACCTTATCAAAATATCTTCCCATATTTTGACCAAGTAAAAGAAAGTTAAAAGCTCTTTCCACTTGCCACCCACCCAAGTAACTACTATACATAGGAAGCTTCACTGTTGTCCACTGTGTCTGCACATCTTTTGTCATCCCACATAAATATGCCCACTGGGAAAGACACAATGGCTGTGCTGCCCTGAAACCAGGGCTGTTTGGAAATAACTCTTCTGTTGTACGATAATGCAAAGTCATAAAAGAAACAAAACAGCAGCCTATCTTAATTTAAAATTTTGTTATTTTGTTCAATGTGAATTGGTTTTGCATTAATTTTATTAAAAAAGCTTATATTAAACAATTATTTATCTTGATTACTGTTTTTGGCATCCCCTAAACTTTTTAAAGAACAGCTTTATTAAGATACAATTCACATATTATAGAATTTGTATATTTAAAGTATACAATTAGTTTTTAGTATATTCTTAGAGTTTTCAACCATGACTATTTTAGAGCATTTTAATTACTTCCCTGAAAAAACCCCACAACATTAGCAGTCATCCCCCATTTGTCCCCAGCCCTAGGCAACCAGTAATCTATTTTCCATCTCTATTGATATACCCAAGAGAAATGAAAATGTACGTCCACAAAAAGCCATTTGGGTTCACATCTTGCCCTTGCGAGTTAGAAGGGAATTACTTAAACTCTCTGAACTTCAATTTCCTCATCTGTAAAATTAGGATAGCATTATGTTCTTCATGGAGTTCCTCTAAGGTTTAAATGAATCAATTCATATAAATTACATATAGTAATGACAAATACTCAAATAATTAAATGTCAGTGGTTATTTTAAAAAGTTTATTGTGACAAAACCCATAAAATTTAGCATCTCAACTCTTTTTAAGTGTACAGTTCAGTGTTTATTTACATTGTTGTGAAACAGATCTCCAGAACTTTTTCACCTTGGAGAACTGAAACTCTGTACCTACTAAATGATTCTCCTTTGCCTTCTGCTCCTAATCCTTGATAATCATCATTCTACTATTTGACTACTTTAGATATTTCATATAAGTGGAATCATATAGTATTTATTATTTTTGGATTGGTTTATTTCACTTATCATAGTACTCTCAAGGTTCATTCATGTTGTAGCATATGACAGGATGCCCTTCCTTTTTAAGGATGGATAGTATTTTCAAAAAAAAAAAAAAGGATGGATAGTATTTCATTGTATGTATAAAGCGTATTTTTTTTACCCATTCATCCATTGTCGGATCTTTGGATTGCTTCCACAATTTGGCTATTTATTGTCAATAGTGCTGCTATAAACATGGGGGTGAAATATTTCTCTGAGACTCTGCTATCAATTCTTTTGAATATATACCCAGAAGTGAAAATGCTAGATCATATGTTAGTTCTATTTCTAAATTTTGAGGAACCCCCACAGTTTTCCATACTGGTTGCACTGTTTTACAATAGAGTATAAGAGTTCCAACTTCTCTAAATCTCCAACATACTTGTTATTGTCTGTTTTCCTAATGAGTGTGAGATATGTCATTGTGGTTTTGATTTTCATTTCTCTGATAATTATTGATGTTGAGCATCTTTTCCTATGGCTTTTGTCCATTTGTATGCCATCTTTAGGGAAATGTCTATTCAAGTTCTTTGCCAATTTTTTAATTGGGTTATTTGATTTTTTTTGTTGGGTTTTAGTAGTACTTCATATATTCTGGATATTAACTCCTTTTCTGATCATCTGCAAATATTTTGTTCTGTAAGTAGCTTTTCAATCCTGTTGATTGTGTTTTTTGATTAACAAAAGTTTTTCAATTTGACACAGGGATTTTTTTTTTTTAATGTGCTTTGTAAATTCTACGTGTAACACTCTGTCTTTGGAACTTCATATGTGCCTTGAGGGAAACTTCAATTTTCACATTCTGTAATATTTATTTGGCTGGCTCATTATCAATGAACACTTAAGTTTTTTCCCAATATTTTGCTACTACCAACAATTCTGTGCTTCTTTTTATATGTGTCATCTCTCATTTGTTCAAGCACATCTGTAGTGAAAATATTTAGAAGTAGAATTGAGGAAAAAAATGATTTATACTTTAAAAATTTTGATAATATCAATTTATACTCTCAGCAATTTATGAAAGTACTTATTTTCTGACACATAGGACAATATAACACAGCGTGTAATAAAATTTCCTGGTTTGTCAACCTGATAAATTAAAAAAAGTATATTATTGTCATTTTAATTTGCATGTATTTTACTAGAAGGAAAGTAAAATAATTTTATAATTTAAGGACCATTTGTTTTTCCTTTTCTGTGAAATATCTATGTCTTTTGCACAATTTGGGAGACTGACTTTTTAAAAATTAAATGATAGGAATTAAATCAATATATTAAAGAAATCAAATAATTATGAGTGGCAAATAATTTGCATCTCAGACTTGGTTTATGATATCCTTTATTATGCAGAAATAATGTATATATAGTTAATTTACATTTTTATGTACCTTAAAAAAATTTTTTTTAAAGATTATTTATTCAAAGAGAAAGAGAGAGAGAGAGAGACAGAAGGAGAAGCAGGCTCCACGCAAGGAGCCCGTCGTAGGACTCCAACCCGGGTCTCCAGGATCGCACCCCGGACCTTAGACGGCACTAAACCATTGCACCACCGGGGCTGCCCTATGTACCTTTTTAAAAAACTCATTCTTTAAAAGGCTTTTTTCACTCTGAGAACTTCTGTGGCTTCCTTTTTTCACAGTACATTTTTGATGCACCTCAAATTTACATCAATATGAAGTATGTAGTACGGATCCAATAATGTGTTTCCAGGTATTTATTTCCACACAATTTACTGTATAATCCAAATCTTTTTTCTCATCTGTAATGCCTCCTTTATCATGTATTATATTTCCATATGTATTTGGGTCTATTTATTGTTTCATGATATAACCCTCCCCATACAGTTATTCATCCTATAATCTTTTTTTTTTTAAGATTTTATTTATTTGTTTGAGAGAGAGAGAAAACCAGTGTGGGGAGAAAGGCAGAGGGAGAGGGATAAGTAGGCTCTCTAATGAGCAAGGAACCCCATACAGGGCTCAATCCCAGGACCCCAAGATTATGACCTGAATTGAAGACAACTGTTTACCCCACTGAGTTACCTAGGTACCCCTATAATCTTTTAATTAAAGTAGTTTTTCAATACTTGTCTTAATACCTAGGGGTCTTTACCCCATATACCTTAGTACTTGAAGTAAGACTCTAGTACCTATATTTTTTAGAATTTTCTAGCTGGTTTTGCTTGATTATTTTTCATATGAACTGAGAAATGGCTTGTCAAGTTCCAAAAATATTGTCTAACTATTTTTATTGGGATAAAATTAAAGCTTAAAAACTAAATTAAAGAGTATTAAACATTTATGAATTTCAGTTTTACTCAGAATATAGTATGCCTTTCTATATATTTACTTCCTCTTTTGTATCCATTAGTGACATTTTAATATTTTTCTCATATAGAGCTAATACATTACTTGTTAATTTTATTCCTGGTGTTTTATCTTTTTTGATGCTATTTTTATTTGGATCTTTTTCTTCATTATATCTTCTAAGTTGTTGTTTGAATGTATGAAGGCTATTGATTAAATGTTAATATTTACCTGGTCATCTTAGTAATATGTGGAAGAGGTTTTTAGCTCATTCTCTTGGGTTTCCTAGGTATAAGATTTTACTACCCTAGTAATAATGATAATTCACTTCTTCCTTTTTTTTTTTTTTTTAAAGATTTTACCTACTTATTCATGAGAAACATAGTGAGAGAGAGAGAGAGGTGGAGAGGCGGAGGTGGAGACACAGGCCAAGGGAGAAGCAGGCTGCATGCAGGGTGCCTGGGTCCATCCTGGGACCCCAAGATCACGCCCTGGGCTGAAGTCAGGCGCTAGACCACTGAGCCACCCAGGGATTCCCGAATTTACTTCTTCCATTTCAATTTTTATACCGATACTCTTTCTGATATTTACTTGCATTTACTTATGCTTCCACAACAATGATTCCCCTCTGGATGTCATTGTGATTTGCTTTACTCCCTTCCTCTGCTCAAATGTCACCTTAACAGAAAAGATATCCCTAATTACTCTATGTAAAATAGCAATGCCGCACTCATCATTACAATTTACCTCACTGTCTCTCTTACCCTGCTTTGGTTTTTGCCCATGGCAGTTATTGCTATATAATGTTTGTTTGTTTGCTTATTTATTGGTTTTTCCCTAATACTGTAATCCCTATGAAGGCAAGGTATTTAGCTCTACTGTATAAAGATTTATCCTGGCTGCCTAGAATAGTGTCAAGTACCAGTTGGCTCTAAAGAATTGAATGAATGAATAATAGTGATAAAGAATATCTTTTATTTATCTCTGAGTTAATGGAATGCTTTTATATTTTCCCCATTAAGCCCAATGCTGTGTAGTTGGTATTTAAAGTTTATATACAATCTGTCGTGTTTATTTTTATAAGATGTGATTTTAAGTAATCTGTACACCCAATATGAGGCTTGAACTTACAACCCAAGATCAAGAGTCTCATACTCTAATGAACCATGCAGGCACCCCAAAATCTATCTTGTTTAACTTAATAAAAGGATTTTTAAAGATTGAACTTTAAAAACATTTTTAGTTCACAGGTTTAATTTATTTTAATAATTTTTTGGGGGGGACAGTTAGGCCTAAGTGGATGGATAGTATTAGAATTTGAGCCTCAAAAATCATATGACTGAAGTTTAGTGTTTATCTGTGTGTCTTGTCACCATTTCATTGCTTTTTTCCCCTCAATACTTTTTTGTTTTGTTCCACTTTGAATGAAACACCTATACAGAGAAGTCCACAAAAATGGAGAGCTCAATGACTTAACACAAAGTAAAACCCCTGAAAGTACTATGTAGGTCAAAAAATGGAACATTAAAAAAAAAAAAAAAAAAAAAAAATGGAACATTGCCCAAACTCCAGACGTATGGATAATGCCCCTTTCTGAATCACTATTGGTTTTGTCCTGACTTCTAGCACTATAATTTAGTTGCATATGTTTATTTTCTTTATATGAATGAAATCATACACTAAGTATTCTTTTGCCGGTATTCTTTTCTTTGACATTATAAAATTCATCCATGTTGTTACTTATAGATGTAGTTTATCCATTTTTATTGTTGTTTTATGATATTTCATTGTGGGAATACACTACTACTTCCAGAATTTTTTTTTTTTTTTTTTTACTTCCAGAATTTTTAAAAAATATTTATTTGTTTATTTGAAAGGGGGGTGGGAGATAGGAAGAGGAACAAGCAGACTCCCCCCTGAGCTTGGAGCCTCACATGGAGCCCAATCTTACAACCCTAAGAATATGACCTGAGCTGAAATCAAAAGTCCCTTGCTTAAAGGACTGAGCCACCCTGGCTCTCTACTCCTTCCAGAGCTCCAAATCCCTTCTCCCTGCACTCCAAATAGAGACCATTATAATATGCTGTTTGCTCCTTTTTTCCTTCCCCATAGAGAGTTTTCTGGCCCTTTTCCATCACTAAACACAATTATTGCCTCTTTCTTTTCTTCTTGACTTTCCAAGGCCTCTATTCTTCCTTGCCCTTTCTGCTCTTAATCACAATGTCCCTGTTTCAATTTCTTTTTCCCTTCAGGAGCCCACTCTTGCCTCCTCCTTTCTGTGGCCATCTAATGCAGAATATTATGATAAGGAAAAAAATACAGCAGTAACAAGCTAAAGTACTATACAAATGAACTGTGAATTTTAATTTTTTACTTTTTTGAAAATATACTGTTCACAGAAATATTTTAGTTTGGAATGATGTTTCTTTTTCTATGACTATGTCTAAGAGACACAGTTATTTTTAGCTTAATTCTTCAAAGTTCTGATATTAAAAAAATTATTCCTGATGATATAACAGAATTAAAGCAATTTAGAAAATGTATTTCATGTACATAAATACAGATATTTAAATAGATGATTCATACAAATTATTCCTCAAGGGGGGATAACCTCACATTATCTTTTCACTGAAACTTAAACTAAAAATAAGTAATTTAAAGTACTTTGATTTCCATTTGACTAGTATTTACTTCAAGTACTCTCTTAAATTTTGTGACAAATTTTGGCATTGCTATCTTTAAAGAGTGAGAATAATCTGAAGTGTTAATCTAAATTTAAATATTACAGTTATGTTATCCATAACAAACATCTTTATTAAAGACCTCCTGATTCAACTAAATATTGTTCACTTTTGCTTTAAAAATGAGAGTTCTGGGGATGCCTGGGTGGCTCAGCGGTTGAACGTCTGCCTTTGACTCTGGGCGTGATCCTGGAGTTCCAGGATCCAGTCCCACATTAGGCTCCCTGCATGGAGCCTGCTTTTCTTCTGCCTGTGTCTCTGCCTCTCTCTTTCTGTGTCTCTCATGAATAAATAAAATCTTTAGGAAAAAAAAAAAGAGAGAGAGAGAGAGTTCTGAGGGTACCAGGGTGGCTCAGTTGTTTAAGCCTCCAACTCTTGATTTTAAGGCTCAGGTCGTGATCTCAGAGTCCATGTTGGGCCCTATACTGAACATGGAGCTTGCTTAAGGTTTTATTCTCTCCCTCTCTTTCCGCCCCTATCACCATGGGCTCTCATGCACAAATACGTACACTCTCACTCTCTTAAAAAAAAAAAAAATTCTGAGAGTGGATAAATCACAAGAAACCTCTCTTGAGACAGCTATAGAGTTGAAAAATTTTGAAGAGCTTCCACTTAAATACACCCGTTGAAAACATGTATTTGTCTGGATTCCCTCCTGAAATGACATTAGAACCACAGTCAAAGAGCTAGAGTTATAATTCACAAGGACAAGGAATGAGAAAAGAGGCAACATTTATTAATGTTGCAACTATTATTCTGACAAATTATTTTGAATTTAGTTACCTAACTTAGTGAAACTAGGGGGCAAGCACTATTTTTGGAAGAACTTCAGCAGTTAGAAATAAATGAAAAATGGAATCAATTTCCTCATAAAATAGAGTTTCTCATCATTGTTGGGAGTTAAGCAGTGGTGGAATCTCCAATTACAGTAATGCTATTGGAGAGTAAAGCATTTGATGAGTATGTATGTTTGTATGTATATGTTATGGACATTGTATTGGAGAGAGGTGATGCGGAAGAAGGAGACCAGATGATTTCTGTAGATTTTTTCCCCTATAGAGTGTCTTTTATTCAAATATTTTTAAAAAAATATTTATTTATTCATGAGAGATGTACAGAGAGAGGCAGAGACATAGGCAGAGGGAGAAGCAGGATCACTGAGGGGAGCCCGATGTGGGACTCAATCCCAGGACCCCGTGGTCACACCCTGAGCCAAAGGCAGATGCTCAACCACTGAGCCACCCAGGTGTCCCTGTGATTCAAATATGATACAATTCCTTCCTTATTTATAAACCTATGATATCTCTATATCATTATTTTAAAAATCTGAACTTTCATCCTTATGTCAATAGCAATAAAAAACTCAAATCTAACAAAATTTTTGAGTATTACAAATTTTTACTTATTGTTTTATGTCTTAGAGAAACATCACAATTTGATGATTGTTTCAAATAAAGAAAATACATCATTTATTTACAAATAGCTTGTATAAATGTTTGAATTGTGTTGGAGTTAGTTGCAAAATTTCAGTTTATCTGCAAATGCTGGGACTTTATTTTAGAGAAAAATAGGAGGCATAAAGTAAGAAAAAAAATAGAAGTCACTAATTTAAAAAGCTATAAAGTTGGCCAAAGTGATTTTCTGTTTAGAGTCACGTGGACCTAGTTTGAATCCTGAGTTTGTCATTTTCTAGCTGTACAATGGTTAACACATTGTTTATCCCTTTAGAGACTGTTTCTTTACTTATAAAATGAGGAAATAAAAATGGAGAAATAGCATCTAGCATAGGGCTTTTGTGAATAATGAAATTAAGCATGTGAAGGATTTAGCACATTGCCTTGCAAATGCTTAATAATTGTTAGCTATTAATGATAGAGTGATGTTAACATAATAGATTGCTACCCCCATGCATAACAGATATAACTTAAGATAGTTCCTATGACATACCATAGTAAGCTCTAAATCTCAGAACAATCTCCTGGAAAATCTCAGTTGGGGAATGCCTGGGTGGCTCAGAGGTTGAGTGTCTACCTTTGGCTCAGGGTGTGATCCTGGAGTCCCACATTGGGCTTCCTGCATGGAGCCTGCTTCTCCCTTTGCCTGTGTCTCTGCCTCTCTCATGTGTCTCTCATGAATAAATAAATAAAATCTTAAAAAAAATCTCAGTTGGTAGATGTTCCATGAATTCTATGAAAGAATATGGATAACCATCAATTTCTCATTCATCTCAGAAAAATACCACATTGAGATTCAACATATATAGATAATGATCACTATTTTGACATTGTCCTAGAGAGGGGAGCTAAGAGGCAGCATCTGTGCTAGAAAATCTGGTCTTCTATATTCATTTGGTTATATAAGTAGCTATTGTTAGGTTATATCACTGTGTAGGGGTTCAGCTGGCATAACAAGACGCTAAAGTGTTTTAAAAATATGAGCCTGATATTCTTGTGTGACTAAATGCATTGTTTACTAATGACATTAAGTGTAGGGTAGCTCATTTAAAAAATTTGGTCTATTGTATAAAATGAGCCTGCTTTAAAATAAGACCATGTATTTTATTTAATCCGAAAATTAATGTTCCTGAAGAAAATGCAAACCCATTTTAATGGTTACCATGCAATTCTAATAAAAATATCTGGCAAAAATGATCAGCAATTACTTACTGTTAAGCCTATTTTGCTTGTACTGAATGGAGGGAGATTTTTTTAAAATTTAATTTAAGGAATATATAATAGTAGGAATCCAGAATCATAATGTTCACAGAGAGTAATGGTTTCTTAAGAACAATTCATATACCCTGTGACTAGGTGTGAATTCTTTTGAGCTTTAACATAAAAAAGCAACAAGCAGTGCTAGTTTGCTTAAAAAGAGACTGACTTCTGTTGTAACTGGCTGCTGTATAACATTTTTCCAAGTTAAGTTAAAAAAAAAGTAGGAATAATCCAGCAAATGGTTACAAAATGAAAAATAAATCAATCAATACTTAGAGTTGTTAATTTCCAGCCTCACCCCAGACATCAAGTTTTCTGATTATATATAATGTAAAAAGCATATTCATAGAAGGAAAACAAAGAAGGGAGGAAATCAATTATTTTTTCATATACTCTGAGAATACCTTTTTAGGCTTGCAAAGCTTAACTAATAACACACTCCGAAAGAGCACTCTTCATAGTGGGTATAAAAATGGCCTAATTTGAAAGACAAAGCGTTGGCCATGCATACCCGGTAGGTTCTATTCAGCAAACTCTTGAGGTTTCATGTTGACAATAATGAAATATTGTACTATTCCTTGTAGGCTGAATTTTTCTTTACCTCTTTAAATCAATAGCCTAATAATATTTTGTCCAACTGACTGCATCTAAATTTGAAGTTGCTTTGCTGAAAATTGTAGGCATCCTGCTCTCAAGGTACTCACCCTTTCTTACTTCCTTTTCAGATCTTCCCTCCAAATCTTTTAGAACTAGTCTTTGAAATATAATAAACATTAATAAGAATCACTTAAACATAGCTATTTTCTTTGGACACCAGGGAAGATGTCCATCTTTCTTAGTGTTGGCAATTGGTTTAATTTCTTCAGGCTCTTTAATAAAATAAACGCTGATGTCCAATGTGATTATTCTTTCATTAGCTAGGTAATTTCTCTGGGGTGGGTGACAATTTAATTCAATAATGAGCCATTATGTGTATAGGGGAAGGGCATTTTGGACAGAATCATGATTAGTCTTCATAAGATTCAATGCACTATATATGTATAAACTAACATCTTAGATTCTTTTTGAATCTGTATTGTTGAAGGGTTCATAAATTTTTAATTCCCAGGTCTCCACCTAATGATATAATGTTTTTTAGATTACATTTAAATTTTAATATGAAAATTTTCAGACACAAAAATAGACAGAAAAGTAAAATGAATCTCTGTGTACCAATCATCCAGATTCACCAGTTATCAAGACTACCATGATTGCTTCATAATTTTTACTTTGCAGAAGTATTTTATATAAGCTTTTTTTTGAGAATAACAAACTACAGAAAAGTACACAAACCATAAGAATATAATCCTATGAGCATCTGTTTCAAGAAGCAGAACAACAGCAGAACCTCAAAAGTGTTCTTATGTCCCTTTCTAATCACTACCCCCAACTTAGAGGGAAACCACTATTATGAATTCTAGCATCACAGATTAGTTTTGCCTATTTTTGGAATGATATAAATGAAATCATATTGAATGGGCTCTTTTGTGTCTGTCTTTATGTACTCCATATTATGTTTATGAGATTCACGTGTGCTGTAGCAGCTTGCTGAAGTTTGCCCATTCTTGTCATTGTATGTAATTGAGTGTATGGATAGGTCATTATTTACCCATTTTATTGATGTGTTCAGTAAAATTGGATTGTTTCCAGTCTTTGGCATTAAAAATAGTGCTACCGTTAACATTTTTATATATGCCTTTTGGTGAACATATGCATGCATTTCCTTTATATGTACATGTGCTGAATTATTTTAAAGCAAATTTCAGAAATTGTCATTTCACCTTTACATATTTCAGCATATTTTGGTATGGATATCTAAAAAAAAAGGGGATATTTTCTCACAAAATCATGATTGCTTTTTATCATTGGATGCCTTGTCCTTTACTAATTAAAATACAGTACATTCTTAAATAAGAAATCGCCTTTTTTCAAGCAATGACTTCTCTGATGCCCAGTTTTCTTATCTAAATCATATGGTGGGAAGTCCTACCTCTTTGTGTTTTACATTTATCTAAAAACAATTGGAATATTTATCACAAGGATTTTTCTAGAAACTCACACTATATAAATATTCTTACATTAATACATTATTGCAACAGTTATGATTTCTAAAATCAAAAGACTGGCATAAACACAAAAGAAACTAAGCTTTCTGCTTTTGTTTTGAATCTTTTTCTTTGACTTTTGGCCACCTAAAACAGGAAAAGCAACAATAACAGACAACAGCTATGATTTACTGAGCCTTACTATGTACCAAGTACTGTGTTTATTATTTCACATAAAATGTTTGAAATCTTTACCACAATGCTCTAAGATAGTTTAATACCAACAACAATTATTTATGCCTGTTTTGCAAGTGAAGAGATTGACATTCAGAGAAGTTAAATAAGTTTTTCATTGTCATAGAGCTGGTAAGTAGTAGAGATAGAATTCCAACTCATTTTTCTTTTCTTCAGCCGCGTCAAGATTTCCTTTCTACAATGTAAACTCACTTTATTCTGCTATGGCATCTGTACAAATAGAATTGTGGGCACTATGATGTAGTTATGTTAACTTTCAGTAAAATTTTAAAGAAATGTCAGTAAATAATGCTATTTTACCAACCTCCAGGGGTGTCAGGTTGTAAAAAATTAAATATTAATGTTCTTTCCTTTAATGTTTGTAAATAGAGCCTTAAACAATTCAGTGACCTTTCATATTATATGCAAAATTACCATCTTTTAGGAACTCATTTTTACAAGTTGATAGCTTTTAAATGTAGGTGCGAAATTTTTAAAATAATTAAATCTTACCTAACATTAACTCATCTATTGATATGTTAGGACATTAATTGGATGCCAAGAAGGCCCTAAGCACCTTGACTAACTGCCAGGCTACATTTCTTGGTGGTATTAACAATGTATAGGATCTGAGCATTCATTTTATTTTATTTGTTTATTATTTTTTATTTAAATTCAATTTAGTTAACATAAACTGTATTATTAGTTTCAGGGGTAGAATCTAGTGTTTCATCAGTTGCATATAATATCGAGTGCTCATTACATCAAGTGCCCACCTTAAAAAGTATCATTCAAAAATCTGTTGCAAAATATTTTCTTCTGTAATAAGGAGCCATGTAATGTGGTTATTCAGAAAATCACATTCCTAATTATTTATCTACCTCCTCATCAGTCTAATGTCTAATGTCTCCTCATCCTTCCTACTGTCTTAGAAGCCTTCAATATAAATAATTTTGGGGGGCTCCTGGGTGGCTCAATTGGTTAAACGACTGACTCTTGATTTTAGCTCAGGTTATGATCTCAGGGTTGTGGGATGAAGCCTCATGTGTAGGGCTCCCCACTCGGGAGTCTGCTTCTCTCTTTTTCCCTCTGCTCCTCCCCCTGCTCATGCTTGTGCCCTTGCTCTCTCTCTCTCTCAAAATGAATTAATAAACCTTTATAAAAAATAATTTTTTATGAAACAATTCATAATGCCTGAAAACATTTGCCTTATATGGTTATAGCTGTAGTCTCTTTTCTGATTAAAGATTGAGATTATTAGTAAACTGAAGGTCAGTTACTTCCCATGTGTTAAATAAAATATTAGCACTCTGAACTTAATAAATGATTACCTTGGGGGAATCAGATATATTTTCTAATTCTGCTTGTGTTCTTTCTTGTCATGGTTAATGTTTTTAAAGGTCCTGGGAGATTAGAGTGTGTGTGAGGTGTGTGTGTGTGTATGTGTGTGTGTGTGTGTGTGACTATTTCTATTTGTAGGGAGGTAAGACTTAGGACAGAGAGGGAAAATAGGAAGAGGAAAAGAGAATACATCAAAGAGAAACTTTCAAATTAAGGTTGCTAAGAAGAGAGGGGTATTACTTCAAAAATAATACTTTCCCACTGTTAAAAATTTTTAAAGAGATGCTGGAAGCTGTTTGGCCAATATGTAGTATAGAGTGTTTGGATATTTGTATCTAATATCAGTTTCACTTATAAATCAAAGGTTCTAGAAATCCATAATTCTAAATGATAGGGAACTGGTTAGAGGTCTTGGATGGCAATTATGAATTAGATCAAGTTCAAAGGGAGAGAGGTTTTTCTTTCTATTTGCATGGGTATAAGAACAGTTTCAAACACAGGGTAATAATAGTGCTTTGTCTTACAAGATGAAAGTTTGACTTCACTTTTCGTTCTCTATTACCAACAGTAATTCAATTAAAATTTTATTTCAAGCTCATCTTCTATCAGAAGCTTTGTCTTTGGTATGCTTGCATTCTGATACACCCTATGTAAGTCATTCAAACTGGGGAGCATCTCATTTGGCAAAAAGAATGCAGTTGTTTTTTTCATAAACAGCAGTTTGGAAAACTGGGTAGAGAACAAACTGTTCACTTAGCATTGCAGTTACTTTGTTCTTTTTCTCTGTGATATGCTCTAATTTTATTACCACAAACAAATGAAAGGCATAGGGATGGGAAGTAGGGTACAGGCCATATTCTGAACTGGCTTTCAATTGTGACTTGTTCTGATTCCATTTGTACATTCAAAAATGGCTATTTTGAAATTAAATTTGCTTGGCATATCTAGGCTATCATTTGCTTTTGTTTTGTAGAGCTATCTTCATTCTGTGGGATGATAGGATTCAGGTCTAGCTGGTCACTCTATCATTTCAGTGGGTGAAGCTTGTCCTCACTGAGATTGTACTATGTTTAGGAATTCACTTTCTCTTTAGCCATGGGATGAATATTGTTATTAACTTCAATTCTTCCTCAAGTGTTATCTGTGTGTGACTTGCATCAGCATCACTTGGGATGATTAATAGATTCTAGCACAGATTTACAGAATCAAAAATGTAGGGATCTGAATTTTAAACACATTTCCAAACAAACAGGTGATTCTTACTTAACCTAACATTTAAATTTATGATCATCTAAGTTATTCTGTATTGCCTCTCCCCTTTCACTAGCTTCTCAAGGAGAAGTGACTCTTCTTACATCGGTCTGGGTCCCTCCTCTCAGCTCTGAGTCTTTCTCTACCTGGGCAAATCCCCTTGTTGATCCATGAATTTTCCCCTTTGTAATCAAGATGTAGAAACCAAACATCTCAAAAGAATGCTGTGGTGGCTAAATTTTATGTATCTCTTTGGCTAGGCTACGGTGCTCAGTTGTTTGGTTAAACGTTAGTTTAGATGTTGCTGTGGAGGTACTTGTAGATGTAATTAACATCTAAAATCATTGACTTTAAGGAGATTGTCCTTGATAATGTGAATGGACTTCCTCCATTCAGCTGCCTTAAGACCCCAAACTGACATTTCCCAGGGAAGAAGAAATTGTCACAAGACTATGATATAGAAATCCTGCCTGAGTTTCCAGCCTGCTGATCTGCCCTACAGATTTCAAATTTCAGAGTAGTCAGCTCTTAAAATGTATAAGGCAATCCCTGAAAATCTTTGTCTAGGTACATATACATAGTCTAAAAATAATCTCTATCTGTCTATCTATCTATCTATCTATCTATCTATCTATCTATCTATCTATCATCTCCTATCATTTCTATCTCTTTAAAGAACCCAGTCAGGTACAAGTAGCTCCAGATGCCATGTGACTCTCATGTTTAGGGGCTAATGTTCTCAGGATCTCCTTAGTAGCTCCTCCACTATGTGTCTGTATAGTCAATAGTACTAACATCTCTATCTTGGATCTTATATTACTGATTGCCTCTCCATAGCTGGCCTTAGGATAAGACCTTATGCTGAACAATGAATTCCTCCTTTTCTACCATTCAGCTCATCTAATTCCTAGTTATTGTTTGCTTCTTGTATTTTCTGGTTCTGAACTCCATTTAGTGGACTACAAATACCAAACTATACATGTAGGATACAGTATTTATTTACATGGCTCTATCTTTGCAACCAGAGCAGTTTCCCTAGGACCCAACTTGTTTTAGAGTACAGATGTGATTTTGGATCCTCTTTGTCTCTACTGTCCTTTCCTCTTGTTTTCCCCCTAATTTTCCTAGCAGATCATCATGCCTGAGTCTACATGTTGATTTGGCAATATAAATATCATTGCTGTGTCAAAAAATAATGCTTTTCCTTATCTTGCTCCCTGCCCAATTTTTGTGTCCAGCTTGAAAAGTGTAAATGTAAGGAGATGAGAAAACATTTTACCATCTTAGCAATTAGCCTCAGAATCTCTTTCATGATGAGAAGCGTTTTGGGGTAAAAAGCTCACATGCAATAGATTATTTTTTGTTGCAAGAGTGTGGTAGTTGCCAAGGTCATATATTATAGTTGGAAGTAGTATACTATAGAGTTTTACAGGAGAGGTTAGATTCAGACCATATTGGTTCATATCCCAGCCCTACTACTTTTTAGCTGTGTGAACTTGGAAAAATTACTAGACCTTTTGGTTCCTCATCTGTAAGAAGGAGGATAATATTAATAGTTACTTCCTAGGATTTCTGTAAGGAATAAATGTGGTAATACATTTAAAGCACATAGTATAGTATCTGAAATATATGCAATCCTTAATATATGTTAACTGTTATTCTTTTCTTTTTAAAAAATATTTTATTTATTCACTCATGAGAGACACAGAGAGGGAGAGGCAGAGACATAGGCAGAGGGAGAAGCAGGCTCCCTATGGGGAGCCCTATGCAGGACTTGATCCCAGGACCCTGAGATCAGGCCTTGAGCCAAAGGCAGTTGCTCAACCACTGAGCCATCCAAGCGTCCCAGCTGTTACTTTTTTTATTGTCAGAAGGGGGAAAGCTCCTTTGCATGGGGACATGGAGAAAGAGAGGAAGGCAGAGGTTCAAGAAAGTTGGGGAAAACCTAGGACTGTATTACAACAGTAAGAGGGCAGAAAGACATTTAAAAATAATTCACATTTAATATTCCCCAGGAAATTGATTTGCCGAGATATAAGCCTATTTTCCTTCCTCCCCTCCATAGTCAGTAAAGTCTGCTAAACTCACAAACCCTCCATGTTTGTAATGTGTGTATACATTGGAGACGGGTGAGAGATTCATGTCCAGGTTAAAGTTGCACGTTATAGAGATAGTATACGTGGTAACAAGAACCAAGGTGGCCAAAGATTCTGAGAATCTGAGCCCCTCACCAATTTGTTGGTATTTTTGGAAGTTTTATATTTTGCAAACCAGATCAAGACTAGTTTGCTCAGGTAAAAAGCATGGGAAGTTCCCAGCTAATATCTGGATTAAATGAATAATTTTTTCTTTTCATGTTTCTTGAAAAAGTGTAAAATTGTAGTGCTCTACATTGCTCATTCTTTGAAGGGTGTCATACATATGCAAAGACTGACACTATCATGCTAGTTACTGCTACAATGGTCACTGAAAGTAATTTCAATCTTTACTTGCATCTGTAGAACAAAAAGGGCGGTCCAAATTTATATTCCTAAACTATGCTGTCGATTTATTACTCATTTTGTAATCTCTTTGAGGGAATTTCACTTAGGAACCTCCCCCAAATTCCCCCAGATATCCAGGTCTTTTAATCCCTTTGTCCTCTCTCTTCCAGTTCTTTGTTATATAAATAAATGTAGCCTTCCTGGCTAAGGACTCTCCTTCTTCACTCTGCCATTTTCATTCTTGTATTTTTGCATCACAAAGGAACAGGTCCAGCAAAGTAGGAAGAATGAGAATCCAAATGGGCGATGATAAATTTGTCTTCAGTAGTGATAGAGAGAGAGAGAGAGAGAGAGAGGAAAACAGAGAAAACTAAGATTAGAAACCTTTCTCCCCCTACTATATCCAGGAAATCTAAAAAAAAAAAAAAAAAGGCCATGTGGAATCCAGTCATCTATGTCTCTTTTCTTGAGACATAGATATTTATTTTTTTTTAATTTATTTTTTATTGGTGTTCAATTTACTAACATACAGAATAACCCCCAGTGCCCGTCACCCATTCACTCCCACCCCCCGCCCTTCTCCCCTTCCACCACCCCTAGTTCGTTTCCCAGAGTTAGCAGTCTTTACGTTCTGTCTCCCTTTTTGATATTTCCCACACAATTCTTCTCCCTTCCCTTATATTCCCTTTCACTATTATTTATATTCCCCAAATGAATGAGAACATATAATGTTTGTCCTTCTCCGACTGGCTTACTTCACTCAGCATAATACCCTCCAGTTCCACCCACGTTGAAGCAAATGGTGGGTATTTGTCATTTCTAATAGCTGAGTAATATTCCATTGTATACATAAACCACATCTTCTTTATCCATTCATCTTTCGTTGGACACCGAGGCTCCTTCCACAGTTTGGCTATCGTGGCCATTGCTGCTATAAACATCGGGGTGCAGGTGTCCCGGCGTTTCATTGCATCCGTATCTTTGGGGTAAATCCCCAGCAGTGCAATTGCTGGGTCGTAGGGCAGGTATATTTTTAACTGTTTGAGGAACCTCCACACAGTTTTCCAGAGTGGCTGCACCAGTTCACATTCCCACCAACAGTGTAAGAGGGTTCCCTTTTCTCCGCATCCTCTCCAACATTTGTTGTTTCCTGCCTTGTTAATTTTCCCCATTCTCACTGGTGTGAGGTGGTATCTCATTGTGGTTTTGATTTGTATTTCCCTGATGGCAAGTGATGCAGAGCATTTTCTCATATGCATGTTGGCCATGTCTATGTCTTCCTCTGTGAGATTTCTGTTCATGTCTTTTGCCCATTTCATGATTGGATTGTTTGTTTCTTTGGTGTTGAGTTTAACAAGTTCTTTATAGATCTTGGAAACTAGCCCTTTATCTGATATGTCATTAGCAAATATTTTCTCCCATTCTGTAGGTTGTCTTTGAGTTTTGTTGACCATATCCTTTGCTGTGCAAAAGCTTCTTATCTTGATGAAGTCCCAATAGTTCATTTTTGCTTTTGTTTCTTTTGCCTTCGTGGATGTATCTTGCAAGAAGTTACTATGGCCCAGTTCAAAAAGGGTGTTGCCTGTGTTCTCCTCTAGGATTTTGATGGAATCTTGTCTCACATTTAGATCTTTCATCCATTTTGAGTTGATCTTTGTGTATGGTGAAAGAGAGTGGTCCAGTTTCATTCTTCTGCATGTGGATGTCCAATTTTCCCAGCACCATTTATTGAAGAGACTGTCTTTCTTCCAATGGATAGTCTTTCCTCCTTTATCGAATATTAGTTGACCATAAAGTTCAGGGTCCACTTCTGGGTTCTCTATTCTGTTCCACTGATCTATGCGTCTGTTTTTGTGCCAGTACCACACTGTCTTGATGACCACAGCTTTGTAGTACAACCTGAAATCTGGCATTGTGATGCCCCCAGATATGGTTTTCTTTTGTAAAATTCCCCTGGCTATTCGGGGTCTTTTCTGATTCCACACAAATCTTAAAATAATTTGTTCTAACTCTCTGAAGAAAGTCCATGGTATTTTGATAGGGATTGCATTAAACGTGTATATTGCCCTGGGTAACATTGACATTTTCACAATATTAATTCTGCCAATCCATGAGCATGGAATATTTTTCCATCTCTTTGTGTCTTCCTCAATTTCTTTCAGAAGTGTTCTATAGTTTTGAGGGTATAGATCCTTTACCTCTTTGGTGAGGTTTATTCCTAGGTATCTTATGCTTTTGGGTGCAATTGTAAATGGGATTGACTCCTTAATTTCTCTTTCTTCAGTCTCATTGTTAGTGTATAGAAATGCCACTGACTTCTGGGCATTGATTTTGTATCCTGCCACGCTACCGAATTGCTGTATGAGTTCTAGCAATCTTGGGGTGGAGACTTTTGGGTTTTCTATGTAGAGTATCATGTCATCGGCAAAGAGGGAGAGTTTGACTTCTTCTTTGCCAATTCGAATGCCTTTAATGTCTTTTTGTTGTCTGATTGCTGATGCTAGGACTTCCAGTACTATGTTGAATAGCAGTGGTGAGAGTGGACATCCCTGTCTTGTTCCTGATCTTAGGGGAAAGGCTCCCAGTGCTTCCCCATTGAGAATGATATTTGCTGTGGGCTTTTCATAGATGGCTTTTAAGATGTCGAGGAATGTTCCCTCTATCCCTACACTCTGAAGAGTTTTGATCAGGAATGGATGCTGTATTTTGTCAAATGCTTTCTCTGCATCTAATGAGAGGATCATATGGTTCTTGGTTTTTCTCTTGCTGATATGATGAATCACATTGATTGTTTTACGGGTGTTGAACCAGCCTTGTGTCCCAGGGATAAATCCTACTTGGTCATGGTGAATAATTTTCTTAATGTACTGTTGGATCCTATTGGCCAGTATCTTGTTGAGAATTTTTGCATCCATGTTCATCAGGGATATTGGTCTGTAATTCTCCTTTTTGGTGGGGTCTTTGTCTGGTTTTGGAATTAAGGTGATGCTGGCCTCATAGAACGAATTTGGAAGTACTCCATCTCTTTCTATCTTTCCAAACAGCTTTAGGAGAATAGGTATGGTTTCTTCTTTAAACGTTTGATAAAATTCCCCTGGGAAGCCATCTGGTCCTGGACTCTTGTGTCTTGGGAGGTTTTTCACGACTGCTTCAATTTCCTCCCTGGTTATTGGTCTGTTAAGGTTTTCTATTTCTTCCTGTTCCAGTTTTGGTAGTTTGTGGCTTTCCAGGAATGTGTCCATTTCTCCTAGATTGCCTAATTTATTGGCATATAGCTGTTCATAATATGTTTTTAAAATCGTTTGTATTTCCTTGGTGTTGGTAGTGATCTCTCCTTTCTCATTCATGCTTTTATTAATTTGAGTCTTCTCTCTCTTCTTTTTAATAAGGCTGGCTAATGGTTTATCTATCTTATTAATTCTTTCAAAGAACCAACTCCTGGTTCTGTTGATCTGTTCCACATTTCTTCTGGTCTCGATTTCGTTGAGTTCTGCTCGAATCTTTAATAACTCCCTTCTTCTCTTGGGTGTAGGATCTATTTGCTGTTTTTTCTCTAGCTCCTTTATGTGTAAGGTTAGCTTTTGTATTTGAGTTCTTTCCAGTTTTTGAATGGATGCTTGTATTGCGATGTATTTCCCCCTTAGGACTGCTTTTGCTGCATCCCAAAGATTTTGGATGGTTGTATCTTCATTCTCATTAGTTTCCATGAATGTTTTTAATTCTTCCTTAATTTCCCTGGTTGACCCTTTCATCTTTTAGCAGGATGGTCCTTAACCTCCACGTGTTTGAGGTCCTTCCAAACTTCTTGTTGTGATTTAGTTCTAATTTCAAGGCATTATGGTCTGAGAATATGCAGGGGACAATCCCAATCTTTTGGTATCGGTTCAGACCCGATTTGTGACCCAATATGTGGTCTATTCTGGAGAAAGTTCCATGTGCACTTGAGAAGAATGTGTATTCAGTTGAGTTTGGATGTAAAATTCTGTAGATATCTGTGAAATCCATCTGCTCCAGTGTATCATTTAAAGCTCTCGTTTCTTTGGAGATGTTGTGCTCAGAAGATCTATCGAGTATAGAAAGAGCTAGATTGAAGTCACCAAGTATAAGTGTATTATTATCTAAGTATTTCTTCACTTTGGTTAATAATTGACTTATATATTTGGCAGCTCCCACATTCGGGGCATATATATTGAGGATTGTTAAGTCCTCTTGTTGGATAGATCCTTTAAGTATGATATAGTGTCCCTCTTCATCTCTCACTACAGTCTTTGGGGTAAATTTTAGTTTATCTGATATAAGGATGGCTACTCCTGCTTTCTTTTGAGGACCATTCGAATGGTAAATGGTTCTCCAACCTTTTATTTTCAGGCTGTAGGTGTCCTTCTGTCTAAAATGAGTCTCTTGTAGACAGCAAATAGATGGGTCCTGCTTTTTTATCCAGTCTGAAACCCTGCGCCTTTTGATGGGGTCATTAAGCCCGTTCACATTCAGAGTTACTATTGAGAGATATGAGTTTAGTGTCATCATGATAACTATTCAGTCCTTGTTTTTGTGGATTGTTCCACCGAACTTCTTCTTAAAGGGGAATTTTAAGAGTCCCCCTTAAAATTTCTTGCAGAGCTGGTTTGGAGGTCACATATTCTTTTAGTTGCTGCCTGTCTTGGAAGCTCTTTATCTCTCCTTCCATTTTGAATGAGAGCCTTGCTGGATAAAGTATTCTTGGTTGCATGTTCTTCTCATTTAGGACCCTGAATATATCCTGCCAGCCCTTTCTGGCCTGCCAGGTCTCTGTGGAGAGGTCTGCTGTTACCCTAATACTCCTCCCCATAAAAGTCAGGGATTTCTTGTCTCTTGCTGCTTTAAGGATCTTCTCTTTATCTTTGGAATTTGCAAGCTTCACTATTAAATGTCGAGGTGTTGAACGGTTTTTATTGATTTTAGGGGGGGATCTCTCTATTTCCTGGATCTGAATGCCTGTTTCCCTTCCCAGATTAGGAAAGTTTTCAGCTAGAATTTGTTCAAATACATATTCTGGCCCTCTGTCCCTTTCGGCACCCTCGGGAACACCAATTAAACGTAGGTTTTTCTTCCTCAGGCTGTCGTTTATTTCCCTTATTCTATCTTCATGGTCTTTTAATTGTTTGTCTCTTTTTTCCTCAGTTTCCCTCTTTGCTATCAACTTGTCTTCTATGTCACTCACTCGTTCTTCCACCTCGTTAACCCTCGTCATTAGGACTTCTAGTTTGGATTGTATCTCATTCAATTGATTTTTAATTTCTGCCTGATTAGCTCTAAATTTTGCAGTCATGAAGTCTCTTGAGTCCTTTATGCTTTTTTCTAGAGCCACCAGTAGCTGTATAATAGTGCTTCTGAATTGGCTTTCTGACATTGAATTGTAATCCAGATTTTGTAACTCTGTGGGAGAGAGGACTGTTTCTGATTCTTTCTTTTGAGGTGAGGTTTTCCTTCTAGTCATTTTGCTCAGTGCAGAGTGGCCAAAAGCAAGTTGTACTGGGAAAAGGAGAAAAAGAGGAGAGAAAGAAGGAAAGAAAAGAGAAAGAGAAAAAAAAGGGAAGAAAAAAAAACGAAAAAAAAAAAAAAGAAAAAGAAAGAAAGGAGAAAAAAAGGGGGGGTTGGGGAAGGAAACAAATCAAAAAGCAAAACAAAAAAAAAAAAAAAGAAAAAAAGAACCACGGGGAGTATCTTCTGATTCTGTGTACTTTAAGTCCCTTGGCTTCTCCTGGAAGTTGTCAGTCAGTCTAGCTGGTCTTCTGGGGGAGGGGCCTGCTGTGCTGATTTTCAGGTGTGAGCACTTGGGGGAGCTGCTGTGCCCCTGCCTGGTGCAGGGCTCAGTGGGGGTTGTTTACCCCGTGAGGCCGCAGGAGGAACAGCCCCAGTGGCGGGGCAGCTCTGGAAACCTGGATTCAGCTCCGGCAGGAACTCCGTCTGCAGGGCCTGGAGGCTCCGGGGCGGGGCCGCTGATCTGCTCAGCTGGGGCAGGAGCGTCCTCGCTGTCCTGGGCCCTCCCGGCCTCTGCCTGTCCCGGGGGAGGCGGGATCCTGGGCTGTGTCCCGGCGCCCTGTGCTCCGGAGCCTGCGCTGGTGGATTCGCGCTCCCGGGCCACGCAGTCCCTTCCGCGGAGCCGCCGCCCGAGCCCCCCCGAGCTGCTCCCGGGGCCGTGCAGCCCCCTCCGCGGAGCCGCCCCCGAGCACCCCGAGCTGCTCCTGGAACCGCGCAGCCCCCTCCGCACGGAGCCTCTTCCTCTGCCCGAGCACCTCCCCCAGCTGCTCCCGCCCCGCAGCCCCCTCCGCGGAGCCGCCCCCTCCCCCCTCCGAGCTGCTCCGGGTCCCGCCGTGCGCGCTGCAGCCCTTAGGGAGCTCGGCGCATCTCCCGGGGCGCAGGTGTCTGTTAGTGTCCCCGGGAGCCCGAGGGCATCCCCGCCCTCCTGGGTCCTGCTCCACCTCCCCGCGAGCCCCTTTCCGCCGGGAAGGTCGGTGCAGCTCCTGTGTCTCCGGGACGGGGCTCTCCTGTCCTGGGGACACTCGCCCCGGCCTCAGCCCGGCTCCTCGCGGGGCCCCTCCCCCTTGGAGGCCTTTTGTGTCTTTATTTCTTTTTCCCCGTCTTCCTACCTTGATAGAAGCGCGAACTCTTCTCACTGTAGCATTCCAGGTGTTCTCTCTTTAAATCTCAGGCCGAATTCATAGATTTTCAGGATAATTTGAAGGTTTTCTAGGTAATTTGGTGGAGACAGGTGATTTGGGGACCCTACTCTTCCGCCATCTTGCCCCTCCCCCGAGACATAGATATTTAAATTAATGTTTGATTAATTTTTGATGAAGTAAGTTAATACTCAATGTGTAATGTGAGGTATATTTTACATTTTTTACGCATGTACATAATGCCAAACTAGAGTCACTGACATGCTAGGAAGGAAAGCACAAGAAAAGGAATTATAGGCTCTTTTCCCTAATAAACATATCATATGTAAGATTATGCTAGCTCATAAAATGATTTAGGGATTATAACCTGTATGTCTATTCTTTGGAAGACTTGAATATTATTGGAACATTTATTATTATTATTTTTTATTTTTGAAAAGATTTTATATATTTACTCGTGAGGGACACAGAGAGGGAGGTAGAGACATAGGCAGAGGGAGAAGCAGCTCCATACAGGAAGCCCGATGTGGGACTCGATCCTGGGACCCCAGGGTCGCTCCCTGAGTCAAAGGCAGATACTCAACTGCTGAGCCACCCAGGTGTCCTGAGACCATACTTTTAATGTGGCATTTTTAAAGTGTAATAGAACCCTAGGTTATGGGATAGTCTTGGGAAAAAAAAAAGAAAAGAGAGTTCTGTAATGAAATATGTCTGGAAAAAAACCACTAAAATGTCACTTAATAAATATTTATTAAACGAATAAAACCTTTGTTATTGTTTAATAGTTTTATACTCTTGAGGACTTATACTATCCTTCAATATGCCTATGCAATTGTAAATATCTAAGAGGCATAAAGGGTGAAAAACTAAGCAGGGTTCCTAAGTATTTGACCAGATAACAACCTCTTCTTGATTTTTCATCAAGGAATTACGTTATCCATAGACACCCTTTGGGAAATGTTGCTTTTAATCTGTTGGATTCTGATATAGGCTATAAAAATGATTACATTTTGGTTCCAGTAATAGCCAAAGATCTGGTATTGGAATAATCATCCTGTCTATAACAATTGTAAACTGTGGATTAAGTTAAAAAAAAAAAAAAAAAAAAAGGAAGGCACAAGATTTCACCAAAAGCAGGAAAATACACTGAAAGAAACTTGATCCTTGAAAGAAGAGAACTGCACCAAGTGAGATCCACATTTACAAAGACTTTTCCCAGAGGGCCTTTCGTAGACTATGCAGTGATGGGCAACTTGAATAAAGGGACACAGATGTATTGGCTTGTGGTGTCAAAGTATGGAGTTTGGGGCCCTCCAAATAGCTCAAAATTGAAAGGGGTTAATCTCATAAAAGACTACTCAACAGTGTGAAGTCTGTTTATGATCTAAATCTATATATATAATCTCTCTTCTAATCTTCGGTTAATTCCTGAACGGGGCATGCATGAGGATGACTCTTAACCAGTCTGGTGGGTAGCAAGCTAGAAAAGCTAAGTAGATCAGCAGAAATATCGACTGCTGCTCAACACAAGAAAGAATTTGGAATTTGAGTCTCACCAAGTTAACTCTTACACTAGAACAAAATCAAAGTTACAAGTCTCATCTGTTAATTAGGTAATAACATTGTATCAGTATTAATCTACTGATACTGGTCATTGTACTGTGCTCATGTAAAATAAGTATTTAAAAGTAGATAAGCGTCATTTATGCAACTTACTTTTACACATTTCAGAAATTAATTCCATTAATATCTATAGACAGAGAAAGAAAAAAAACCAAAAGTGATAAAATGCTAACATTTAGGGAATCTGGAGAATTCTTTGTATTATTGTCTTTTCTGTTACTCCTAAATTTTGTCAATTCTCAAAAATAAAATGTGATAATGGCAATAGAGACAGGTAGAGCTAAGGACATGATTAAAGTAGATGAGTGTGTACCATGAAAAAAAATAAAGAAAATATTGAATGTCATTGAATGTGCCACGAAAAGGCCAATCTTACACATTGCCAGAGGGAGTAGAAGTTGGGGAAACCCTCTGAAACATTTAATGATGTGTATTAATAGCCTTTGACAATGGGCAACCCATTTTCTTCAGTAATTTCCATCTGGAAATCTCTCCTAAGAAAATTATATAAAATGTGGAAACAGGTTTTTGTATAAAATATGTCCAATCTAGCATTTATAAGGCTAAAAAATATAAGGAGCCTAAATATCTCTTTTAAAAATCAGATGGTCACATATATTACAGTAAAGCCTTAGAGTTGGATATTATACAATAATAAATATAATGATGAAGATGGTAGCTGACACATGCTGACATCAGTTACTTTGTATCATGAGCTCTACTAAATCTTTTCTATGCCTTATCTCATGTAATTGCCACAATGTCCTTCAAATTGACATTCATGAATAGTTCGTATTACTATAAGAAACATTATATGATGTTGAATGTACAATTTAGGATACACGGTTTTATATAGTCTAATTAGAAACAAAAAAAATAATTCCATGGAATAAAGTCCATAAGGAAAACTACCAAAAGGGTAATAAGAACTGTCTTTAGATGTTGGAATAATGGATGTATTTTGTTCCTTTTATTTTGCTCTATTTTACAAATTGTAGGTAATAGTTATGTGTTCATTTTGTAATAAAATATAAAAAAAATAAAACAAAAAGTTAAAGTAAAAAATTATTTCAGCAGAAGTCTATACATAGCTTTCATTTAAAATACCATAAAGGTGAAAATATTGTTGAAAGTGTCAGGAGGTTAATTAAGAAATGTGTATGTGGTGTTCATATTTAATCCAAATTGATTTCTTAAGACAAGAGTTATTATTTTTATGACAACACCAACATATGTTATAAAATCTGTCAGAGAATATTTGAGCCAATGGTAAGCTTAAAGTTAAATAGTGGATTTTCTCTGATTGTGTCTCCACTGTATTGTAAACAATATAAGCATATTAATTCAAAACACTTCTTTCTGATAAAACAAAAGTAAATGTGAATTATGGTATAGTATAAATGCAGTATAAAAATTATGTCTCATGAATTTCAAGGAAGAATACACTTTTTTTGGACTTATAAGTTAGTAGTTTACATTTTAAAGAAATAATAATTTAAAAATCTACATTTGGCATGAATACATTAAATACATTAGATGAGAATTAGAGTCTTTCAATGGGATAATTATTGTCATATTGGCTATGACAAAATGAAAATGTCCAGTGGAATATCTTCTGATTTAAAATAAAGACTTAGGGCATCATGATATATAATAATGATGGAAATATTATGCCCAAAGAATACTTACACTAAACTTTCTTTTTTTATTTTTTTTTAAATTTTATTTATTTATAAACTTTCTTTTTTTAATAATAAATTTATTTTTTATTGGTGTTCAATTTGCCAACATACAGAATAACACCCATTGCTCATCCCGTCAAGTGCCCCCCTCAGTGCCTGTCACCCCTTCACCCCCACCCCCCTCGCTCCTCCCCTTCCACCACCCCTAGTTCATTTCCCAGAGTTAGGAGTCTTCAGTCTCCCTTTCTGATATTTCCTACCCATTTCTTCTCCCTTCTCTTCTATTCCCTTTCACTATTACTTTCCCCAAATGAATGAGACCATATAATGTTTGTCCTTCTCTGATTGACTTATTTCACTCAGCATAATAACCTCCAGTTCCATCCACTTCGAAGCAAATGGTGGATATTTGTTATTTCTAACGGCTGAGTAATATTCCATTGTATACATAAACCACATCTTCTTGGGGATCCCTGGGTGGCGCAGTGGTTTAGCGCCTGCCTTTGGCCCAGGGCGCGATCCTGGAGACCCAGGATCGAATCCCACGTCGGGCTCCCGGTGCATGGAGCCTGCTTCTCCCTCTGCCTGTGTCTCTGCCTCTCTCTCTCTCTCTCTCTCTCTCTCTCTCTCTGTGACTATCATAAATAAATAAAAATTAAAAAGAAAACCCCACATCTTCTTTATCCATTCATTTTTTGATGGACATCAAGGCTCCTTCCACAGTTTGGCTATTGTGGATATTGCCGCTAGAAACATCGGGGTGCAGGTGTCCTGGCGTTTCATTGCATCTGTATCTTTGGGGTAAATCCCCAACAGTGCAATTGCTGGGTCTTAGGGCAGGTCTATTTTTAACTCTTTGAGGAACCTCCACACAGTTTTCCAGAGTGGCTGCACCAGTTCACATTCCCACCAACAGTGTAAGAGGGTTCCCTTTTCTCCCCATCCTCTCCAACATTTGTTGTTTCCTGCCTTGTTAATTTTCCCCATTCTCACTGGTGTGAGGTGGTATCTCATTGTGGTTTTGATTTGTATTTCCCTGATGGCAAGTGATGCGGAGCATTTTCTCATGTGCCTGTTGGCCATGTCTATGTCTTCCTCTGTGAGATTTCTGTTCATGTCTTTTGCCCATTTCATGATTGGATTACTTCCACTAAACTTATGTCCACAAACAGAACATATTTTCCAGATCTTTGTAGCCAAAATTTATAGCTAGATTCAGAAAATAGTTTCTAAAATAATCTAAAAATTGTATGGAGATGTTAGGTATTTTATATCTTTTGCACAAATTCTATGGACATTTAGGCTAACCTTTATTATGTAAGGTAAAATTAAAAGCAAAACATGTAGAAAACATATCACCAACTATGTCAATAAATGAGAAATTTATTTATTTATTTATTTATTTAAAAAATGTATTTATTATTCATCAGAGAAACAATAAGGCAGAGACATAGGCAGAGGGAGAAGCAGGGTCCCTGCAGTGAGCCTGATGTGGGACTTGATCCCAGGACTCCGGGATCATGCCCTGAGCTGAAGGCAGATGCTTAACCAATGAGCCACCTAGATGTCCCATAAATGGAAAATTTAAAATGGATGTTCAGGAGTATGTGTTGGATATATTTTGATGATTTAATTTTAAAAGCATTTACATCCACTTCAAGAAATGGTCTTCAAAGAAATAAAATTTTAATATAACTGATCTTGATTATAAGGAACCTATGAAGCTTTTAATTTTTTATTATTTTATTTTTTTTGAACCTATGAAACTTAAGAAAAATTCCTGCCTAGTGTGAAATGAGTGTTCAGTATCTCAAAAATAATTTGTTTAGAAAGGAGAGAGAAAAAATAATCTCCACTGAAGTTGTAGGAAGCTGCAAGGAGATACACACAAAAGAAGAAAGATGTGGGCATAATTTGAAGAGATTGAAAGTGTTATATGTAATATTTATTATTATTAGCCTCATAAAGTGTTAAAAAACATTATGGGTTTATGACAATACTTGGTGATGATTTAAGAAAAAAGGAAATAAAATCAAGATTGGCCTCCTATTAGGAAAGAATAATTGTGTCTAAATTATTACTATTTAGAAGTGAAGGCATACAAAAATTAGCACATGAACATTATATGCAAATATATTTTGGGTCTTCTTAATTCATGTACCTGTAATTTGAAAAAAGTGTTCAATTTTTTTCTAAAGATTTTATTTATTTATTTGAGAGAAAGAGAGCACATAACCTGGGGGCAGGGTGAGAGAGCCACAGAAGGAGGGGAGGCAGGCTCTCCATTGAAGACAAAGAGCCCAAGGTGGGGCTTGATCCCAGACCCCCAGGATCATGACCTAAGCCAAAGGCAGATACTTAAACAACTGAGCCACCCAGGCACCCCAAAAGTGTTCTAATAATAGTTATGTAGTCCACATTTCCATGATAGCTAACTAAAATTTTGCTTTTGAAAGGAGAAGCTTACTATTATAAATAAGCTTCCATTCTTAGAATTTTGTTAATACTGTCACTGAACAAATTCTTCTTCCTTCCTTCCTTCCTTCCTTCCTTCCTTCCTTCCTTCCTTCCTTCCTTCCTTCCTTTCTTCTTTTCTTTCTTTCTTTCTTTCTTTCTTTCTTTCTTTCTTTCTTTCTTTCTTTCTTCTTTCTTTCTTCCTTCCTTTCCTTTCCTTTCCTTTCCTTTCCTTTCCTTTCCTTTCCTTTCCTTTCCTTTCCTTTCCTTTCCTTTCCTTTCCTTTCCTTTCCTTTCTTTCTTATTCATGAGAGACAGAGAGAGAGGCAGAGACACAGGCAGAGGGAGAAGCAGGCTCCATGCAAGGAGCCCAACGTGGGATTCGATCCCAGGTCTCCAGGATCAGGCCCTGGGCTGAAGGCAGTGCTTCAAATGCTGAGCCACCTGGCTGCCACCAAATTCCATTTTATATAGTTACGTCAAATATTTGTGTTTTAAAGATGATGTAATTTTTAGCATTAAATTGATGTTTCACGGTCACAGTGATGAGTCAGTTTCTGAACAGACTGAACTTTATACTTTCATGTTGGCAAACAACTGGTTGTAAGTTCACAACTATGTGAATAGACTCTCCCATTCTATTGACATGCAAAGGGAATGTTGAAGAAAAATTCTGTATAATTTCCATATGTCATATTTTATACATAATGGATATACCAAAACCTCATTAAAGCTGGATGCATAACAAATCCTTCTGACTTACACATTGTTAAAATACACATGAATCTATCAACAGTCCTTGTCCCCTTTCACTGCCCCAATCCACTCCTACTGAAAAGGTTGTGTTAAAGCAGCTACTGTTTTCCTAAATGAGATAGTTATGTTATAGAAGAATGAAATTGGTGGTTGTTCATTTCTCTATTAAGAATAAGCACTTGAGGCCATAATCGAAGTGAATTAATGCTGTTATTACCATGGAGCTTGAATTATGCCTTATTATTATATCTGAGTGAAAGGAGTGAGGGGAGTGAGAAGCTATGCCTTTTACAAAATCATGAAAGTACAACAATACAATATATAAAAAAGGAATGGGCTGAAGGGCAAAAAAAAAAAAATGAAGATTCGTCCACTTACATTATTTACTAAAGCTGACAACTTGTAAGGGTATTGGCATTAGAATGTGCAATTATTTATCTATTTCCACTGAACAGTGAAACTGTTCTCCCCCTAGGAAGGCTTAGAGCAAGGTGTTTCAGGGAGGGGGTCGGGGAAAAAAGACAAAGGAGCTTATCCTGAATCTATTAGCTATAATGAACAGGTACTAAGAAGCAGACACTGCCCGGAACATAAATTACAATCTAAATGAGATATTCGTATTTACATAAGCAGTTCCTCAGGCACTCTTAGCTAAGTTCATGGGAAGAAAGTCTTCCAAATGCCATTCATACCACCAGGGATAATTGCAGGACTAGAAGCATCCATGCCATTGCTGGGGAACCATGGAATGGGGTTTTAATTTTCAGTTTGACTTACATACTGTTGTCATATCATAGAGACTACAGTTGCAGTTTTACAGCATGGTATTTCTTGGCTTATTTTAGAATCACAGAAAGAGTAAGCTTGCAAATCTTTTAATAAGGCAATTACATTCAGACAAAGATTAGATCTCAGTGGCACAATAGATTTTTGCTATATTATTCAGTATCTTTTTGATATTCCACTGTCACTAGACAAAGCTGTGAATAGTAATGTGACAAGTCTATTCAGAAGACAACAATGAGGGTTTCCTTAATTGTGTTCACTTGTATGCCATACAAACCCTCACTTAATTTTTTTTTCCTGTTTTGAAAAAGCAGAAAGAAAATATCATTTAGAGTCACAAAACCCACTGTTGAATCTATCTTTGAAATCTACATTTTATATTTGTAAAATGAAAATGTTGAGATAGTCAATCATTTAATTTTTATTTGGTAAAAATATCTTATGATTCAAAATGTCAGTCTTAATATAGGAATGAATTACTTGATATGAAAAAGAACAAAAATCCATAAGAATCTAAAGAATTGTTGAAAATATGTACTTTGGATGATGGGATAGGGATTTGGGAAATCTCCCTGTGAGTTTCCAATGGTTGCAAATAAGAAACTGAAGGCAAATATTTGCTTTATTTTTTTCAAGGCCGAACCTTTCCTCTACACTTACAATTCTTTTAAAAACTTATTATGGAAATGTAAGAGAGAGAGTTATTTTTAGAATATAAAAATTTACATTAATATATTAACTTACTTGGGGGAAGGAAATCTTGTTCATATGATCTAGCATTTATTTTATAAATTAATACTTACAAGTTAATTTTTAAAAGATAGTGGCACATACTCTCATTGTTCCAGATTGAGACTGTATATCTAAAACATCATTGAATTTATGGAACATTGTTTGAAAAGAATGAGTTTGTAGAAGTAATTATCCTTAAAGTTTACTTTGAGCAGGACAAATGGAGACTATGAGGTAGTGGACAAAGTGATGCATTCTAATCTGAATTCTATAAGTAATATTTTTACATCTTGGTTTCACTTAATCTTTTATGTGCCTGTTTCCTTAGAAGTTAAACAGAGGAAATACTTCACGTGAGGACAGAATGGAAAACTTATGAGAAAATGTCTATAAATGTAAAAGCACTACATAAAGGCTACACAATATTAGAAAAGCAATAGAAGATCCAGGAAGTTTCCATAATTATAAATTTAAGAGCTTCGCATACTGTATCATGGAAAGAAGTAAAAATGTGATTTTTTTTAAAGATTTATTTTTATTTATTTATTCATGATAGACAGACAGAGAGAGAGAGAGGCAGAGTGTGGCAGAGGGAGAAGCAGGCTCCACGCCGGGGTCCCAATCCCGGGGCTCCAGGATCGCGCCCTGGGCCAAAGGCAGGCGCCAAACCGCTGAGCCACCCAGGGATCCCTAAAAATGTGATTAATACTGTTCACCAGTGGTTACCCTCAAAGAGATTCCCAGGTAAAAATAAACAAATGGTTCTAAAAGGAAATGATACAATATCTTAGAAAATAATTGCTAAATGAGGATGAAATAGACACTTATTAATTTATCAAAATATTCTGAGCAACATTTATCATTTTTATATACTTATAAACAGTTTGATATTATTGTTGGGAGGGATGGATAGAGTTAGACCTTTCTGCTTACTGAAAAGCACTGCAAGGCATTTTGGTGTTTTTTGCATAAAAATCAAAGAGAATACTTAGAGTCTATGTAATAAGTGAGAACTGAATAAACTTTTTCAAGTTAATTGAGATGTTTTTTACAAGCACTAGTTGTAATGATTAGACAAACTGGGAACTATTATACTTTGATATTGCATAAACCTTTACTTCTATGCATTTACCAACAACTTATCATTGAAATGAAATTGGCCAATAGAGATCTGGCCATAATACTCTATTTGTATCTGGTGCTCCCAAGAAACATAAAGAAAATAGTATGAGTATTTCATGTATTGAGCAAATTAATATTCACAGTACTGCTACAAAGTGTAAGAAATTATTGTTAGATTCTTTTAAAGTTACTTTTCTCCTCTAGTAATGCAATTTAAGTCATCAAAACTAGTCCCTCACAAGACGTAAGTTAATCTTGCTGGCATCCTTTAATACAGATTTGTCATGAACATTAAAGTCCCACATAAAATGTTGGATTTTTACTTAGAAAATCTTAAATGTAATTTTTCAGCATTATATTCTACATCTACAGATTCTAATGAATGAATAAATTCTTTATTGACTTTGGCTGAAATGGCAAGGCTACGTGACCCAGGGAATAACCAAATGTTGGCAGAACAAAAGTGAAAAATCAATAGCAATTGATTATTTAAACTCAGAATTTCAGGGTACTCAGGCAGGATTTATTCTAAGCCAAGCCCCAGTAGGAGCACTCTTTGAATCTATCTGATTTGTAAACTGTCTCCAATACTTCATCCTACCCAGTTAATTTGCAATCAGAATTGCTCTTTGAAATGTAGGCATCTGATTTGTTGATGAATCTTATAAAGTTCCAGCAATGTGGGTTGCTTTTTTTTTTTTTTCTCGTGTATATATTAGTGTCCACCTACTTCCCACTATTTTTATCCTTTTGAATTCTGAATCTCCTCTTCAGACGTTTTCTTTCATTTATGCTATTTTATTTCAGGGACTGCTGGAAAAGCCTCAGGACTTAGTCCCCCTGTGGTGTTGTCATATTGAGTGGTGGAGGAGGGGAGTTACCCATCTGATCTCAGCCAAACCAGGCTGGGACATCATTCAATTGAAAGCCAAGAGGGACTCAATTGGAAAGCACCACACCATGCTTTTTGTATATTGCACCTGCCTCTTGGGGGTCATGCTAAAAGTGGCAGCACTTTTCAGAAAGGGAAAAGCTGGCAGATGTTGGAGGTGATTAAAGGGATGATTAAAAACTGGCACATTCTCTCCATGAAAGTGGTCTGTGTTTATTCTACTACACTTAGAACTTGGCAGATCTTAGAGATATGGTTAGATGAGGAAAACTCTGGCAGGACCACTATTACTTACAAAGAGTTTCTCTTCCAAGATATTGGGATCAAATACTAAGCTATTCAATTTGCCAAAAAAATGCATAATATCATAAATTTAATTTTTGTATGAACTGAGTGGAATATGCTGAAATCATTTTCAAAAAATAGTTGGTGAATATTACAAACACTAACTCTTAAAGTTAGAGATGTTGAGTTCTGTGATACCATCAAGCAATGTGTTTATGAACATTTAGGTTTCACATGGACACTTGGTTTTGTGTGTAAAATAATTTAAAATTGAAAATGTCCACATAAAATACCTGGACTTCTTGTAATCAGGATTACACTTTTTTTTTTTCTAGAGAAATCTGCTATTAATATTACCTTGAGTTACTTATTTGACTCTAACAATAGATCAATCATTTTTATGTATTCAGTTATGGTCATTGTAGAACCTTTTAATCCATTTATCCATGAGACACTTTGGTAAGGCAAATGTTGGTCAGGTTGCATGGTCCTTCCAAGAACATCTTATAAACAAAATAGCTTTAAAAGGTTATCAGAATGGGGACACCTGGGTGGCTCAGTGCTTGAGCATCTGCTTTTGGCTCAGGGTGTGATCCCAGTCCCAGATCAAGTCCCTTATCAGGCTCCCTGCAGGGAGCCTGCTTCTCCCTCTGCCTCTCATGAATAAATAAATAAAATCTTTAAAAAAAAAAGGTTATCAGAATGATTAATCAATTGCTAGTGTTAGATTTTTAGATTATTGTGAGTATAGGGACACTTAAAGTGTCAGCAGACTCTATGTGAACTTATGAATTGCTAACAAGTAAATCAGAAGTTGATTACTCACCTTATAAATAGCTCAAAGAGGCAAGAACATTATAAATATAGACTGATATTACAGAGTAGGCAGCAATCTTAGAATTCAACCTTCCTTCCTGTTTTGAATCTCTTATTGACATTTCTTGATGAGTGGTCATTTAATCTCTTTGTTACCAGTCACATTTTCTGCCATCCCCAACCATGAAACCCACTGGACTTCTTTTTGCTGCCTACACATTTCTGTGCCTCTGACTGTACTATTTCTCCTGTCTGGATTTCTTTCCTTCCCTGCAATTTCCAAAATTGTGACCTTCTCTGTGAACAATTCTCCAATTCTGCCAAGGCAGCTAAAACATCTTTTGTTCTCTACTGCTACTATGGCATTTACCACACTGTATTGCTATTGTAACACACAAACACAAAAACAATTGTAACTCTCACTGTACTACTCTTGTGGGCAGGAACAGTTAAATTCGTCTATATATTTTTAGAACCTAGCATGTAGTACACTTTCAATAAATGAATGAATGAATATATGAATGAAAAAATAACTTTAATTGGATTGAAAAAGCAGCCACAAAATTACATAAGCAAGAATTGAAAATTAAAAATCTGAGCTCAGAAGACAAAATATAAGTACTGACATATGTAAGCTGTTCCTGAAACAATCAGGATTCTCTAATTTTCTGTTTATTTTTTTAAAGGTAGATATTGGACAATGGTAGTCCCAATTCACTGAATGAGGTCAACCTAGAGGCAAATATAATGAAGCTACATATTTCCACTTTGCCCTGGAAGCATCACAAAACAGTCAGGAAACAAATGTTAATCTGCCTATGTCCTGTAGCATGCTATTGAAATTCATGTCTTTTTCATGTTTGAGCCTATCAGCAAATGATAAAATGTTTAAAATAACAAAACTTGAATTTTGGGCAAGCATCCATTATTTGCCTTTATTGTCCCATTTTAAAAAAGATTTTATTGGGCAACGTGCATGGCTCAGTGGTTTAGCGCCGCCTTTGGCCCAGGGCCTGGTCCTGGAGACCCGGGATTGAGTCCCATGTCAGGCTCCCTGCATGGAGCCTGGTTCTCCCTCCGCCTGTCTCTCTCTTTCTCTCTGTGTGTGTCTCTCATGAATAAATAAATAATTTAAAAAATTTTACTTATTTATTTGAGAGTGAGAGTGAGCACGAGTGGGGGGGAGGCAGAGGGACAAACAGATTTCCCACTGAGCTTAGAGCCCAACATGAGGCTTGATCCCAGGACCCTAAGATCATGACTTGAGCCAAAGTCAGACACTCAACTGACTGAGTCACTCAGGCACCCCTGTTGTTCCATTTTGATAACAGGTATAAGACTTTGCTGAAGTCAATAATTATTATTCTTCCCCAATATAACTCTCTAAATAGGGCTAAGGTGAATACATTTGCTAAATTTCTTTCATTGTGAAGCTATTGGAATCTCTTCATTTTGTAGCTGTCTATTTTTAAATTTATTTTTATTTTTGCTTTTATAAGAAAGGTGGTGTTGGGGAGAGGGAGAGAAAGAATCTTAGACAGGCTCCACACCCAACATGGAACCTGATGCTCAATCTCACAACCCTGAGATCATGACCTGGGCCAAAATCAAGAGTTGAAGGCTCAATTGACTGAGCCACCCATTTGCCCCTGTAGCTGTGATTTTAAAACTAGCATGAGTGCACATAGAAACACACAAGAGGGCTTGAGATTATTTACATATTCGAGGAATGCATATGAGGAAAATAAAAATTATTAATCTGAACTATATTTCCACTTCTGTTACTCTTTATTTCCATAATTAGAGGGGATTCTCTTGAAGTTATTATGTCTGTTATAGCTTTTCATGCATTTTGAACTGTATTATGTTTTTAAGTAATGTTCTAATTTGGTTAATATTTTCACAGAATGCAGTTCTTGGTTATTTTCACAGAATGCAGCTTCTTAAGTAATGTTTCAAAATAGAGCACTACCCATTCAATAATTTCCAACAGGACAGTGATAAATTTGCTGTTAGTTTTCTTTTAGATAGAATTCTATGTACAGATCAAGTTCTGTTCTTAGATATCTAAGTATACATTTATATATTTATATTGGATATTTATATACCTTCAAATAATAAATTCTTCCAGGCCCATTAAAAGAGAAATTATTATGTGATTGAAAGGAAAAAGTACCTAAACTAAGAGAAAGCATACTCAAAAAAAAAATAATCTTTATCTCAAGAAAATATGAATAAGACTATCTTCATTGCTAAAATGTAAAGCTTTAAAAAAATATTTTTAAAGATTTTATTTATTTATTCATAGAGAAAGAGAGAGAGAGGCAGAGACACAGGTAGAAGGAGAAGCAGGAACCATACAGAGAACCTGATGTGGGACTCGATTCCTGGTCCCCAGGATCACGCCCTGGGCTGCAGGCGGTGCTAAACCGCTGCGCCACCGGGGCTGCCCAGCTTTAAAAAATATTAATGGGTATAATAATTAAATGTAATTTAGAATTCTTTTTTAAAAAAGATTTTATTTATTTATTCATGAGAGACACACAGAGAGAGGCAGAGACATAGGCAGAGGGAGAAGCAGGCTCCCTGTGAGGAGCCTGATGTGGGACTCAATCCCAGGACCCTGGGATTGTGACCTGAGCCAAAGGCAGATGCTCAAACATTGAGCCACCTAGGTGCTCCTGTAATTTAAAATTCTCTCTCTCTCTTTTTTAAAGATTTATTTATTTATTTATTTATTTATTTATTTATTTATTTATTTATTTATGATAGACAGAGAGAGAGAGAGAGAGAGAAAGAGAGAGGCAGAGACACAGGAGGAGGGAGAAGCAGGCTCCATGCCGGGAGCCTGACGCGGGACTGGATCCCGGGACTTGAGGATCACACCCTGGGCCAAAGGCAGGTGGTAAACTGCTGAGCCACCCAGGGATCCCCTGTTAATTTAAAATTCTAAGGCATGAAAGAATAGCTAACAAAATAATGAAACCATACATTAATAAAATATAAATCAGCAAATAGGAAGTCAGAGTGAAAAGAGTTCTGAGAATATCTGGAAAATCACTCATATACACAAGTATATGAAATTTCATAGGAAACACCGAAGAGCTAGTGCTAGTTGAATAGAAATTTTAATATTTTTTTTATTTTTTTTATTTATGATAGTCACAGAGAGAGAGAGAGAGAGAGAGAGAGAGGCAGAGACACAGGCAGAGGGAGAAGCAGGCTCCATGCACCGGGAGCCCGACGTGGGATTCGATCCCTGGTCTCCAGGATCGGGCCCTGGGCCAAAGGCAGGCGCTAAACCGCTGCGCCACCCAGGGATCCCTGAACAGAAATTTTAAAACCACAAAAAACCAGATATATCTAAGAATTATATTAAAGTGGCATGACTTGAAGGGATTAGGATCAAAACAAAAGGGTAGCTAAAACTAATTGACAAGTTGTCAAAAGGTGGAGTAATTGACCTTTAGAGATATCTTCCAACTCGACCAATAGTTTTTGTTCAATACTATGGAATTTCTTGTTTATTTCCTGGATGTCCGTGTTATTATGAATTCATCTAACACAATTCTGTAGAACTCAAAATTTCTTTTCACTCTTCAAAGCAAAGTCAACAAGTTTCTTCTTAAAAGTAAAAGGGATGGTAGAGAGGTTCTTTTTTGGGAGCAGAAGGGTTCTAAGTGCTTATAATGTTCTTTTCTTTTTTTTTCTTTTTTAAAGATTTTATTTATTTATTTGAGAGGCAGAAAGAGAGACAGTGAACAAGCTGAGAGAGGGGCAGAGGAACAGGGAGAAGCAGGCTCCCCACTGAGCAGGGAGCCTGACTCAGGGCTCAATCTCAGGACCCCAAGATCATGACCCAAGCTGAAGGGCTTCAGGCTTCACTTACTAAGCCACTCAGGAACCCTTATAATGTTTTTCATAGCTGCTTTAGTTCTGTGTCTACTTCCTTTTAAAAGAATGTGTGCAGTGAGATAAATTTTCTACTAAAAGTTTTCAATAAAATGAAAAGAGAAAAAAATATTGCATGGAAGTGATACCTTTTATGTATATATTCATTTTTTCTTTTCTTTTTTTCTTTTTTTTTAAAGATTTTACTTATTTATTCATGACAGAGAAAGAGAGAGAGAGAGAGAGGCAGAGACACAGGCAGAGGGAGAAGCCAGCTCCATGCAGGTATCCTGACGTGGGACTCGATCCCAGGTCTCCAGGATCACACCCTGGGCTGAAGGCGGCACTAAACTGCTGAGCCACCCGGGCTGCCCTATATATTCATTTTTTTCAATAATTATTTATTAACTATCTACTTCTGCCTGACACTGTGGCAGTGGGGATATAACAGGGACTTTTTCAAGCAGTAGTTTTCTCATGGGGCTTCCTGTAGTATTCTCTCGTAGAAAGACAGACTAATCAAATAAATAAATCAATAATGTATCAGAGTGTGGAAAGTGTTATGAAGAAAAAGCATCATAGCACAGGGGTGGGTGCTATCTTAGGATGGTCAGGGAAAAAACTTCTTTGATGGGGTGTAATTTAAGCAATGATTATTTTATTTGAGTCCTACAACAGCCCACGCAAGTTAGAGATGTATTATTAGCATTCTTAATCTTTTGGCAGCTAAAGTTGAGAAAGACCAAGGGAGTTACCTGTCTAGTAAAGAGAGATGTTGACATCGAATCCACGTTACTTCAGTAACAAATGTTATTGGCATGTATTAGGCAAGACACCTTGTAAAAGTTTCTTATCTTCTCTAAAACTCAGTTATCTAATAATTAAAATGGGTATAATGATAGCTATGACTTCATAGCTATTATGTGAGAATTATAATATAGTCTGAAGTCTTAACACAATGTTTGACAAAAGCACCTAACAACCCTTGACTCTAGATCAGGAGTCAGTAAACCATGGTCCTCAGGCCAAATCCTAACCACTATCTATTTTTGTAAGGCATATGAACTAAGAGCGGTTTTCACATTTTATTTTTATTTTTTTTTTTTTGGGGGGGAATTTACATTTTAAATGGATGAATAATATCAAAAGAGCATTACATGAAATTCAAATTATGTTGCTTGTAGATAAAGTTTTGTTGGAACACAGCCATTCTCATTCATTTATATTTTGTCTATAGCTGTTTCATGCTGCAACAACAGAGTTGAGGAGTTATAATAGAGTTATAATATGGCCTGTACAGTTGAAAATTTACACTCTGGCCTTTTACAGAAAAACTTGCTGACCCTTGCTCCAAATACAAGTGCTCAGCTTTATGGCCCAAGCTAACATTTCAACTTTTTGACTCTAGGAAACACTATCTATCACATCTGATTGTTAGGGCTCCAGACTAGGAGTCATTTCACATTCTTCTTTTTCCCTAACCTTCCTACTTTCAATCTATTAACAAATTTTGTCAGGTCCCTGGCCAGATAATGTCATGAATCCATTCATTCCTCTCTTTAACCATTACCACCTAAGAGACTGAATATACAAACAGACAATGGTCAGACCACGTAAAAAAAAAAGAACTCTGACCCAAAACCTAAAGCACCTGCCCAGGGAACTAACCCCCTTAACTACAATAAACAGCCCAGGAAGCCAGGCTGCTCCAAGTTGTCTTGCAGGAAGCCAGATTGCTATCTCTGGAAACAATCCAGGAAGATAAGCAATAACTTCTGTAACTCTGAGCCCCAAATAGCCAGGATTTTACGGACGGCAGAGAGCTTCTCCAATTTCTGATTTCAACGTAGGACTGCCAAACGTGCACCAATCACACAGGATGACTTGCTTCTCATTAGCCTGCCTGTAGCTTCCCCATGCTAACAGCTTCCAATCAAAGCATACCTGAGGCCTCCCCCCATTCCCTATAAATAAAGCTTTCCCAACCTTCTGTCTGCCTTTGAGTCTCTGCCAGAATGAAAGTGATGATGGCTGACTCCCTTGTTACAGCAAGGTCTGAGTGAGTAGCCTTTACTCACTTTGTTAGTTTTAGAATGATATGGAAGCCACACTTATAGAAGCTAGTAAAAGGGGCTTTTCTGACCCTGGTCCTTTGGCTTTCTTTCTTGCCTCCTTAGGATTTGCACCCAGCAGCCAAATGGTCCTTTTGAATCTTTAAATCTGATCATCTCAAGCCTGAGTTTAAAATCTTGCCATTGTACTTAGAATAAAATCCAAATATCTAAGCCTAAATGTCTTATAGAGTACTTCCCACCTACTTTTAAAAAAATGTCATCCTTTGATTTTCTCCCCTTTATTCACTTTGCTTTAGGTATACTGTTTTGGTTTTGTTCCTTCAGCCCACCAAGCTCTGCTGTGCCTTAAGTCCTTTGCATTTATCTCCCAAATCTTGCAAGGGTATTCCCTTACATTTTCAACTCTGCAAAGAGATCTCCTACCACCCAATCTAAAGGAGTTTCTCCCATCCCAATCCCACCCTTTAACTTCTCTATTACTATATTTTATTTTCCTCAAAGCACTCAGCAGCATCTGAAAGTATCTTGTTTATTTTATACCTGTTTATCATTTTCCTTCCCCCTTGACTAAATACTCTTTTAGAGTAGATATCCATCTGATATCTTGTGATAGTCATAGTATAAAAATGATATATTTTTTTCTCTATCTACATCTGTTTACTGTCCTATTTCTTAATTTGTAATGTATTCTAAATGGAGAATTTTGATGGACTCTGCTCAAAATTCCTAGCAACACATATAGAGTTTTGTTTTTCACTTTGTTTTTTTTTAAAGATTTTATTTATTTATTCATGAGAAACACAGAGAAAGGCAGAGACACAGGCAGAGGGAGGAGAAGCAGGCTTCCATGCAGGAGCCCGATGTGGGGCTTGATCCCAGAATTCCAGAGGCAAAGGCAGACGTTCAACCACTGAGCCACCCAGCCAGCCAGGCGTCCCTGGCTCCCTTATTCTTTTAATAACTCATCTATAACTTAACTATTACCACTGGGATGGATGTTTCCAATATTTTATTATTGCAGTGGATGCAATAAATATTTTGTTCTTTTGTTCGTTTGTATAAATATTTCTATAGAATAGTATTAAGTGTGAAAGTTGTCTCAAAAAGTATGCCTCTTTTAAATCTGACAGATTGCCAAATTGCTTGCAAATTGTTGTACAAATTGGTATGTTTCTTAATAACACCTATTTCCCTATATCTTTTTTTTTTTTTTTGGTTTCCCTATATCTTAACTGGATATTGTCAAATTTTTCATTTGGGTCAATCTGATATGCAAAACATGATATTACATTACTCTTTCTAATTTTTTCATTCAAAGTAAGAGGCTAAGCATATTTACCTATATGTATCAGTCATTTGTATTGGTTTTTCTGTAAATTGCCAGTTCATATCATTGCTCTTTAAAAAAGTTGAATGGTCTTTTTCTTTTTTGTTTTTTGTGAGCTATTTAAAAAATTCTGAAATTGCTCCTTTTCCTCTTACATGTTATGAATATTTCCAACTTGTCACTTATCTTTTTACTTTGCTTCCGGTATCTGGTAGCTAAATCTATTATTTTTTTCTTTGTGGCTCTTAGATTTTTGTGTCTTGAAAGAAAAGAACTTTTCCAGTTAAAAATTATAAAAATATTTCCCTCTAGTTTCTTCTAATAGTTTTATAGATTTTTAATGTTCGGATCATTCATCCATTTATAATTTTATCTAACTGTAAGTGATCTAAATGAAATTTTACCTTAGTAGATAGCTATCTATCTCAACAATATTTACTGAGCAGTCAATTTGCTACCACTGATTTGAAATGTTAATTTTATCTTATCTTAAATATCCATATATATGTGATTATTTCTTAATTTTTAATTGTTTCTCTTTGAAGCAAATTGAAGAATAGGATTTATACAAAAAATGCACAAATAGTAAGTAAAAAGTTTGATGACTTCTATTTTTTAAAAAGATTTATTTATTTATTTTGAGAGAGAGGGAGAATGTGTGCATATGGGGGATGGGGGAGGGGCAGAAGGAGAGGAAGAGAGAATCTCCAGTAGACTCCTCTCTAAGCACAGGACCTTATGGTGGGCCAGATCCCTTAACCCTGAGATCATGAACTGAGCTGAAATGAAGAGTCAGACGCCTAAATGACTGAGCCACCCAGGTATCCCTTGATGACTTTTATAAAGATTACACCATATGACCATAAGCTAGGTCAAAAAATAATTTTTTTAAAAAATAAAATTATCACTATTTCAGAAACCTCTATTTTCTAGGTAGTCAATCATATCTTCAAATATTGAACCATGTCTTTTTTTAAAAGATTTTATTTATTTATTCATGAGATACACAGAGAGAGGGAGAGAGAGGCAGAGACACAGGCAGAGGGAGAAGCAGGCTCCATGCAGGGAGCCCAACGTGAGACTCGATCCTGGGACTTCAGGATCACGCCCTGGGCTGAAGGCAGGCACCAAACCACTGAGCCACCTAGGGATCCCCATGAACCTTGTCTTTTAAAAATACATCTTTTTTTTTGCTCCTACTATATTAAGAAGTATATCCAGAAATGTTAAAAGCAAGGAACTTCTTGTCTTTTTCCTGTTTTAAATAAGGAATGCCTCTGATTTTTTATTATTAATGTGAGGCTTGCTTCAGGTTCTTGGTAGATTCTCCCAATGAAGTAACAGATTTATTTCTATTCCATGCTTATGAAGATTTGAAAAGACATACATAGGAATTAAATTTTTGGGAGGCAACAGGAAGAATTGTCCACTGACGTCCACAGCTGATATTGTTCAGGCTGACTTGCTTGGACATCAGGCTAGTTGGGACAAGGACGCTCTACTTCAGTAGGAGAAAATTCACTGAAATGCAGCTTCTACCCCCTTGCCACCCTACCTGCACAAGAGGAGCTGTAGCATCCTGCTGCCCCAAAGTCTTCTATAAAGACCCACCTTCCTAGGTAATTCCTGTAAACTGCTTTCACTCCAAATCCAGAGAATCCAATGCTAAGTAGCCTGAGTATTCTCTCCACCCACAAGTTTGACTCTCATGCTTGAATTATAAGGAAGAGATGAAGACCGGGAGATGGGAGGTGGGGTGGGGGTTAAGGTGCCTCTGCTGGAACAGCCTACAAGTCCTCTGGGCCAGCAGTGTCCTGGCTTGGTTGGCCTCCCTGTGACATATTGGCAGGATTAGGGGTATCTATGCCATCTCTTCTCTTGCTAACTACTGGAATAATTTACCCCTTTCTCCCAAAAAGTGCATTCCTTAACCCATGTTGTGTGACATTGTGGAATTCATCCTGAACTCTGTGGGCACAGATGGTGCCTCAGACTAGAACCACCAGGTGGGGAAATTATATAAAATGTTTTAGCATTTATCAAGATTGTAATTTTTTAAAGACAATCTGTTAATTATTTGAATTATATTAATAGATATTTTAATGTAGAACTTCTCTTTCTTGTGATAAACCCTAACATGTTAGAATCCTAGGCCTGATTTGCCAATATTTGTTGGTCATAAAAGTTTCTATTCATGAGTAAGAGGTATTTATAGTTTCTTTGTAAACAGTAATGATTTTGATACAGTGTTGGATAAGGTTTTCATCTATTTCTATGTTCTGAATAAATTTAAATAACCTAGATCTTATCTATTCTTTCTAAATTTGGTATAATTGACCAGTAAAACTGGATCTTGTGGGGAAAGGTAGGTATTGATTATGGTTTCAATACATTTTTTCATTATTAAGTTTTTTATTTCTTTTAAAACTCAAATTTGGTAGCTTAAGCCTTTCTGGGAAATTTTCTGTAAGTGTCCATTTCATCTGATTTCCCTTAATACTAACCTATTGAAATCAATCTCTGTTATTGGCTTTACTTTAAAAAGTATCTCCCAAAGTTCCTTTACTTTTTCCTAATTTTATTTATTGGTATCTTTTTTAAAAAAGATCTTCTAAAGTTTTGGTTTCTAAAGAACTCATTTTTCTTTCCACTTTTTTTTCTATTTTTAACTCATCAATTATTCTATTATCTTTATAAATATTAATTGCTTATTATAAGTTGATTTTGTTATTGTAATTTGGCTTCCTGTATTAAATGCTTAGTTCATTTATTTTCAATTCTTTCTTGACAGCTAATAGATGCATTTAAGTCTACGATTTTTCTTGCTAAGTGCTTCTTTGCTCATCACATAGATTTTGCCAGTAATTTCTTAATAGTCTCTAAATTCATTTTTTGATTTCCTTTTTAATAGAAGTAATTTAGGTGGATACTTTTACATTTCAAAGACACAGATCTTATTTTAGGTGTTTTTCATCTCACATATTAAGCAACTTGTTTTTTGATTCATAAAATATTTCTACTTTTCTCCCAAGTCAGTACATTCAATAAGTTCTGATTCAGTTTCCTAAAAGCTCCATTGCATTATGTTTTATGGTTGTATTACAATTTATATAACCATTACCATATAGGTAGAAATGTAGATTTTTTACATTTTTGCTCTTGCAGAGGACAACAAAAGCATCCTGCGTCTCTGTGCATATGTGCAAGTATTCTTCAAGAGAGCATCCTAGAATTGGAATCAGGGGCTAAAACTTTTTATTTATTTATTTTTAAAGATTTTATTTATTTATGATAGACATAGAGAGAGAGGCAGAGACACAGGCAGAGGGAGAGGCAGGCTCCATGCCGGGAGCCCGACGTGGGACTCGATCCCGAGACTTCAGGATAGCGCCCTGGGCCAAAGGCAGGCGCTAAACCGCTGAGCCACCCCGGGGATCCTCCAAAACTTATATTTAAATTAGGTAGTTATCATCCAAGTGGGCTCTAAAAGGCTTAATTAATCTACATCCACGATCATGCTGTTTTCCTTCATCCTCACCATCAGTAGATCTCTCTCTCTCTCTCTCTCTATATATATATATATGTCAATATGATCGTAGAAAGAATAATGGTCCCCAAAAATCCCATCCTGGTTCTGACAACCGGGCAAATCATACTTTGCAAATGTGATTAAGGTTATGAACCTTGAGATGGGAAGATTATCTTTATTATTCTAACTGGGTGGACCCCATATAATCACACAAAATCATGAGAGTAGAGGAAGAATGCAGAAGAGGGAACGAGAGAAATACATGAGGACTTCAATCACTGTTGCTGACTTTAAAGGTGGAAGTAGGAGGCCATAAGCTAGGGGATGTGGGAGCTTCTAGAAGCTGGGGCAGACTTTCAGCAGCCAGCAAGAAAACCAGGGCCTTAGAACTATAATCACAAAGATGTGAGTTCTCTAAACAACTGGAATAGACAGAAAACATGGTTCTTTAGAGCTTCTAGATAAGAAAGTTGCACATCATTATCTTGATTTTAACTTGTTGAGGTCCATGTTAGACTTCTGATCAATACAACTGTAAGACAATAGATTTATGTTGTTTTAAGCTACTGAGTTGTGATAATTCGTTATAGCAGAAATAAAAATTGCATATACTAATGCTTGGATTTTCCTTCCCACATTAGTAGTAAGGTAGCATTTTGTTTTTAATTTATAATGTTAGTGAATCATGATTAGGAAATGTGGTCTTAGGTTTTATTTTAAAATTCTGTTGATATTTCTTTTGAGGACTAGTATGGTAGTGTGGTTGTGTCTCTTGATTGGGCCCTGATTGATATCTGAGTATATGTAAATGTTCCATTTTTACCTGAAAAGAATGCATATTCACTGTTTATATGGTATAAAGTGATATATTGCTATGCAGATTTATTAAATCAAACTTAAACAGTTATTCAAATCCTTTATATCATTATTCATTTTTAAAAATATTTCTTTTCCATTCATTCCCCTTTATATATTTGCTTATTGTTTTTTTCTTTTCATTACTTTTTTCAGTTTGCTGTAGTTCTTTTCTCTTATTTCATTTTTTTCTAGTGCTTTGGAGTTATATTCTTTATTCCTAGTCTTTTAATATTTATCCTTGATATTGTTACCATGTATATTTAAGCAAAAATCTGACATTCATATGTTAACACCCTTCCTGTACAACTTAGTACTCTTGATCTTCTGAATAACATGCTAGAACATTTCAGTACTAGGTCTTTGTTTAATTTTGAAAATTATACATCATCATTATTATTGTAATATTTATTATATTTTTTAATACAGACTATTTTAGTAGGATTTATCTACCTATCAATCAGGTTTTTTTTTCCTTTGTGTTTGGTATAACTGCAGATGCATTATAACATTCAAGGTATGAATTTCTTTTGATCCTATTCAGAATACATTGTGTTTCTTGTATTTGTGGGTTCATTATCTTTTTATTTTTTATTTTTTTAAAGATTTTATTTATTTATTAATGAGAGACACACAGAGAGAGGGAGAAGCAGGCTCCATGCAGGGAGCCAGATGTGGGACTCAATCCCAGGTCTCCAGGATCAGGCCCTGGGCTGAAGGCAGGACTAAACCGCTGAGCCACTTGGGCCACCCAGTTCATTATCTTTGATTGGTTCTAGAAAATTCTGTCATTGTCTCTTCAAATAGTTCCTGTCTTCTATTTTCTTTATTCTTTCCTGAAATTTTGACTTGTTCCATATTAGACCTTCTCATTTTATCCTCTGGGTCTCCTGATTCCATTTTAAAGTTTACTCTTCTCCTTATTCTCTGTGTTGTCATTGTGTTTATCAGTGTCTAATATACTACTTTATCCATTGATATATTAATTTCAACAATTTTATTTTACATTTCCAAAATTCTATTTGTTTAATTTAAAATCTAGTCACTCTGGATTGTCTCTTACTTGCTCATTTTGGTATTTTCATTAAAAAAAAAAAAGACCTATCTTATACAAGTTCTTTTATATTGTATATCTGATCATTTTAATACATGAAGTTCTTGGGTATTTAAATTTGTGTTTATTAGTGACTCTGAGTTCATTTATAGAAACCTGTTTCCTTCAGTGTTTACATTCCTTTGACTAGAGGCTCATTTATATTTGATCTGAATTGGTGGAAATCTTAAGGGCCAAACTTCATGATGCCTTCTCCTTGAACATATTTACTATTGCTTCTTCTGGAGACCAGTCACTAGAGGGTACTAGTGACTTTAAGCCAGGAAAGTGGTCACCTTGGTTCACTTGGGAACCAAGGCCTAGTCCAGTGTTGGAAACTCATCCCAGGTACTTCTATCTTTCATATTTTCCTAGAATTTATTGTTTCTTGTTCAGCTACAGCTTTTTCTTTTTTCTTTAATTTCCTGAAAGATCAACAAAGTATTAAAAAGATTTACTCTCAATGTAAATGTTTTGTAGTGACAAGTTTTTTAAGATACCTGTTGCTTCATATTCCCTGAAATGGAAACTACCTTCTCGAATTTCCAATAGTTTGCCTTTTATATTTTAAATCTTTATAACTAAGTACACTAATATTCTGTTATTCATATCTATTTTAGCAAATATAGTTTGAAAGTCTCAGTTTTTCTTCTTTATTGTTGCTTATAATTTATTTTCTTTTACTTTTTACATACAGAGGCAGCATTCTCAAAACTTTCTGAGAATATTTAAAAATGTGATCTAAAATTTTTTACTTTTTCCTGTATTAATTCTGATCTTTGGCCATTATTTCTATATATGAGTTCAAGTCCTCTTTTTTCTTTCTTATACATTGTGTCCATCTCATTTGGTAGTGATTTTGATTGTTCATTTGTATTTATAGGTTAGGGTCACATGTAAAAACCTAATTAGTTTGCTATCATTAGTCTCTAGTCTGAGGATCTCCAGCCTTAGAACAGGAATTTCCTATTTCTATAACAGGCATTAGAGCTTTTATGGTTTTGTGGAAATAGGGATTGAGTCTCATGACTAGGTGGCATTTTTGTTGGATGGATTTTTCTTTTTTATGAGGACGCTCTTTGTCCTTGTGATGGCTGTAAGTTACCTGGAGAAATGTCTTATTTCACTCGTTTTAGGACTTGCTCTGTTTTCTTCTTGACGGAGAACTAGGTAATGAATGAATCTGCTTCCTTTTCATTGTCTACTTTTTCTCTTAGCATTAAGTTGTTTTGTGTTTGTAAGGAAGAACTCACTCTTTGGGGTCTACCCTTTCATAGATTTTTGGTTCCTTCTGACTTGGTTTCTTAGCTCCGTTGGATTTTTTCCAGCATCTATACACACGCACATGCGCACAGAGGCGCACGCTCAGCAGCTCCCGCCCAAAGGATGCGCTTGAGAAGGACCGCGGGGAGAATGAGCTGCGCATGCGCGGGCGGTTCCTGAGCGGTGCGAACCCTGAGCCCCCACGGGGCTTCTGGCACGAGGCCTTGGGACCCCCACCTGACGTCTGCTAAAATCCCAGGCCGCTGCAACCTGAAGGCGCCATTCCATCCCGAAATCAGAAAATACGGTGTGTCGGGCCGGCAGAGGACCCGAATGGGAGCCCCCGCTGTCAGCTCTGGCTGCCTCTTTCTCCTCTTCCTGCACATGTGAGTACGGTTCCCTCCAAAGACCACCTGCCTCTACTTCTGTGCAAACCACAGACTGCGTCACCTTCACCTGCCCAGGGCCTCTGATAACTAAAGGAGCTGGGCACCACCTCGGCTCTGGGATCGCTCGGGCATGCTCAGATCTAGGGCCCGAGGGCATTGGAGTCGCTACCCACCGACCCCCACCCACCCTCCCGCCTCCCCGCGACCTGAGAGGAAGCTCAGCCTCTGCAGTTCTTGGGCGCCAGCACCTCACTGACACACACCAGCCTTCCAACACCGCAGCTTGATGCCCGAAATACAGCCGAGCAGACCGGCTCGCAACTGGACCCAGGGGGCTATCCCGGTGAATTAAATGCGATCCCACTGAAGCCTTCCGAGCACAAGTTGAACCCAAGAGAAAAAACAGCCCTTGCTCCCTGAACGCAAGATATACTAACGAGTACACAGTCTACAGTGGGCCCTAACGCACCTTGGGCACCCCATCTGCACACTGCTCTGGAGAAAGAGCAAGATGCTTAGTCAAATTCGTGCACTTCACGGTAGTAGGGGAATAAAAAAGGAAACACACGTGCTGTCACAGAAATATACAAAAGGCCCTAGGCGCTCACGCACATCCTTAGGGTAGATGTTTCTCCTGGCCGCTGCGAGCAGTCTGCAGTTCATCCCAGGAGACCATCTCTGTCCACTAGCATCTGCCTTGGAGAGCAGCCTCAGGGCGTTACTGGTTCTGACCCAGCCCATCTATCAGCACCCTGGGAGGGCGAGCTGGCTCTAATTAACCCAAGCCGTGTCCCCATCACCCCCTACGCCCCTCATCAGGAAATATTCTCTCTTTTGCACACCATGTAGGATGTTCAGGGTCGGGGCTGAGGCCAAGTCATGGGCGGAATCTGGTGTTTTCCCAGGAGGGCAAACCCGAAGCATTTAGAACCCATAGGGTGTGGTATGTGACTTCAGGTATGTGGGGGAATAAGTGCACATCCTGATGGAGGTGCGGGAAAACGATGGGCTGGCATGCTCTGAGTCAAGGGTGGCTCAGCAAACAATCTGGCGTGAGGGGAAGCAGCCACCACCACACTTCCCAGAGGAAGGCTCATGGGGAAATCTAGGGAGATCTACAAGGCAGTAGGAGAGTCATGGAATAAGAAACACCTGGTGCCTCAGTGCCAAAGGCTCCTCCCTCCAGAAGCGTCCATAAGGAGTTTGGCTCACACCACATATCAGGCAATCCCCAAATCTCTGGACTCCTTGACTCTGTCAGTCACAGGGCAATGGCATCTCACCCTTGCAGCCCGGCCAGGTGCAGAGAACATGCTCTGGCCCAAATGGTGTGCACCAGAGTGAACTGCACATAGGTGTGCCACAAAACTATAGCCTTTTTGGAGCCCAAAGGCCCAGAGCCAGGCTGGCTTCTGGCTTGGAACCCTGGGGCCCCAGTCTTACATCTTCCAAGATCTAAGGCCACAGCAACCAGATGCATTTTATAGTTAAAAAATAGAAATGTGTTAGAAATATCATTCACACAGCATACTATTATTCACCCATATAATCTACAATTCAGTGATTTTCAGTATACCCAAAAAGTTGTGCAACAGTCATCACTATCTAATTCCAGAAGAATTTTCATATTTTATCACCTCAAAAAGAAACCCCATATGTTGGCAATCACTTTCCATTCCTCCCTCTTCTCAGCCTCTGGCAACAACTAATTTATTTTCTGTTTTGATAGATTAATCTATTTTGAAAAATTCATATAAAAGGAACCATACAGTGTGTAGTCTTTTATGTCTGGCTTCTTACACTTACCATAATGCTTTCAAGACTCTTTTGTGTTGTGCCATGTACTTCATTCCTTTTATGGTTGAAAATATTCAGTTACCTAGGTATATACTATGTTTGTTTTTTCATTCATCAGTTGATGGATATTTGAGTTGTTTCATCCTTTTGACTATCTTGAACAGTGCTGCTATATATATATTCACATGCAAGTTTTTGTATGGACATGTATCTGTTTTCAATTCTCTTGGTGACATATCTGGGAGAGGAATTATTCATTCATATGGATAACTCTATACTTAATTTTTGAGGACTACCAAACTGTTTTTACAAAGTGGCTACACAATTATGCATTCCTAACAGGTATGCATGTGGCTTCCAATTTCAACACATGTTTGCCAATGCTTGTTATTATACATCTTTTTGATTATAGCTATTCTAGTGGATATGAGGTGGTGCCTCATTGTGATATTAATTTGCATTTATCTGATAACTGATTTTATTGAATATCTTTTCATGTGCCTGTTGGCCGTTTATATATCTCCTTTGAAGAAATGTTTACCTAGATCCTTGCCAGCTTTTAAATTGGTTGTCTTTTTACCATTGAGTTGTGTTTTTCATATGTTCTAGGTAGAAATCCCGTTATATATATGATTTGCAAATATTTCTCCCTTTCTATGGGTTGTCTTTTCACTTTCTTGAGGTGTTCTTTGGAGCAAAATATTTTTAATATTCATGAAGTCCACTTAATCTACTTTTCTTTGAGTTTTTTAAAAATGATTTTATTTATTTATTCATGAGAGACACACAGAGAGAGGCAGAGACACAGGCAGAGGGAGAAGAAGGGAGCCTGGTGTGAAGCTTGATCCCAGGACCCCGGGATTACGACCTGAGCCAAAGGCAGATGCTCAGCCACTGAGCCACCCAGGTGCTCTTTCTTTGGTTTCTTATGCTTTTTTTAAAAAAATTAATTAATTAATTTATTTATTTATGATAGTCACAGAGAGAGAGAGAGAGAGAGAGAGGCAGAGACATAGGCAGAGGGAGAAGCAGGCTCCATGCACCGGGAGCCCGACGTGGGATTCGATCCGGGGTCTCCAGGATCGTGCCCTGGGCCAAAGGCAGGCGCCAAACCGCTGCGCCACCCAGGGATCCCTAGTTTCTTATGCTTTTGATATTATATCTAAGAAACTACTGTTTCATTCAGGATCAAAGATTTACTGCTAAGCGGTTTTTTTTCTAAGAGTTTTATAGTTTTAGTTCTTCAATTTAGGGCTGTGATCTATATTGAGTTAATTTTTGTAAGTGGTGTGAGGTAGGGACATTTTTCTAATAATTTTCTTTAATTCTTTGGATAATGGTAAAGAATTCTTTTAACATAGTTGCAATAGCCAACTTAAATTCTGTGTCTAATTAAGTTTATAATATGGGCTGCTTCGGGAGTTTCTATTGATTGCTTTTTCCCAACGTGTTTTGGCCATATTTCCCTGTTTCTTCAAGTGTCTTATACTTTGTTGTTGAAAAGTGGACATTTAAGATAATATAATGTGGTAGTTTTGGATATTAGATCCCCCTTCCAGGGTTTCTTGTTGCTATTTGTTGTCATTTTTGTTTATTTGTTTGTTTGTGACTTTCCTGGAATAATTATGTAAAGTCTGTCTTCTTTGTGGTATCTGACCACTGTTGATTCCACTTGGTTAGCCTGGGGGTCAGCTCATGATTGGACAGAGATTTCCTTAAATGCTTTATATGGATACATCTCCCAGCCTTTGCTAAGGGGCTCTATGTGTGTATTGGAGCATGTCTTGAATGCTCCTGTAGGCAGTTTATAATCCTGCCTTAGATTTGCTATCTCCTTGTGCAGACCCTCAAGGTCATCCAGAGGTGAGAGATTAGTATGTTTTTAGGTCTTTTTGGATGTGCACATAACCCTGCACATGCATGTGGGATTCTAGATTCCAATAATATATATCAGAGTTTTTCAAAGCCCCCTTTGGACATTTCATTCCCGTTTTTTCCTTTCAACTTTTTTGGTCATCCTCTTATTAGCCCTAACTGATAATATTGCCTCAGGAAAGTACTACATTAAACAACTGCCACATTAATTGACATTAAACATTGTTGATTATTTTCAACAAATGCCCTGGGGATAGGTTAGTTTGCACAGAGTGCCCTCTGCATCAGGTTAAATAAAGACAAATCTGGAGAATGGTGCTTTTCAGGTTGCTATTAAACAGGTCAAATAGTAACATTCTCTGGGCTTTTGGGGACATTCCAAACCCATTTTACCCTCTCCAGGGTTTGCTAGGCTCAAGGGTTTCATGGTTACCATCACCGTGAAGCTATTGGTTTTCAAATCTACCGCAAGCCTGGGAAGAGGAAACAGGTTGAGGGCAAACTAAAATGCCATAAAATATGCTTTTCTTATCAAGTTTCAGCTGTTTTTCTTTAATAAACACTCACTGGACTATTGCAAATCTTAATTTCAGAGTTTTGAAAAAGTTGATTTTCATAATTTTTGCTAGTGTTCTTTCTTATTGCTTTTATAGAGAGGCAGCTTTTCAGAGGTTCTAACTGCCATTCTGGAAGTGCTCTGATATGTTGAATGTGGATCTATTTTTTAATTTGGTGTTTTTGTTATACTCTTGATTTTGGAAACAATTTAAAATATAGAGTAATACAAAGATTGCCATAAAGAAACATAAAAGACAACAATATACGTAGCTCTCATAATCTTTTTATCATTGTACTTTTTTGGAATTTGTCGACAATACAAAATTGCCATGGTTTGATTATTTGACTATTTATGTCCTATGGAGTTTTCTACCTTAAGAAGCACTCAAAGTAATTGACAACCTATATTCATGGCAAGGAGTGCAGACTTTGTTTTATGAAAAACATAGGTTTAATCTTTTATTCTTATAACTATATGCCTTTAGAAATATTGTTTAATGTCTCTGACTTTCAATCTTTTCATTTATAAAATAGAAATCATAATATATACCTCATAGAATTATGTTGAAGATTGAATGACATAATGTATATAAAGATTTCTCCTCAATAAATGGCACCTATTACTATTTAAAATTGAAACTGGTGGTTTAGATATAATTTCATTTGGGGAAATTAACAGGTGGAATGGTTTATTCATTGTTGGAAATGTAACGTCCTCCCACCTCTTTCATTTGGTTACTTTGAAATTTTCCATAGTAATTTTTCTGCTGTGATTTTTTAAAAAAGATTTTTTATTTTTTTAAATTTTTTATTATTATTTTTTTAAGATTTTATTTATTTATTCATGAGAGACAGAGAGAGAGAGAGAGAAAGAGAGACAGAGAGAGAGAGAGGCAGACACACAGGCAGAGGGAGAAGCAGGCTCCATGCAGGGAGCCTGACGTGGGACTCGATGCCAGGTCTCCAGGATCACTCCTTGGGCTGAAGGCAGCGCTAAACTGCAGAGCCACCCAGGCTGCCCTGCTGTGATTTTTTTGGTATCATTTATTTTATATTTCAATTCCAAAGCACAGCAGAGAGAGTCCATCCTCTGATAATTTCCCCATCAATTGCACTGATCTGCTTCCTTCCTAGGGCCAGGAACTAGTAGAGGCTACTTTTCATCCTGACTGAGCAGTAGGTTGAACAGTCCTAGGCTTAACACTTCAGGTATGTTAACAATTTTAAGTATATAACTAGCATGTTAATAATAAACACTGTTTATTAAAAAAAATAAACACTGATGTTTCACAGAATGTTCTCTATCTTTACTAGTTAAGTATATGTAACCAGTCTTAGATAGCAATAGCATGCAAGTGTCAAAGTATTACTCACTTTTGTATTTTCCAACATCAGGTAATGCAGTTATACCCAGTAGTAGATACTAAACATATCCAAGATAGAATGAAAAGGATACCATTTTTATAGTTTTCAGTACTACTTGTACAATTAATAACAAAAGTTAAATTCTGTAGTACTCACACAAATAACAAATTTAAATTAAGTCAATGTATTTACAAATATTTGTTTAAATAATTTTCTCAAATAGAACAAAAAATATTCCACATTATCTCGCTTTTGGGGATCACAGTAAATAATTGTCCAAGTATTTTGGTAAGCTATATTTGAAATTTTAGGTATTTGATGTAAAATTATAATTTTTGTTACCAAGAGTAACTTTGAGTTGCTCATTTATGAAGTTTATTGGAAGTAGGATACATAGGGAGTCTCAGTTATTTTAGAAAATTTGTGTATTTTGTCACCCCAAATGTGATTGTTCTTCCCAAGCATCAGGGCATCTCCTTAGTCTAGTCCTGTACTTCTCACTGGGTTTTGATAATGATCATCTATGCTATTCATGTGTGACTTGCTCATAGAGTTTGGTGATCATTTTCATAGATTATTAGTTTCTCTGTGTTCTTCATTTACTTCCCACCTCCATTCAGTTAGAGATTTAAGGAAATTGTTATTTTCTCACATATTCTAGGTGATTTGAAGAGTTTTGAGAAATGTAATATATCACTTTATTTTCCCCCAAGGCTGAAAAAGGTAGTAGAATGTGAACCCAGAATATGTGTTGAAAAAAAGGTAATTGGAATAGAGTACGGAATTCAAACCTCATAGGCCACAGTGTTCCCATAGTCATCTGTATCATTTGGCTGTCCTTTTCCTTATGAGTAAAATGGGTCTAGAATTATTTGGTAAATGGCATCTGTAGTGCTTTCTTTAGGATCCAAAGAGATTTTGTCCCAAGTAAAAATTAGAGGAAGGCTAAATGGAGGATCTGTAATGTTCCAGATGCAGTGATGAGAAATTCTTCACACCTTACTTAAAACCGTACCCTAGTCCTAATGAATAGTGATTACTATTTCTTTCCGTTTTCTTTCAGATGAGAAAATTTTTGCTCAAAGAAGTTAAATAATTTTGCCATAGGTCATGCCACTGGTAGAGATAGGGCCATGATATTAATCTAGGTCTACCAAATACCTAATTTCATGACATTTTCAATATACTTTTCCAAGAGTCATGTAAAGAGTCATGCTTAGATTAAGGAGGTAAGCTAACATTTTTATGAAATTGAAAATATTAGTATTATTTATGTAATTTTTAGAACAGTATAGGTGGTTCAAGAATGGCAGCAGTAGTATCTTTCCCACATGTTAGTAGATAAGGCAAAAAAAAAAATCAGGCCTTGTTACTTTCTCTCATCTTTTTCTCCCTAAATTCCCCCAATTTATGAATTTAATATTTTAGTTGACTATAAAACAAAACAAAACAAAACCCTAAATATGTGTCCTGTTTCTGCCATACAGAATGGCTGTGTGTCCAAACATAAAGAACCTGTTGAACATCTGGCTTAATAAGAGTCATTTATTTCTTCACAGAGACACCAATAATTCTCATTATTTTATGTTTTATTTCCAATATAGATCCAGAGTTCTACTTGGAATAACTATTCAATGAGTAGAGCACATTTATACCTTCTATTTTTGATAATTTCTGTGGCCCATCCAGATTCACCCTCCACTCTTCTGTCTCTTGTTCTATGTGCTGGAAAGCTGACCTTTGTTAAGTGCATCAACATGATCTCCTGCTTTCTGGCTTCCTGTTGGGGTTTCCTAGTTGCAGTCACCATCAGGAGATTGGAGGACTGAAGGAGAATAAGACTGAAGTATTTTTTCTTCCTGATTTGTTTCCTGCTATATTGCCAGAAGGTTGCTGGAATCCATCCACAACAGACCACTGCTCCCATAGCTATAGTTACTCTATTTAGGTTTGAACAACTTCTCCCTCTCGATTTTTCTTCAGACCTCAAGGTAATAACACCTATGGCTTGCTGGTTTTCCTTATGCCTGCCTACAGTTTTGTAAATAGACCCTTTATTATAACCTTTGAGTGTGAAATCTGTTTCCTCCTGGGAGCCTGACTGAAATATAGCTAAATGCTGAGCAATGTACTACTCTATACAGAACAAAGAGTGATTCTTAACCTAGGGAAGAGATACTACTAACAAGCAGAAAAAAATTCATTAGAATATAGGCAATAAAACGTACAAATACAAATTAATATTGTCAAGTGGCCCAATGCAGGCATGGAAAAGAGAAACTAGAATTCATAAGGCTCATTGTATCTTTAAAAGTTTAAATTTGGTAGAGTAAAGCTAAGTATTTTTAAAAATTGCCCTCAGTGTAAACCCTAAGCAATTTTGTTCTCAAAGTCATTGGTCGTAAGACATGACCTGATGAGAATGACAGAATTAGATCTTTTTTGATATAAACACAAAGCAATTGATTTCAAAATATGATAAATGAAAGCTACTCTCTCCTGAAGACATTGAATGGTATAGTTCTCATGGAATGCCGTCATGGAATTTGACTTTTATATGGTACAGTCTTTTGGAAGTTGACCATTGGCTGATACAGTCTTAGAAGAAATTGACCTTTGGGTGCTACAGTTCCTAGGGAATTTGATCTTGAGTGATACAGTCCTTATCTAATTTGACCTGTACAGTCATTGGATGAGTGTTCAATGGGATATGTACTACAATATTTAGCAAAGTTAAAACCCATATCTGGTTAAGGACTTGAACCAGAGTTTATAAAGAACTTTTATAGTAATAAGACAATCCAATTTTAAAAATGGCTGGAAATTTTAAATAGACATTTTACCAATTGGACATATGAAAAAATGTTCAGCCACATTAGTAGGGTAATACAAATTAAAATCATATTGGGATACCACTATAGTCCCATTATTATGACAAAAATTGAAAAGATTGACAATAACAAGTGATAATGGAGTTGTGGTACAATTTACAATTGGAAATCCTCATATGTTGCTGATGGGAATACAGGATGATATAGCCACTATGGAAAAAATTTTGACAGTTTTTTTTTTAAATAAAGATAAACACACATTATATGATATAGCAATCCTACTTCTAGGTATTTAACAACAACAAAAATACAAAGAAGTCCACACAAAGGCCTGTGTATTCTCAAATGTTCATAGAAGCTTTATTCATTTCAAAATGAATGTCCATCAAATGACAAATATATAAATAAATACTGTTTTATTTATATAACAAAATGCTATATATAAGTAAAAAGGAATGAACTACAAATACCTGGGGCCTCATGGATGAATCTTAAAAGTACTGTGCTACATTAATAAAATCAGAGACAACTATACTATAGGATTTCATTTATACACATACTATAGGGTTTCATTTATATAATACACTAGAAAAAGAAGGCCTCTAGGGACAGAAAATGAATCAGTGGTTGCTTCGGGCTGCATACCATGGGAGTCATCAACCCAAAAGGGACATAAACTTTTCTAGATGATGGAAATATTCTTATTGTTGATTATGGTGATGTTTATATGACTTTGTACATTGTCAAAACTCACCAAACTACGTTTAAAAAGAGTTGAGTTTTATTAAATATAATTATATCTCAGTAAAGTTGACTTTAAGAAAAGAAAAAAGGGGTGCCTAGGTGGCTCAGTGGTTTAGCATCTGCCTTTGGCTCAGGTTGTGATCTGGGGTCCTGGGATCGAGTCCTGCATCAGGCTCCCTGTAGGAGCCTGCTTCTCCCTCTGCCTATGTCTCTGCCTCTCTTTGTGTGTCTCTCATGAATAAATAAATAAAATATTTTTAAAAAAGAAAAAAAAACCTACTACTATCAAGCTAATATCTGATAATAGATAATAGACGGATATTCAGTTACTCTCTGAAGTCGTTAATGGTATATTTGATATTGGGCATAATTCAGTGTAATTTACCTTGTTTGGAATTTCCAGTTCTAAAAGATATAAGATTATTTATACTTCTGAATTGGATGTTATTGGAAAAGTAGAGTAAGCTAATAGAATGTATTTCTTTTGCTGAAAAGTCTTATTTGCTCTTGTGCAACAGAAATACTTGTGCATATTATGAATGGTGGATAAGGATGAAGTAGCTGAGAAATTCTATGAGAGAAGGAAAGACTGGAGTCAAGGGCCCTTGAAAATGATAACTTCTAATTAAGGAAAACAAGCATTTCAAAGAATTACCTCCAACCAAAACTGGTTTTGTGTAAATCTAAACCAATCAGACTAAGATGTTCCTCTTAGAGTTACCTGTAAGAGCTTGGAAGTAACTCTAAAAGGAACTCCTTAGTTATATCTCAGTAAAGCAGAGAATAAAAAGAAAGCTATTGAAATGACACATATTCATGTCTGTTTTTACAGTATATTATACCCATTTCAATGAATGGAAGAAACAAGGTTTTATAAAACAAGTTCTGTAAATTTCTCAGTATTCAATTTGTTTCCAAAGCTTAAGCGAAACGGCCTCCCTCCCCGCCCCCCGCAAGATTTTCCTGTTGGCAATCTCTGTATTCAAAAGATGTCCTGGTGGTGTTATCGCTATTTTTTATTTTTATGTTGTTTTCTCAGATGCCTCCAATCCTTTCTGAAAAAACAAACATGTTTTTATGTTTGTGATTATTGAGAGAATTACAAATACATATTTTGCTATAATCATACCCTCACTTAAACCAGTTCAAAGTGCATTTTATTTATTTATTTTTTGTATATGTATATTTTTTTTATTGGAATTCGATTTGCCAACATACAGTATAACACCCAGTGCTCATCCTGTCAAGTGCCCTCCTCAGTGCCCGTCACCCAGTCACCCCATCCCCCCCCCTCCACTACCCCTTGTTCGTTTCCCAGAGTTAGGAGTCTCTCATGTTCTGTCACCCTCTCTGATATTTCCTACTCATTTTCCCTTTTCATTATTTTTTATATTCCCCATATGAGTGAAACCATATAATGTTTGTCCCTCTCCGATTGACTTATTTCACTCAGCATAATACCCTCCAGTTCCATCCACGTTGAAGCAAATGGCAGGTGTTTGTCATTTCTAATGGCTGAGTTATATTCCATGGTATACATAAACCACATCTTCTTTATCCATTCATCTTTCGATGGACACCGAGGCTCCTTCCACAGTTTGTCTATTGTGGACATTGCTGCTAGAAACATCGGGGTGCAGGTGTCCAGGCATTTCATTGCATCTGTATCTTTGGGGTAAATCCCCAACAGTGCAATTGCTGGGTCACAGGGTAGCTCTATTTTTAACTCTTTGAGGAACCTCCACACAGTTTTCCAGAGTGGCTGCACCAGTTCACATTCCCACCAACAGTGCAAGAGGGTTCCCTTTTCTCCACATCCTCTCCAACATTTGTTGTTTCCTGTCTTGTTAATTTTTATCATTCTCACTGGTGTGAGGTGGTATCTCATTGTGGTTTTGATTTGTAATTCCCTGATGGCCAGTGATGTGGAGCATTTTCTCATGTGCTTGTTGGCCATGTGTACGTCTTTTTTGTTGAAATTTCCATTCACGTCTTTTGCCCATTTCATGATTGGATTGTTTGTTTCTTTGGTGTTGAGTTTAATAAGTTCTTTATAGATCTTGGATACTAGCCCTTTATCTGATACGTCATTTGCAAATCATCCTGCAGGTCTATGATAGTTATAGGCAGTCCTGAGAAGGGCATGTAACTATTACCTCCTAAGTCTGGTTCTATACTTAGACCAGACATCTCTGTAAAAAAATAATTTATCTGATTTTTGTTTTGGTTATTTCCACCAAATCAAAAACAGCTATTAATCAGTAAGTTTTTGACATTATCTGTCACGATCAATTAAATGACATAAAGAAAAACTGAATTTCATATCTCTGAGAAGTGGGTGTATTAAATGCCAGAGATTTTTTGGATGATTCATTTAAATGAAAATGGTTGAAAGCCTGCTGACAGAATCCAAAAGGAACTTGGCAGTATGTTCCTAGTACAGACTTGAACAGATAGAATCTTTGCAGATTTTATTAAAGGGTGTTTCCCTCCCTTTCTGCTTTCTCTAGTCAATGAAACAATTGTTAAAGGAGATAATAGAAATTGATCCTTAAATAAGTTTGTAGGATAAAATTAAAACAAGTTAAATTAATGATATTCCTGGCTTTTGGAAGAATTTGAATATATTAATTCATTACTTGATTTTTAGGCACACAGATTTTACCTTTCCTTAAAGAGTTTATAATTTAATAGGGAAAGTAAGACATGTATGTACATCTAACATAAGGCAGAAAATAAATTCAATGAAGGAGGCATGTATAAATTTCTTATTCAGAACATAGGAACCATAACTTGTTAGGGTAAAAGATCATGGAAGGCTTTCTGGAAGAGGGTGGCATTTGGACCATGCTTAGCAAATGATAATGGCGGGATAGGGAGAAACATTCAAGTTAGAGGGAATAGACTGGCTGGAAGATAGGAAAATTTTGGATGTGTGTGGAAAACTGGGAATATTGCAATTTGGTTTGAAACAGAGTAGTAAAATGGGAACAAAGTGGGACTCTCAGGAAATGTTGAGATTCTGGCTGCATGACAGGCTAAGGAATTTAGATTTTATTCCACAGACAGTTGAGAGATCAGTTAGTACTAATGCAGCCATTGGAGAATTCAGTGTTTCTCAGAGAAGTTATTTAATAGAATTTATTATTATTTTTTCTATTTTCTCCACTCTTCCCTCTGATATTCTGTCTAATGTGTCAAAAGTAAACTTTCTAATATTTCCAAGTTGCGTCTAATGGCAACTCAAGTCAAATCAACATAATTATTTGCCGAACTTCCATTATGTGCAAGACACGTTGTGCCAATGGTGAGGCATTGCTTCTCAAAACTTTCTGCCCAAAATCCCAAATGCAGAGTGTGAAACTTCTTATTCTCAAGGTTCTGAGGAAACAGCCCCAAGCAAACCACTGGCACATTTCTTTTTTTCTCTGTCTCTTTTTTTTAGATTTTATTTACTTATTTGAGAGAAAGAGCATAACCGGGGGTGGGGGGAGGGGGAGAGGAGACAGAGAGGGAGAAGCAGATTCCTTACTGAGCAGGGAGCCCTAGGTGGTGCTCAATCCTGGGACCCTGGGATCCTGACCTGAGCCAAAGGCAGATGTTTAACTGACTGAGCCACCCAGGTGCCCTCTTTCTGGGTTTATTTTACCTAATTTAGGCACATAGGATGAGAAATGTCCATGCCTTCATCGAGGAGATGAAGCAAAAGTATTTTGGAGAAAGCAGTACTGTTTTATGTTTTCAGTACAACGTGGTTATTTAAGCTTTATTAAAATTTCAATTCAGACTTTGAAGATATATCATTTGGCAGTGATCAAGTGAAAACTAGCCAGATAGAAAACAAAATAAGCACATAGGATTCTAGAGGAGAGAAGGCATTATTCAGCATTTATGTTTGATCTGACAGCACTAAGAGAGGACCGTACTTTCCATTTTAAAAGAAAGTTGATTTTATTAATGTTTTTATATCAAAATCTGGAAAATTAGAATATTATCTTAAGAGGCTTAAAATTTGTCACCATATTAAGAATATATCAATCAGATTAATGATAAAAATTTTAAAATGTAGTTTGTAAATACAAAGGCATTTCACTGCATTATTTTTTTCTAGTAGATCTTTGATTTTTGCCCTTTCTGTCAGCCATTTCTTTCTTTACATTTTCCTAAAATTCAAATAGTATTTTTTTAACCTTTATGACAAATGGAACTTGTACTTGACTTTTATTTTAGTTAAGACAATTTACTCCAGTGATTCCCAAAGTATTTCTTCCTTTAACTCCCTTCTCATGTGCAAAGATATACATCGTTTTTGGTGTAAGTATGGGAGAACTGTCAATTGTGATAATATAACCAACAAAACTTCAAAAGGGGTTTGCTATTAGTATTTCCCTTTACTTTTATTCATATTTGCAAGAACCGGTTGTGTCAAGATCCGGAAATGCAAGCCAGAATACTAGAGCTGAAATGTGCTACTACATATCAGTGGAGAAAGTTCTGGTGTTTACAGCAAGTCTCTTTCTCCACTCAAACTCTTGCTTTTTGTCCATCACTTAAGAGTTGATAGGTATCTTAGATGATCTGAGACTTACAGATGCATTATATGTCTCTGAATATTTTCTTCCTCTTCTATCTTTTAAGATTCAATCCTGTGCCTCTGGAATCTTAGTAAAATTCCATACTTGTTAATCTACATTTTCTTATGGGGTAGTGTATCCACTCAGGTGGATGAATCTCACATTGGTTGGAGGAAGATCAAACATAAGCAATCATAAACATATGTCCTCCATTCTTTCCAGAAGGGATTCTGGAATTCCCACTGGGGATAAGTATTGATTATTTGACATCTTAATCACCCAGGAATATACAGTCTACCTTGGTTGCCTGTGAGTTACAAGATAAAAATCATTTTCTTTCATTTCCTACGTATAAATATTTTTGAATATATTCTTTCCAATTATCTATCTCTCTCCTGTATGACTCTTGATCCAACTCAGTTGAAATATTATTAAATTTCACATCCTATCTATCTTTAAATATCATTTGAAAGTAAAATAAAATAATTGAAAAATCACAAAGTATGAAGTATGAGAAGAGCATGGTATTTATAGTCAAATAGATCTGAATTTGAGTTCCCTCTCTGGTCCTTCGCTGTGACTACGGAGAAATCATATGACTTCTCTATACCAGCTACTATTGGGATTGAGATAGTACATGTAGAATACCTGATACACTATATGGTAGTATCATTGGAATTTTTTTTTAAGATTTTATTTATTCATAAGAGAGGCAGAGGCATAGGCAAAGAGAGAAGCAGGCTCCCCACATGGAGCCCGATGTGGAACTTGATCCCTGGACCCCAGGATCACACCCTGAGCTGAAGGCAGATGCTCAACTGCTGAGCCACCCAGGCGTCCCTATCTTTGGAATTTATGGATGTGAAAGTATTTTAATATTTACAAGGCATTTTATAAATAAAAAATTATGATTCTTCTTCTTCTGAAAACTTTTCATGTTGCTCCTCCTCAGATTCACACAGCTAAAGCTTTCACTATGCCCATGGATCCATTATGTCTAGTGTACTTTCCTTTAGTTTATTTTTGGGACTATAATTACTGGTTTTTCTTTTTCCTTTCTCCCCATCTCTGTACTCTGCTACAGCTCCTTGTTTGAGTTATTGATTGAGCACTTAGCATATAGTTTCATGCACTGATGTATATGTTTTAAACTTCTACCTTGTCTTTCCATCCAGCACCGGCACAGTGCTTTTCTCACCATGACTTATTCCTCAGTACATGTTGACATGGGTATTTAATGAGAAGGAATCTAGAATGAGATTTAGAGTTAGATCTGGTTTGAGTTCTGGCTCTGTCACTGACCATCTCAAGGACTTGCTTAATCTCTCTCTCTCTCTCTCTTTTAATTCTAGAGCTCAAAAATTGAATTATTTGGGAGAATTGATAGCAATCTGCCTTGGGACAGAGCACTTTTTTTAGATATGTTAATCTGGATTCCTCTTTCTAGCCTCTCCCCCACATTATTAGATCTTTCTTTTTAATATATTTTAATTATCTTCCATGGTAGCACAACCCTTGTCACTTGCTTTTACTTCTTTCTACCCACTCATATGTCAGAGCCTCATAAAATTAAAAATAGAGATGTTTCTGCTATTTATTTTTATACTTGGTGTTTTGGGGCAAGTGGGTGGGAATACTCATTCCTAAGTTGCCACATTTCAAAGGAAGTCTTAGGAAATGTATAAAATTGTAACACCAGACAAATATTTTTGTCTGCCAATAGTGGCCACTATTGTTTACCTACCCAGCATTCGTTATCACCCTACCTTTCTCATAAGGTACCCTCAAATTTCCTGCCATGTCGTCCAAGTGCTTCAGGGGATGTGACCACACCCTGACTCCAAGGAGTAGGTCCTGATTGGTCTAAAATTCATCAATCTTACCTTTTTTTACAGTCATTGTTCAGGAATTAGGTCTAAGCCATATAGCTTAAATTGTGTATCTTTTCCAGGAAGGTACATAGAACCCAATTTGGTTAATTAAATATAAGGGGACAAGGTTGTTTGGAGAGTCAAAGAACAAAGTTTTCTGACCTAGAAGAGATCAGAGAGAGATCTCTCTTCCTTTAGGATTCAAGATATATGAATATGAAAATTGGAATTGTCACAGCCATTTTTCTAGCATGAAGGAATATATTGTACATAAAACCAATTCACTGGAAGGAAGAGTGAAGGAGATCCCAGAGAAATGGAACTTAAATACTAGATTAAGGCGATCCTGAAGTCTAGTCTACTTCTCAATTTGCACTTCCAAGAGTCAACCTGATTGTGTAAGTTTGTTCGAGTAAGGTTTTGTGTTACATGCATCTGAAAACATCTTAAAGTGATATACCATTTACAAATTAATGTTTTCCCTCTGGATAAAAATGTGATCTCAGCCAGCACCATCCACTAGAGCTTTCTGTGATGACAGAAATGTTCTATATAAGTGCTGCCCAATTGAGCAATTGAAATGTAGCTGGTACAGCTCAGGAACTGAATTGCTAATTTTATTTAGTTTTAGTTAATTTGAATTTAAATAGTCTCCTATGGCTAGGGGCTACCTAGATAGCAGAGCTCTAGACCAATCACCCTTCAGATGGTTGGGACCACTCTGCAAAATCCTCCTAAGCTTCTGTCTGCATACAACCACAAAGAACTATTCTGAATTTTATTTTGAATTTTATTATATAATTCTGAAATAAAACCAAGTTCAGATTTGATTATACTAAAATGTCAATGGTGTGTGTGTGTGTGTGTGTGTGTGTGCGCACGCGCATGTGTATGTGTTTATGGAAAATTTTCTATTTGCTCATATTTATATTTCACGTAATGGGGAGAATAAGAAGAAAAAGCATGTGCCTATTCCTTGCAACACAACTTGTGATAAACACATATGAAAACAATTCTGAACAGTATTGTGTTCACAGAACAATATGTGATGGTGTATCTATGTCTGTGAGTGCTAAAAGACCTAGAAGGAGAAAGATTGACATGGCTTCTTTCACTTACTCTAATCAATATGGCTTCCTTAAGAAGAGAGCATTACCTTGTAGTGACAACTTTCTGCCAAGGAAATGCTATTTCAAGGCTTTTATCATCTTTTGGTTCCCAAATCGAGAGGCCCCAGGAAACATTTTTACATTTTATTGTCTTCTTACCTGGAGAGAAACATATGAACAGATGTATGCCTTTTCTGAATTAAATACCTTTGTTTTATATGTACTAAGTAAAGCTTTTGATGATGAGTATTACTGCATTTCGATTTACTCCCTTCTTCTGAAGGGCTCTTTTCCCTTTAGTATTCCTCCTTCTCTCTTTCTCTCCCAACCACACTTTTCATAGACATACCTGCAGAGTGTTGTATCTTTTTCCATTAAAAAAATTCCTAACTTGGATATGGTCATCATAGCATGGAGAGAACACAATTCTTGGTTAAATTTTTCAGTCTCCAGGTCTCTGCCAATTACTGTCAAAAGCAGTGGTGACTTTTTGTGAGGTAGATGCTTGTTCATTAGAAAGTGGCCTGAAACAATGAATTCCCTTCACATAAACCATTGAACTATCATGAGATGGTAACGACTTTCTGTCACTCCCAACCTAGGTCTAATCCAAACTCCTGACCCAGAGGTGTAAAGGCTTTGTAGCTCATTAGTGATTCCCCTGGAGCCATCAAGTGCCAAGTCTCTAGTCACATGGAGCCTAAAGTGAAGAAGTATTGTGCACCTTTTAGCATTAGTAGTATTTTAATGGCAAACATGATAAGGTTTACCAAGCTAAAATGCTTAAAATTTAAAAAAAATGTAGACATTCTCAATATTTTCTATGTGAGGCGAAGGTGATCAGGTTAATGTAATTCAAAAGATTTTTATTGTAATTGCATTATGTTGAAACTGGTTCCTGAAATCCTAGTGAGACAATAGTCCAATTTGGTAAGGTAGAAATGGATTTTCTCATTTATTTTGGCATATAAAATGTCGTTTTGTAAACTAGGAAGTAGATTGAAAGGAAAGGGATGGTTCTGAATGCTGGACTGAAGATAGTTTTGCTTATGTGATCAGGACAACTGAGCTTCCATTACCTTTTTCTGAGTTACTTTTTAAAAATCATATTTGAATTTAGGGGTGCCTGGGAGACTCAGTTGGTTGAGCATCCAACTCTTAATTTGGGCTCAGGTCAGGATCTGGATGAGACTGAGTCCTGCCTACACCTCCACTCTGTGCTCAGTGGGGTGTCTGCTAGAGATGTTATGCTGTCTCTCCCTCTCTGCCCCCAACCCTGGGCGCCTGTGCCTCATGGGTGGGCATACTCTCTCTCAAATAAAAACAAACAAACAAACAAATAAATAAATATCATATTTGAATTTAAATGAGAATAAGAACACAATCTTTAAACCAGTTTTCCTATTACAAAGTTAGTGGTCCAAGAATGCTCTTTCAGCTAGGTGAGTCTGTGATCAAGATTTCAGGTCAGATTTCAGGTTATGGTGCAAAGATTTCAGTTACGGCTTCAGTGAAAATAATTTAATTAGTTTTTTTCTCTTTTTTAGTTTTTAAGCTTGAAACAAAACTATATAAAACAATAAGTGGTTATCCAGACTGATAAAATTTGTTTCAGTTTTGGGGTCTAACAAACCAAGTTATTATCAATTTCATGCTTCCAAATATGTCCATTACTTGCAGTCCTATATACTTCTGAAATATATATTTCTTTGTGAAATTATCTGCTTTAAGAGAAAGCAGACCAATTGAATACAATGATATATTTAACCCAAACTATATATAATATACATAATAGAAGTGTTAATAATTTTGTATGGAGTTAAGGATCTATTAATGATTCTATTACAACACCCTATTTTAAGTTTTTATTTGTTGAAAATATTTCATCAGAAAAATAAGCTTGATGGCAAAATGTGATTGAATGTGAATAATTTCTTATCTTCTTAGTTTATTTTTACTTGAAAATTAGTTATTTTAGGCTCTAGTGATTTATATGTTTATAATTATTCAATTTTAATTGAATTCAATGACAGAAAGAATATGCTCAAACAAATTAATATATTATAAATTTATGTGTAATAGTCAAGAAATAGCTCATGTTGACATGCAATTGTTGCAGCACTTTAAAATTCTTATTAACTTCTGAAGACAAATCTTTCTGAAAGTGGCAGACATCTTAACAATGATCTTCGGTTATCACATCTCCATCGTAGCTAGCACTTTGTAAGTTGATATTCTCTTTGCTAACTGACCAAAGTCAATATATACTCCAATTATAGCTGGATGAACCTGACAGCTTGTATCTTCTTTCTGAAGGTTGTCTGCCTTGTTGAGTAGCCTGTACAAACAAGTTGCCAGATCTTCATTAATACCTCGGTTGCTTTTTTATTGTTTAGAGGAAGTGGTGTTTGTCTGGTGGATCATACACAGTGTTGTCTACTTTATTGTCTAGAGTAACTTTACAATTTTTTTATTTTGAGTTATATTTATTTTCATCTAGAATTCTGGAAATTTAGCCAGTGGTCCAATATTTTTACTTTGTAGTATGTTGTACCATTTTCTTGCTGGGTCTGAATCTCTGAAGCAGTGCATTGTACTTAAATTACACATTTACTTTCAAAAGCATTTTCAGATGTTTTTACCCTTATGGTAATACTTGAAGTTAAATTAAAAAGATGACACTATTATCATCATTTAACCAATAAACATTTGAAATGATATATTCAGAAGTTAATGATTTGCCGTTAATTAACCGCCTGGTTATTGGTATAATTTTTCTTGATAATATATTGCTGTTAAAACGGCCATGCAATTATTTTTTTAATGAAAACTGGCGCCTATTCAGAGATTAGATGACTAATTTTGCCCATAGTGTAACTTAAGTATCTTATCCTTTTTTTTGGAAGCCGTATTGAAGTTAGTGAGAAATGTCTTCCCAGTCTTACTCTTTCTAAATCTTGTAGCATTTACAGATATAGATAGACAATCACATATTGCTCTTTTGGGGAGTTGTTTTTGTATGCATTTATCTCAAGCTATTTGACAAGGATTAGGCATTGTTTATTCTTTTTATAGCCCCCATTATGTGAAATACAAATCTGAACAAATAGAAAACTTCCAACATATACACATTTATACGCACACATGCAGGCCATTGCCATTTTAGTGTAATCAAATCTGAGCTTGCTTTTTTTTTAAGATTTTATTTATTTATTCATGAGAGAGGCAGAGACACAGGCAGAGACATAGGCAGAGGGAGAAGCAAGCTCCTCACAGGGAGCCCGATGCAGAACTCGGTCTCAGAACCCCAGGAACATGCCCTGAGCCAAATACAGATGCTCAACCATTGAGCCACCCAGGTATCTCTGGGCTTGGTTTCATTTCAGAATTATATAATAAAATTCAAAATAAAATTCAGAATAGTTATTTGTGGTTGTATGCAGACAGAAGTTTAGGAGGATTTTGCAGAGTGGTCCCAACCATCTAAAGGGTGGTTGGTCTAGATCTGTGCTATCTAGGTAGCCCCTAGCCAAATGAGACTATTTAAATTCAAATTAACTAAAACTAAATAAAATTAGCAATTCAGTTCCTGAGCTGTACCAGCCACATTTCAATTGCTCAATAGCCACCTGTGGACAGTGGCTACTTCATTGGGCAGCATTTATATAGAACATTTCTGTCATCACAGAAAGCTCTAGTGGATGGTGCTAGTATAGACCACATTTTCATCCTTAACTTTAATATTTTTATATTAAATACGATATATTTTTCTATGATAATAAAAATGAAAAGAAGTAATAGTGAACCCTAAAGAAAAAGAAAAAACAAAAATCAAATGCACTGGAGTTATAAATTTATAAGTCATGGAGCCATAAATCCTCCCATTAGTTACTGTATTTAATCTATCTAATTTACTTTTGTACAATTTAAGAAACTTGAAGAATTTAAATTTTCAAGTGTTAAATAAATTGATGGCTTCTAAAAATTTTTTTTGCAAAGATTATATTAGTACTATTTGGTGTTTTTATACCTTAAATTCTAGTTTATAAGAAGAGGCATAAATATCAATTATGAGGTTCCGGGATCACTCAGCCATTTTTTTTTTCTAAATCCGCAATTGTACATGCCTGCACAAGCACAAAATCCATAACACTATTTAGAAGATGAGGACATACAAATACTTCTTTGATACCTCAGAAGGGAAATCCGCTAGCATATCAGAATATTAGAACAGAGAGAGGATATTCATATCAGGTAATTTGTCAGTTTGAAATATTGTCCTGTACATTGTTCTAAAGAAAAAGTTTAGGGATTTTGGCAGATGGGAAAGGGGCCACCACATGATGCAACTATTGACAGGTTTAATTTCATTTTGAGCCATTATCACAGGGAATATGTGGAAACTATCTTCGTAATCTGCCATTTTCTCGGCTTATTCATAACAGTCAAAGGAAAGATCATATCTCTCTGTTTATAGTGAAAATCTTTGGAAGGCAGAAAGCAAGTCTTTTATTAAATTTTTGTCCAGTAGTTCATCTGTCAGGTCTAGAGATGGCTAGTTATTGTTACTGTATGCCCAGGATCATCTAGGACTGATATGAAAAAATAAAATATTTTAAAATAATTCAACAAGCAATAGGTCCATGTTGTTTTTGCCTGTCAATTTTATAATTAAACAACAGTTCCTTGTTTTATTTTCTAGGTAACTTTTTCAATGCCAGTCAGATCTATTTAAAGTAAAATGCTTGGAGGGAAGGGAGGCATTAAAGGAGCAAGTAAGATTTTACAAAGGATGATATTATTGTATAAATATTAGCAACCATGTTTGTAGGGATATGGACAAAGGAATTCTTTTATTTTCTGCTAGAGAATTCTGTCTAATGCTACCCATCTCCCAAGGAGAGAACACAGACTTTATTTACAATAAATTCATGTTTGCCTGAAAAAATTAATTTCAAAAAAATAAGCCAAAGTGATCTAAGGGAAACTGAATATATTATTTCCCTTGTTTTAGGTGCCTGATACTTAAAACTATGTCTTAGAACGAGTATTTTCATGTATGAATAAAAGCTAATGGTATTCCAAACTATCTTGGAAATGGAATCCTTTTATCCTAGGTGCCAATGCAGATGTTTAAACTTCCCATGGGGGATCCCTGGGTGGCTCAGCGGTTTGGCGCCTGCCTTTGGCCCAGGGCGCGATCCTGGAGACCCGGGATCGAATCCCACATCGGGCTTCCGGTGCATGGAGCCTGCTTCTCCCTCTGCCTAGGTCTCTGCCTCTCTCTCTCTCTGTGACTATCATAAATAAAATAAAAATTAAAAAAAAATTAAAATAAAAAAAATAAACTTCCCATGGGTGAGGACACGTGAATAAAGAATAAGAACAGAAGAACCCTACAGGAAAACCATAAAGAATCCCAGGGGCATGAGCAGGGATTAAAAGTGCAAAAGTCAGTGATGGAGTTTTTTCACTCTGCCTCAGTACTCTCCCTTCTGCAAAGGTGAATATCGTCTTGCCTCAGCTTTATTTTCCAAATTATAATTGAGACTGAAGCAAGTCAGACCATTGAGACTCACTTGTTTTCTTTCTGAGCTAAGGCAAATGGATCTAATTTCATTCGGAGAGAAGGAAGGTGGGCTTAATAGTGTGGGGGTGGGTGAAAGGGAGGAATGGTAACTCAGGGAAAGACATCAGTTGTAATTTATCTTGACTTAGGAAGACTTTTTCTTTTTTGTATGACATGCTGTCTACAAATGGAGAGACATTACTGTTAAGTAATTGCTCGGATTATTAGAGTGTTGTGCCTAAAAAGGACTTCTAAACTGCATTAGTTTGGGTTGACATCACTGGTACTCATCTTTAGGGTGTCAGTCCAAGAACCAATCTATTTAACATCTTCATCAATGGCCAAGATAATGGAAGAGATAGATGTAGCAGGCCTGTTAATTAACTTTAGGAAAGACATTAGACTGCAAGGGGTGACTTGCACATTGTAGTGAAGGGTATGAATTTTAAATGACCTTTGCTATGATAAAACACTCATCCTTTGCATTCAAAATCTCAAAGGCTATTTGTACAGGCATGTCTAAGAAAACAAATAAGTGAAATCTTGCTACTGTGAATCTGCATATCCTGTTTGCTAATGCACAGAATATCAGAACTAAAATAGTTTTGTTTTAAATAGAAACATTCATTTCTTACAGTGTACCCCCAAATGGTTTTTTCTCTTCTCACATGTGTCTTTTTCCTGGAATTTCAAGGCAAAGCTGTATTGGTGGAAGGGAGGGCCAGTCACATAATTTTCGAGGCCAAATGCAAAGAGAAAATGTAGAGCCCTTTATTCATTAAGCAGAAACGAAAATGCTATGAAAGGGACTAAGATGTAAAGCTTTTTTCATTCTTCCATGGTTTCTTTCTTGATTTATCGTGGTGGTTTTTTATTTGCTATTTAATGTCATTCTAAGAAAAGAAATAAAGAAAATTTTAATTATTAGCATAAATTTTATCATTCATCTTTATGTTGCATAATGCCATTTTTAAATGCAATTTGAGGGGCACCTGCGTGGTATAGTCAGTTGAGTGTCTGCCTGTTGGTTTTGGGTCAGGCTGTGATCTCAGGGTCATTAGACTGACCACCACGTTGGGCTCATGCTCTCTCTAAAATAAATAAATAAATATTAATAAAATAAATGTGATATGAGAACATTTAACTCATATGTGAAATAACACAAATTGTACAATTTGTATTTTGTAGCTTGTACATACATATGTATTTCTTTCTTACCAGAAGTGTGGAAACTCTGCATGAGATGAACTCAACTATTTGTACTTTACTCCTTGATATGCACACATTCTGCCAACACCCTTCACCTTTGGCTTATAGATGAGTCAAGAGGACTGAAAGGAAAAGGAATTGCTGATTGCCCTACTTTTCCTTTCCTTCTGTGTCATCATTTTCAATTAAGAGGTTGGCTAATATGGGGAGGAAAGTAACACTAGCAAGACGGGGTCAATAGGGTTCCTGAGTCCTTCATGTTTTTTAGAACAATTACTTACTTTTGCCTTGTCTTTGTACTTCAATCTGAAGTTCTGATTTGAACAGAGATCGAGGCCTCTGGAGGCTGTCAGCACCTCTGCTTACTCAGTCATAGATGTAACACTCTTAGTATTCACTTTGAGTCTTGATGAACTCTCATGCGTTGTGGATCCACCAGATTTCTGTGCTCATGGGGCATCTGAACTCCATATGTGAAGGGGATGCCAAGGAATAGCAGACACCCATATGGCACTTGTCTCTTCTCCTCAGGCACATTGCTTGATTGTCTCAGTGGACTGCACTTACAATATACAATTTAAAAGATAAAATTCTGAGGAATCTTAAGATGGTGACTAAAAAGCTTTAAACCAAGCTCAGGGGTTGGTGCTATTGCACAGACTATATACACTTACGAACTTGGGCCTGGATCATCATACACTTTCTCTGCCTGTTGTGCCTATACTTGTGGTCCCCTCTGCCCCACACAAAACACAAAAAATAGCTGATCATGTGATCCTGCAAGATTCTGGATTCATTTTAGGTGTGTGGCTGAGAAGCAAGGATTTCCTTGACTAGTCTGGGAAAGGAATTCTCAAGATAAAGGATGACTTCTAAAATAACCAGTGAATAATTATGCAGCTATGTAGCAGAATTCTCAGGTTCTGGCATAAAGTACTTGCTGAATTTCATGTGTTTTGTTTTTGTTTTTTAAGTTATAGGACATCTCCTACATGTTCGTTGGGTTCTTGTCTCTTGCATACAAAAATATTAGAAAATATTTTCAGCTCTTGTCTGAGCTGTCTGGTGTGAGGAGTTGTTCAGGGTTTGTCATCCTATTTTCAACTGCTTATACTCAGGTACAGGAGATGGTATTCAGGCCCCAATCCTCTACCCTGGTCTTTTGGGTTTGATTCAGAGAAAAATGACAAGAGTTCTCTAAGCCATGAATTCATTTGATCTTTGACAAATTCTTGAACCTGTCTGATTCAGTTTTCTCATCTGTTAAAAGGGACTAATGTCTATCTTACAGATATAATTTAATGAGATAATAAAAGTGCCTACCAGTAGTTCTGGTACATGTGCTCTACTAAATCTTTTCTAAGTGTAAGTTAATGTAGGAAATAAGTCCCTATTTGCACCACATTTGGCAGTCAATCTTTATGTGAGTTTAGAAAGTTTATTTTAAAATACTTATTATTTAATTTTACTTCCTTAACTTACTGTGTTCCCCCCCATCCTAAAGGTTCCATTATAGGTGAGCTAGTGGATTTTGTATAGAAAGGAGGATGCCTGCCTGCTTGGTTCATAGTAAAATGCTAACATAAAAAACCAGCTTTACCTTTATCTGCCATCAAATTTTATGCATCAGCTGTGCAAATTTAAAAAAAAATTAGGCAGAAAATATAGTGTGGCTCACAGTTAAAACTGCTGCTTATTCTGTATTTTAATTAAGCTTTTACCCTTGCATTGCTTTGTAGCTCAGTGTTTTTTATTGTAAAATTTATATTTATCAGAGAAAATTTAAAATACAGAAAAGAGAACAAAGAAAGAATTGTATATATAAAAGATATAATCCATGTAAGTAGTTTGTTTTTTCTTCTACTGGTCTTTCCTTAATGTACAATGGTAAAAATACTGTTGGGATACTACCATATATAAAATTTTATATCCTACTTTTTTATATAATGTTACATTGTAAACTTTTTTTTTATATTGCAGTCTGCATGAATACTTGAATATTTTCATGACTGAAGAGTATACTACAGCATGGGTTTATTGTATGATTTCTTTATTTTCTGATATAATTTCATTCAGGGTAAATACTATGCTGAACATCTTTTTGAATAAGGCTTTTTCTGTTTTATCAAGGTTATGCCTTTGGGATGGATTCCCAGAAGAACTCTACTGAGTTAGAACCTCACACACGTTAAGACTTTTGGTACTTCTTGACAAATCACTTCCAAAGAGTCGTACTAGTTTTTATTCCTTCAGGGATTTATCACAATGCCACTCTCTTTGTAGTAATCTTTGCTATTTTGATAAATGAAAAGTGATGGTAATTTGTTAAGTATAGATTATTTTTATTAGTGATGATGGATACATATTTAATATATAATTTAATAAATATACTAACATATATAGAGGATATATATTTTGTTTTTAGCATATATAGTATATATTTAATCTATATATTTAATATATCCATTTTATATGTATTTATTTAATATATATTTAATATATATTTATTTAATATATCCATTTTATATGTATTTATATATATATTTAATTTGTATGTTTGTTTTTTTTTTCCCCCAAGTCGAACTCTTCCATCATGAAATACAGTATTCCGAAGGATCCCTGGGTGGCTCAGTAGTTTAGCACCTGGCTTTGGCCCAGAGCATGATCCTGGAGTCCTGGGATTGAGTCCCACATTGGACTCCCAGCATGGAGCCTGCTTCTCCCTCTGCCTGTGTCCCTGCCTCTCTCTCTCTCTCTCTGTGTCTTTCATGAATAAATAAATAAAATCTTTAAAAAAAGTGAAATACAGTATCTCCTTAAGGTCCTTTGATAGACCACTCATTCTTATACTCATGACCTCCTAACAGGAGAGTAGGAGAAAAAAACACTGGAAAATTTTTATAGAGTTTGTATTATTTGTGATGTCCTTTTTTTGAAACAAATACTTGTTTATTTATTTATTTGAGAGAGAGCAAGTGTGAGTGGGGGCTGGGGAGGGGCAGAGGAAGAGAATCTCAAGCAGACTCTCCACTGATCTCCGACCCCAATGTGGTACCTGATCCCACAACCCTGAGATCATGACCTGAGCCAAAATCAAGAGTCATTACTCAACCAGCTGAACCACCCAGGCAGCCTTGATTGTCATTGTCATTGTTTTAGCTACCATTCCCTCATAAAAATTAGTCAGAATAAAAATTGACTTCTTGCTATAGTGGTATGAGCAGAACTGGCTTATTCCCACTTCCATCCTTTGCTTCTTCCCCCTCCTAAATACTCTGATACTTCTTGCCTTTCTCACTCTCCCCATTGTCTCTAGACAGTTTCCTATACTTACATGTTGACAATGTGGTTCTACATTTCTCTAGCAGTCTGATCTCACAACCCTTCAAAGGGTTTTGGTTTTTTAAAATTTATTTTATTTTATTGTATTTTATTTTTTAAAGGTTCAGGCTGTTTTACTATATTAGGGAAAGCTGTGGAGAAAATGTTAGAGAAACATCATATTAGGATGCCAAGATCTCTTTTTCTCCCTGAAGCTAAAACACATACAGCTTCACCCTGAGGAACCCATTCTTTAGAAAACAGAGCTAAAAGGGAAATGAAATGAAAGGCAGCCTACATTAAATTTCATTTAGGCCTATTGTTTAATTTATGTTCTGGGCCCTCTTGATTCCTTTGAGGCCCTAGGCATGCAGGATAACGTTTCTGTGTGTTTGGTCACTCCTTCATATTTCATCTTCTCTTTGGGCCTTATGGATGTTTCTGTTCTGGAGGCTCCTTAAATCAGAAGGTTGGGAGGCATGATAGGTAGAGTGGGGTATTTTTTTTTTTTAAACAGGTATGTTGGTTTAGATTTTTTCTATTAAACCTTATTTAGCTTTCTCTTTTTTAATGTTAATAATGTGATATCTTCTGTTGGTCAGTTTTTAAAGTTTTGATTATTTATTTGTGCTTGGATTGTTTTTGCTGTATTTTTAAAGTGTTTTTGTTCACTTATTTATTTTCTGTGTAGCCCAGGAACAGACATGGGGATTTCCTATAAAAGCAGGACAAACACACACTCTAACCTGTGTTGTGGACCTTTGCAGATCAGGGTGGTTCCATATTGCGAGCCATGTGGCTAAGCAGGATATAATTGCCTCATTTCTGACCCAGCAGTCGAAGATGCTGTGCTTTGCTGGAGGGAAGTGTTCATGCCTGTGTTGTAATTTTTTTTTTTGGAGGATTAACAGAAGACTTGAATTTTTAGGGTTTTTCCATATGGTTGCTTTCCTAGTTGCACTAACATTGACTTGAAAAAAACCACCTCTTCACTTTAGGGAAAAGAAAGTCCCGAGTCACTTAGTATTCCTTACACTCTGGAAGGCTGACTAGAAAGGCTTACACTTCCTGCTGCGATTGTATCCTCCTTGAAAGAAACGAAGCAGCAACATGAACTTAGTTCTCTTTATCTGCACAGTGATTCTAAGTCCCAATTTCTGCAGTCTTACCTCTCTGACTATTTAATACACTTATCGTTTCTCTGCCTGGCATTCCCCTATAGGAGACATTGAATTTAACAAATGTACACTAAGAATGATAGCTGACACTAATTCAATGAGCAGAAGGTTAAATCCAATCATAATTCCTGAGGTAATGGAGACGGGTAGGGTATGCAGATCTCTGAAGAGTCAAAGAGATTAAATGAAATGACACAGTCCTTTTGACTATGTAGCCACTAGGAAACTGTAATAGTATTTTAAAGTAGGACGATACCAGAGTGTAAAGATTTATTTTTTTTTAAATGAACAAAGCATCACAGTCAAGCTGATGCAATAATTTTGCAATCCCTCGAGCCATTAGGCTCAAGTGAAGAAAGATGTTAGCTAAATACAGTCTGGAATGAATACATTAATTTGCACAGTCCCTTTCCCCTCATCGTGCATAAAGTCTTGAATGATTTTAACTCAGATGGATTTTAGTCCATGATGAAAACTGGAAAGTCTGCCTGCAAAGCTTTTAAAAATATAAATAAGTCACATTAGGGATAGGGGGATGGGAAGGGGAGGAAGAGAAGATTTGCAAAGACTTAAAAAACCAAACCAAATGCAACTGCTTGATTTAATGTCTCTAGATGAAAGCTGTGGACCAGCACTTCCCATGAGACTCCGTGGTGGAGTGTTGCTGATGGCAGCTACTAAGAACTAACAGAAAACTTGCAGCTGGGGTGCTTGCAGGATTCTCCTCTAACAGCTCTTCTCAGTGGGATGGCAGGATTAGGGTGAAGGCTGAGAGGATAATGGAATCTGTGCATGCCTGGCCTGATTGCTCCCCTGATCTGATCACTAGTATCAGGGTGACAGCTGCATTTCCAATCCTCTGAGCAGCAAGTAGCAGAGCAGTTATGTCAAGTGCCTGTATATCTTTAGCAGTCATATATTGACAATTAAGGAGAATGTGATTCACATTTGTATTACCCTTACTAAAGAGTATATGAAATATTTAGTCAAAGACTTGGAGGGTTTAGAGATCCCATTGTGAATTCTTGCATGATTGAGCAGTGTTCTTCTTTTAAAATATATATGTGATGAGTGATCATAATTCTTGAGTTGGTGTGGCTGTGTAAAGATACCTGACATTACATATGCAGTTTCCAAACATACCTCAGAGGAAGACTGTCAAGTTTTAGGAATGCTTTGGTAGTATACTATATTGAATCACACTGGATTTGTTGAAATTCAGAGTGGAGGTGATGGAAGAGAAAAGATATGGGAAAGAATATTTTGTTTTCAGAAATTAAAGCTTTCTAAATCAGTGAGTTAGAATAAAGTATTACGTCATTTTTAAAAATGCATAAATAAAAATGCATAAATATATTAATTTTTATAGAAAAGGAACTGCTTAGGTAAATAAATCTGCTAATATGTATCCCAAACATTCAAAATGCATATACTCTTTGACCTAATGTTTTATGATCAAGGAATAGGAGATGTCCACCTCGTTTTCTCAAATAATATATCCTTTTTTGTTGGTTGTTTCAATTAAAAGTTACTTTCTTTTGCTCTCTATTAAAATTGTGTAATGTTTGACAAATATAAAAGAATATGCGTATTACAGGTACATGAATAATGCAGCATAACAATAACTGAATACTAGTGAATCCACCATCTAATTAAACCCAAACCATTACTTATCTGAATATGTTTCTTTCTTACCTTGTCCATTTTCTCCTTCCTATAGATATCTAGTAACCTGAATTTTATCACTTGCTTTTCTAAAATATTTTTGTCACCTAAGTGTATATTCTTTTTATCTTCTCAAATTAAGTATAATTTAGATACAGTAAATTTCATCCATTGTGGTGTAGGATTCTGTGGGTTCTGACAAATGTTTACGCCATCGCAATCAAGATATAGAACAATTCTGTCACTCTGAAATGCCCCCTTGTAGTCAGTTCCTCTCCCACACCCAGCCCTTGGCAACCACTGATCTTTCTCAATAGTTTTGCCCTTTCTGTAAGGTCATGTACGTGGAATCACACATTATGTGGTCTTTTGAGTCTTTCTTTCGCTCTGCATAATGCATTTGAGATTCATACAAGTTTTTGTATGTATGAGTAGTTCATTTCTTATGACTAAATAGTATTCTGTTATAGGTATGTACTTACTCTAGTTATTCACCAGCTGAAGAACATTTGGGGATCATTCCAGTTTTTGACAATTACAAATATATCAGGTATAAACCTTTGTATGTACATTTTTGTATGGACATAAATTTTTATTTCACCTAAGTAAATACCTAAAAGTGAGATTTCTAGGTCACATGGCAAGTGTATGTTTAACTTTGTAAGATACTTTGTATTAAGTCAGATTTCCAAAGGGGCTCTATCATTTTGCATTTCCACAGGGAATTTATCCGTTCTCTTCATTTTCCATAGCACTTAATATTGTCAGTTATTTACTGCTTTATTTTTTTTTAATTTGGCCATTCTTTTCTTAGTCGTATTGCATTGGGTTGTTGAGTATCTTTCAAGTGCTTATTTGCCATATATATATATATATTTTTTTTTTTGTGAAGTGTCTGAATATTTTGCCCTTTTGAAAAATTGAGTTGTTTATTTTCTTATTGAGCTTTGAGATTTTTTATGCACAGATACAAGCCCTTTAATTTGTGATTTGCAAGTATTTCTTTTGGTCTGTCACTTATCTTTTCATTCTTTTAATAGTGCCTTTCAAAGAGCAGAAATTCTTAATTTTGCTAGTGCTCTGTATCAGTTTTTCCTTTTATGGTTCATGCTTTTGGTGTTGTATCTGAGAATTTAATTTATTAACTTATGTCTAACTCAGAGTCACAAAGATTCCTGATCATTATTTCTTCTAAGAGTTTTATAGTTGCAGATTTTGCAATTAGGTCAGTCATCCATTTTCAATTAATTTTAGTATATTGTGTAAGGTAGGGATTAGAATTCACATTTTTCAAAAAGATATTAGGGCAGCCCCGGTGGCACAGCGGTTTAGTGCCACCTGCAGCCCAGGGCCTGATCCTGGAGACCCAGGATTGAGTCCCACATTGGGCTCCCTGCATGGAGCCTGCTTCTCCCTCTGCCTGTGTCTCTGCCTCTCTCTCTCTGTGTCTCTATGAATAAATAAATAAATAAATAAATAAATAAATAAATAAATTTATTTATTTATTTATTTATTTATTTATTTATTTTAAAGATTTTATTTATTTATTCATGAGAGACACACAGAGAGAGGCAGAGACACAGGCAGAGGGAGAAGCAGGCTCCTCACAGGGAGCCCAATGCAGGACTTGATCCCGGAACCCTGAAATCACGACCTGGGCCAAAGGCAGATGCTCAACCACTGAGCCACACAGGCACCCAGAATTCACTTTTTTTTTGCATATGGATAATCAATTGCTTTAGCAACATTTGATGAAAAGACTATTCTTTCTCAATTGAATTGCCTTTGCATCTTTGTTGAAAATCAAGTGAACATGTATGTGTAATCTACTTCTGGATTCTCTATTTAAAAAAAAAAACATTAACTTTATTTTTTTAAGATTTTATTTACTTAACACAGAGAGAGAGAGAGAGAGAGAGAGAGAGAGAGAGAGACAGCACAAGAAGGGGGAACAGCAGAGGGAGAGGGAGAAGCAGGCTCTCCACTGAGTAGGGAGCTTGACACCGGGCTTGATCCCAGGACCCTGGGATCACTACCGGAGTCAAAGGCAGATGCTTAACTGACTGAGCCACCCAGGTGCCCCCCCAAAACATTAATTTATGTATCTGCCCTTTTACTAATACCATATTGTCTTCATGCTGTAGATTTAAAATGAGTCTTGAAATCAAGTAATGTGCAATCAGGTAGTTCACTTAAAAATTATCTTGGCTATTCAATTCGTTGTTTTTCCATATAAATTATGAAATTAGCTGGGGATGTTAATTGGAATAAAATTGAATCTATGGAGCAATATGGTGAGAAATGTCATGTTAACTATATTGAATCTTCCATCCAGTACATTAAAAGTGGCTTATTTATTAATTTATTTATATCTTTTAAAATTTCTTTTATCAATGTTATGTAGTTTTCAGCATACAGATCTTGCACATATTTTGTTAGACTTAAAACTAAGCATTTAATGGTATTTAATACTATTATAGATGGTACTTTTGAGATTCCAATTTCCAATTGTTCATTGTTCGTATATAGAAATACTTTTTTTTTTAAAGATTTTATTTATTTATTCATGAGAGACAGAGAGAGAGTGAGAGAGAGAGGCAGAGACACAGGCAGAGGGAGAAGCAGGCTCCATGCAGGGAGCCCGACATGGGACTCGGTCCCAGGTCTCCAGGATCAGGCCCTGGGCCAAAGGCGGCGCTAAACCGCTGAGCGACCTGGGCTGCCCAATACTATTGACTTTGAATATAGGCTTTGTATCTGAAACCTTGAGTCACTTGTTGTTTTATAAGCTTTTTTAAAAATAAATTTATTTATTTATTTTTTAAATGTTTGGGTTTTTAAAAAAAAAATCTGTACAGTTTTGTTTTCCATGAATAGAGAGTTCCATTTCTTCCTTTCTGATTTGTATTCATTTTATTTATTATAATTACATTATTGCACTGTTTTGGACAGTGTCTGGTATGATGATGAATAGGAAAGCTGACATTCTTGCCTTGTTCTGATCGTAGGGAAAAAACCTCACAGTTTCTTATTAATGAGTATGATATTAGCTGTAGATTTTTTTTGTAAATGCCCTTCTATTTCTAGTTGTATGAAAGTTAAGAATTATTAATCAGTGTTGAATTCTGCCAAATTTTTCTGTATCTATTGAGATGTTCACGTTTTTTTTTCTTTGTTATGCCATTGATATGGTGAATACACTGATTATTATTTTTTTTAATGTTTATATCCCCATTTTATTTTTAATTTATTTTTAATTTTTTTTATTGGTGTTCAATTTACCAACATACAGAATAACCCCCAGTGCCCGTCACCCAATCACTCCCACACCCCACCCTCCTCCCCTTCTACCACCTCTAGTTCGTTTCCCAGAGTTAGCAGTCTTTACGTTATGTCTCCCTTTCTGATATTTCCCACACATTTCTTCTCCCTTCCCTTATATTCCCTTTCACTATTATTTATATTCCCCACATGAATGAGAACATATAATGTTTGTCCTTCTCCGACTGACTTACTTCACTCAGCATAATACCCTCCAGTTCCATCCACGTTGAAGCAAATGGTGGGTATTTGTCATTTCTAATGGCTGAGTAATATTCCATTGTATACATAGACCACATCTTCTTTATCCACTCATCTTTCGATGGACACCGAGGCTCCTTCCACAGCTTGGCTATTGTGGCCATTGCTGCTATAAACATCGGGGTGCAGGTGTCCCGGCGTTTCATTGCATCTGTATCTTTGGGGTAAATCCCCAACAGTGCAATTGCTGGGTCTTAGGGCAGGTCTATTTTTAACTCTTTGAGGAACCTCCACACAGTTTTCCAGAGTGGCTACACCAGTTCACATTCCCACCAACAGTGTTAAGAGGGTTCCCTTTTCTCCACATCCTCTCCAACATTTGTTGTTTCCTGCCTTGTTAATTTGCCCCATTCTCACTGGTGTGAGGTGGTATCTCATTGTGGTTTTGATTTGTATTTCCCTGATGGCAAGTGATGCAGAGCATTTTCTCATATGCATGTTGGCCATGTCTATGTCTTCCTCTGTGAGATTTCTGTTCATGTCTTTTGTCCATTTCATGATTGGATTGTTTGTTTCTTTGCTGTTGAGTTTAAGAAGTTCTTTATAGATCTTGGAAACTAGCCCTTTATCTGATATGTAATTTGCAATATCTTCTCCCATTCTGTAGGTTGTCTTTGAGTTTTGTTGACTGTGTCCTTTGCTGTGCAAAAGCTTCTTATCTTGTTGAAGTCCCAATAGTTCATTTTTGCTTTTGTTTCTTTTGCCTTCGTGGATGTATCTTGCAAGAAGTTACTGTGGCCGAGTTCAAAAAGGGTGTTGCCTGTGTTCTTCTCTAGGATTTTGATGGAATCTTGTCTCACATTTAGATCTTTCATCCATTTTGAGTTTATCTTTGTGTATGGTGAAAGAGAGTGGTCTAGTTTCATTCTTCTGCATGTGGACGTCCAGTTTTCCCAGCACCATTTATTGAAGAGACTGTCTTTCTTCCAATGGATAGTCTTTCCTCCTTTATCGAATATTAGTTGACCATAAAGTTCAGGGTCCACTTCTGGGTTCTCTATTCTGTTCCACTGATCTGTGTGTCTGTTTTTGTGCCAGTACCACACTGTCTTGATGACCACAGCTTTGTAGTACAACCTGAAATCTGGCATTGTGATGCCCCCAGCTATGGTTTTCTTTGTTAAAATTCCCCTGGCTATTCGGGGTCTATTCTGATTCCACACAAATCTTAAAATAATTTGTTCTAACTCTCTGAAGAAAGTCCATGGTATTTTGATAGGGATTGCATTAAATGTGTAAATTGCCCTGGGTAACATTGACATTTTCACAATATTAATTCTGCCAATCCATGAGCATGGAACATTTTTCCATCTCTTTGTGTCTTCCTCAATTTCTTTCAGAAGTGTTCTATAGTTTTGAGGGTATAGATCCTTTACCTCTTTGGTGAGGTTTATTCCTAGGTATCTTATGCTTTTGGGTGCAATTGTAAATGGGAGTGACTCCTTAATTTCTCTTTCTTCAGTCTCATTGTTAGTGTGTAGAAATGCCACTGATTTCTGGGGATTGATTTTGTATCCTGCCACGCTACCGAATTGCTGTATGAGTTCTAGCAATCTTGGGGTGGAGACTTTTGGGTTTTCTATGTAGAGTATGATGTCATCGGCGAAGAGGGAGAGTTTGACTTCTTCTTTGCCAATTCGAATGCCTTTAATGTCTTTTTGTTGTCTGATTGCTGATGCTAGGACTTCCAGTACTATGTTGAATAGCAGTGGTGAGAGTGGACATCCCTGTCTTGTTCCTGATCTTAGGGGAAAGGCTCCCAGTGCTTCCCCCTTGATAATGATACTTGCTGTGGGTTTTTCATAGATGGCTTTTAAGATGTCGAGGAAAGTTCACTCTATCCCTACACTCTGAAGAGTTTTGATCAGGAATGGATGCTGTATTTTGTCAAATGCTTTCTCTGCATCTAATGAGAGGATCATATGGTTCTTGGTTTTTCTCTTGCTGATATGATGAATCACATTGATTGTTTTACGAGTGTTGAACCAGCCTTGTCTCCCAGGGATAAATCCTACTTGGTCATGGTGAATAATTTTCTTAATGTACTGATGGATCCTATTGGCTAGTATCTTGTTGAGAATTTTTGCATCCATGTTCATCAGGGATATTGGTCTGTAATTCTCCTTTTTGGTGGGGTCTTTGTCTGGTTTTGGAATTAAGGTGATGCTGGCCTCATAGAACGAATTTGGAAGTACTCCATCTCTTTCTATCTTTCCAAACAGCTTTAGGAGAATAGGTATGGTTTCTTCTTTAAACGTTTGATAAAATTCCCCAGGGAAGCCATCTGGTCCTGCACTCTTGTGTCTTGGGAGGTTTTTGATGACTGCTTCAATTTCCTCCCTGGTTATTGGCCTGTAAAGGTTTTCTATTTCTTCCTGTTCCAGTTTTGGTAGTTTGTGGCTTTCCAGGAATGCATCCATATCTTCCAGATTGCCTAATTTATTGGTGTATAGCTGTTCATAATATGTTTTTAAAATCGTTTGTATTTCCTTGGTGTTGGTAGTGATCTCTCCTTTCTCATTCATGATTTTATTAATTTGAGTCTTCTCTCTCTTCTTTTTAATAAGGCTGGCTAATGGTTTATCTATCTTATTAATTCTTTCAAAGAACCAACTCCTGGTTCTGTTGATCTGTTCCATAGTTCTTCTGGTCTCGATTTCGTTGAGTTCTGCTCAAATCTTTATTAACTCCCTTCTTCTCTTGGGTGTAGGATCTATTTGCTGTTTTTTCTCTAGCTCCTTTATGTGTAAGGTTAGCTTTTATATTTGAGTTCTTTCCAGTTTTTGAATGGATGCTTGTATTGCGATGTATTTCCCCCTTAGGACTGCTTTTGCTGCATCCCAAAGATTTTGAACGGTTGTATCTTCATTCTCATTAGTTTCCATGAATCTTTTTAATTCTTCCTTAATTTCCTGGTTGACCCTTTCATCTTTTAGCAGGATGGTCCTTAACCTCCACGTGTTTGAGGTCCTTCCAAAGTTCTTGTTGTGATTTAGTTCTAATTTCAAGGCATTATGGTCTGAGAATATGCAGGGGACGATCCCAATCTTTTGGTATCAGTTCAGAACCGATTTGTGACCCAGTATGTGGTCTATTCTGGAGAAAGTTCCATGTGCACTTGAGAAGAATGTGTATTCAGTTGAGTTTGGACATAAAGTTCTGTAGATATCTGTGAAATCCCATCTGGTGTAGTGTATCATTTAAAGCTCTCGTTTCTTTGGAGATGTTGTGCTCAGAAGACCTATCGAGTATAGAAAGAGCTAGATTGAAGTCACCAAGTATAAGTGTATTATTATCTAAGTATTTCTTCACTTTGGTTAATAATTGATTTATATATTTGGCAGCTCCCACATTCGGGGCATATATATTGAGGATTGTTAAGTCCTCTTGTTGGATAGATCCTTTAAGTGTGATATAGTGTCCCTCTTCATCTCTCACTACAGTCTTCGGGGTAAATTTTAGTTTATCTGATATGAGGATGGCTACCCCTGCTTTCTTTTGAGGACCATTCGAATGGTAAATGGTTCTCCAACCTTTTATTTTCAGGCTGTAGGTGTCCTTCTGTCTAAAATGAGTCTCTTGTAGACAGCAAATAGATGGGTCCTGCTTTTTTATCCAGTTGGAAACCCTGCGCCTTTTGATGGGGTCATTAAGCCCGTTCACGTTCAGAGTTACTATTGACAGATATGAGTTTAGTGTCATCATAGTATCTATTCAGTCCTTGTTTTTGTGGAATGTTCCACTGAACTTCTTCTTAAAGGGGAATTTTAAGAGTCCCCCTTAAAATTTCTTGCAGAGCTGGTTTGGAGGTCACATATTCTTTCAGTTGCTGCCTGTCTTGGAAGCTCTTTATCTCTCCTTCCATTTTGAATGAGAGCCTTGCTGGATAAAGTATTCTTGGTTGCATGTTCTTCTCATTTAGGACCCTGAATATATCCTGCCAGCCCTTTCTGGCCTGCCAGGTCTCTGTGGAGAGGTCTGCTGTTACCCTAATACTCCTCCCCATAAAAGTCAGGGATTTCTTGTCTCTTGCTGCTTTAAGGATCTTCTCTTTATCTTTGGAATTTGCAAGCTTCACTATTAAATGTCGAGGTGTTGAACGGTTTTTATTGATTTTAGGGGGGGATCTCTCTATTTCCTGGATCTGAATGCCTGTTTCCATTCCCAGATTAGGAAAGTTTTCAGCTAGAATTTGTTCAAATACATATTCTGGCCCTCTGGCCCTTTCGGCGCCCTCGGGAACACCAATTAAACGTAGGTTTTTCTTCCTCAGGCTGTCGTTTATTTCCCTTAATCTATCTTCATGGTCTTTTAATTGTTTGTCTCTTTTTTCCTCAGTTTCCCTCTTTGCCATCAACTTGTCTTCTATGTCACTCACTCGTTCTTCCACCTCGTTAACCCTTGTCGTTAGGACTTCTAGTTTGGATTGCATCTCATTCAATTGATTTTTAATTTCTGCCTGATTAGCTCTAAATTCTGCAGTCATGAAGTCTCTTGAGTCCTTTATGCTTTTTTCTAGAGCCACCAGTAGCTGTATAATAGTGCTTCTGAGTTGGCTTTTGACATTGAATTGTAATCCAGATTTTGTAACTCTGTGGGAGAGAGGACTGTTTCTGATTCTTTCTTTTGAGGTGAGGTTTTCCTTCTAGTCTTTTTGCTCAGTGCAGAGTGGCCAAAAGCAAGTTGTATTGGGAAAAGGCGAAAAAGAGAGGAGAGAAAGAAGGAAAGAAAAGAGAAAGAGAAAAAAAAAAAAGGAAGAAAAAAGAAAAAAAGAAGAAAGAGAAAGAAAAAGAAAGAAAGAAAGAAAAGGGGTGGGGGAAGGAAACAAAAAAAAGCAAAACAAAACAACAACAACAACAAAAGAACCACGGGGGAGTATCTTCTGATTCTGTGTACTTTAAGTCCCTTGACTTCCCCTGGAACTGGTCCGTCTCGCTGGTCTTCTGGGGGAGGGGCCTGTTTGCTGATTTTCAGGTGTTAGCACTTGGGGGAGCTGCTGTGCCCCTGCCTGGTGCAGGGCTCAGTGGGGGTTGTTTACCCCGTGAGGCCCCCGGAGGAACAACCCCAGTGGTTGCTGTAGCTCTGGAAACCTGGATTCAGCTCCTGCAGGAACTACTCTGCAGGGGCCTGGAGGCTCCGGTGCGGGCCGCTGATCTGCTCAGCTCGGGGCAGGAGCGTCCTTGCTGTCCTGGGCCCTCCCGGCCTCTGCCTGTCCCGAGGGGAGGCGGGATCCTGGGCTGTGTCCCGGCGCCCTGTGCTCCGGAGCCTGCGCTGTTGGATTCGCGCTCCCGGGCCGCGCAACCCCCTCCGCGGAGCCGCCCCCGAGCCCCTCCGAGCTGCTCCCGCCCCGCAGCCCCCTCCGCATGGAGCCTCTTCCTCCGCCCAAGCCCCTCCGAGCTGCTCCCGCCCCGCAGCCCCCTCCGCGGAGTCGCCCCCGAGCCCCCCCGAGCTGCTCCGGGTCCCGCCGTGCGCGCTGCAGCCCTTAGGGAGCTCGGCGCATCTCCCGGGGCGCAGGTGCTGTTAGTGTCCCCGGGAGCCCGAGGGCATCCCCGCCCTCCTGGGTCCTGCTCCACCTCCCCACGAGCCCCTTTCCGCCCGGGAAGGTCGGTGCAGCTCCTGCTCCTCCGGGACGGGGCTCTCCTGTCCTGGGGACACTCGCCCCGGCCTCAGCCCGGCTCCTCGCGGGGCCCCTCCCCCTTGGAGACCTTTTGTTTCTTCATTTTTTTCCCCGTCTTCCTACTTGATAGAAGCGTGAACTCTTCTCACCGTAGCATTCCAGGTGTTCTCTCTTTAATTCTCAGGCCGAATTCATAGATTTTCAGGATAATCTGAAGGTTATCTAGGTAATTTGGTGGGGACGGGTGATTTGGAGACCTACTCTTCCGCCATCTCGCCCCTCCCCTTACACTGATTATTTTTTAAATGATGAACTAGCACAGCATTATTTGAATAAACTGCACTTGGTCTTGATGCTTTTTTTGTGTTTTTTTTTTTTTTTTTTTACATATTCTTGATTCAATTTGTTGGTATTTGTTGAGGATTTTTGTCCATGGGAATGTTGGCACGTAGATTCTGTCCCTCTCCGTATGTTGTCTTTTTCTGATTTTGATATTAGAGTATTTCTGACCTCATGAGATGAGTTGGGAACTATTCTCTCTGCTTTTCTATTTTGGAAGAGATTGCATCAAATTTGTATTATTTTTTAAATATTTGGGAGAATTTGCCCATGTTTCCATATGGGTATAGACTGTTGTTGGGAACTTTTGAACTAATAATACACTTTAACTTACAGGATTATTCAGAGAATCTGTTACTTGAGTGAGTTTTCATAGTTTGTGTCTTTAAATGTCTATGGCGTCTACAGTGATACTTCCTCTTTTGAAATCTTCATATTTGTAACTTGTGTCTTCTCTCTTACTCTGTTGATCAATTCGGCTAAAATATTATCTTTTATTTATTTATTTTTTCCCCAAAGATACAGGTATGGTTTCATTGATTTTTCTGTTATATTTCTGTCCTCAGTTTAACTGATTTCTACTCTTATTTCTACTCTTATCTTTATTATTTTGTTCCTTCTGCTTGTTTTAGGTATAATTTGGCCTTCTTTTGCTACTTTCTTAAGGTGTATTCTTAAATCATTTATTTGAAACTTCTTTTCCTATATAAGCATTTTAATGCTAGAAGTATCCCTTTAAATATTGCTTTAGCTGTGTCTTAAATTTTGACAGTTTTTTTTTTTTCTAATTTCACAAATTAAAGATATTTCCTAATTGAAGCATCTGGGTGGCTCAGTTGGTTGAGTATCTGCCTTCAACTCAGGTTACGATCCCAGGGTTCTGGGATTGAGCCGTGAGTCAGGATTCTCACTCAGTGAGGAGCCTGCTTTTCCCTCTCCCTTTGCCCTCAATCTCTCCAACTTCCTACTCATGCTTGCTCTCTCTCACGTGTTCTGTCTTTCTCTCTCTCAAATAAATAAAATCTTTAAAAAATATATTTCTCATTTCCTCTTTTACCTTTGGTTATTGAGAAGTATATTGCTGTTAGATCAATATTTTGGAATTTCCAGATATCTTTCTGTTATTGATTTTTAGTTTAGCTAGAGAACATACTTTGTATGATTTCAAAATTGTTTTAGACTTGTTTTATTGATGACTGGGAGTAATGCCTCTAACAATAATTGGGTTTGTCCATTTGTCCCTTCTTTTCTGTTTTCATCATCTATTATTAAATGCATATAATATCTAAGCCCAAGTTTTCCTAGTGGGTTGTTCGTTCCTCTTCATTTTCATAGTATATATTTTTCTAAAGTCTACTGTTTCTGCTATTTATATAGCCACTACAACTTTTTTTTGGTTAGTGTTTGCATAGAATCTACATCAATTATTTTTCTCATCAATTATTTTTAACTTACCTATGTATTTGTGCTTAATATGTTTCTTATAGACGTACAGTTGAGTATTGCTTTTTAAATTAATCTGACAATCTTAGTCTTTAAATTGGTGTGTGCTTTGGTAATCTATGTAGCAATAGATATTTTTGGATTAACATGCCATCTTGCTAGCTATTTTTTATTATTACAGTTGCTTTTGACTCTCCTCTTGCTTTCTTTTGTATGTATTTATCTCTACGATGATTCCATTTTACCTATGCTATTGACTTATTATTTTTTACTTCTTAAAATATGTTTTCATGGTTGTCTTGGGGTTTCCATCTTTAATTAATCATACTCTGTATTCACATATTATACTGTTTCAAATATAGTACAAGAACCTTATAATGAGGGATGCCAGGGTGGCTCAGCGGTTAAGTGTGTCTGCCTTTGGCTCAGGTCTGATCCCAGGGTCCTGGGATTGAGTCCTGCATCAAGCTCCCTGCAGGGAGCCTGCTTCTCCCTCTGCCTATGTCTCTGCCTCTCTCTTTCTGATTCTCTCATGAATAAGTAAATAAAATATTTTTTTTTAAAAAACCCTTATAATGTTATTCTTCTATTTCTTCCCTTCCATCCTTTGGGATGTTATAATTTTAATTTCACATATACTATAAACACACAAACAATACATTACTGCTGTGTTTTGGTTTGATAGTCTACTATGTTTTAGGTCAATTAGAAATTTATTTACATTCATTAATGTTATTCCCAAAACTATTAATTTCTTTGTGTAGATACATATTTCTGTCTGGTGTTATATTCCTTTTAACTGGGGAACTTCCTTTAACAGTTTTTGTAGTGCAAGAGTGCTGGTAATGAATTTTCTCACCTTTTGTTTGAAAAAGTCTACATTTTTGAAAAATATGAGACTTTTCAGAAACTTCAGTTTGGAAAGATTTTTTCACTAGGTGTATAATTCTGGGTTTACATTTTTTTTTTCATGAGTAATTTAAAGATATTATTCCATTGTCTTCTGGCTTACATATCTGACAAAAGTCTATCGTAACATTTAACTCTTTTGTTTCTCTGTATGTAACTTGTATTCTTTTCCTAGTTTCTTTCAAAATTTTCTCTTTATCTTGTTTTCAACTTTGAATAGGATATGGTGTGGGTGGGATATTTGGTGTTCTCTGAGTTTCTTGGCTCTCATTAATTAAACATTTTTTTTAGTCATTCTCTCTTCAATTGTTTCTTCTGCCCATTTTTTTTTCTCATTTTCCCTTCTTGTATTCAATTATGCATGCTAGATCATTTTTTTATTGTCATATAGTTCTTGAATGATTGGTTTCCCTATATCTACTCCTCTTCCTTTTATCTCTCTCTTTTTTTCTTTCCTTCTTTCTTTCTTTCTTTTTGATTCAGCTGGAAGAATTTCTATTGACTTTTATTCAGGTTCATCAATTAATTCCTTAGCTTCTTCAAACCTTTCATAAATATTCTTATGAGTCTGTCAAAAACATTCTTTTTAAAAAGATTTTATTTATTTATTCATGAGAGACCCACAGAGAGAGGCAGAGAACAGGCAGAGGGAGAAGCAGGCTCCCTGTAAGGAGCTCAATGTGGGACTTGATCCCAGGACCCCAGGATCAGGACCTGAGCCAAAGGCAGACATTCAGCCACTGAGCCACACAGGCATCCCTGTCAAAAACATTCTTAATCTCTGCTACTATCTTTTTTATTTCCATCAATTTGATTTTTTTCTTATAGTTTTCATCTCTCTACTGAAGTTTTCTGTTTATGCAAATTGTCCATTTTTCCCACAGAATATTTGTGAAGTTTATTTAAAATTTGTGAAATTTATTTAATATTTGTGAAATTTATTTAAAATCTTTATCAAAATAAATGAAGAAAAGCTTATTTAAAATGGAGCCAGGAAGCCCTGAAGAAGGAGCTCTCATGCCCTGTCACCTGCTGTAAGGCACATACCTTACCTCCCCAATAGGAGGAAGTTTATTTTACATACCCACGCAGGGAAGAGGAAGAACTTCTCCTTGCCCAGCAACAGCCCAACCAATGACAACTCAGCAAAATAATCCATTCTCAGTGTCCTTCTTTCCCCTATAAAAGCAACCCCCTCTTATCTGTTTTCTGGACTTGCCTGTGGCTCACCATAGTTTGCTTGTCCCCAGTGGAAATTCTGGCTTTTTTTTTTTTTTATCAGCATACTAATCATAGTTCTATCAAATCCTGTCTGATAGTTCCAGCATCTGTCTTATCTGAATCTGGTACTGTTAAATATCTTTACTCTTGACGTTGCATATCTTATTTTCTCCTTTGTGTGTCTTACAATTTTGGTTGGAACTGTACATATTATATAGGGTACTAGAGATTGAGCTTACTAATATTAATGTTTGTAAATGGGTCTGCTTCTTTTTGCTAGACCTCATAAGTCTATTAAGGAGTTGAGCTAAGTTTGCATTTTCTTCTTGATATAATTTCCATAGTGTTTCAAAGTTTTCAAATTTTTCTTCTGTTACTTTGTGCTTAAGGTGGGGATTGAGTTGATGGAGGATTTTTCTTAAAGTGTTTGTATTGCATTCAGCTTTTGACATTCTTTGTCAAGATTGTACTTCAGAGGGTTTATGCCCTTACCTCTCCTCCCGTAGTAGACTGTTATTTTTTATTTGTTTCTTGCTTTTCCCAGTTGTGCGTGTGTTGGGGTGTGATGGAGTGCTTTCTCAGGTTCTGTGTTAGCCTGTCATAGGCATGTGTTGTGTTGTTAGGTCTTGATTGTGGTCTTCTTAGTGATCATCCTTCAGCTGTAGGGGAGTGTCATACTTTTCTATAGCTCCTGGATTGCTTAGAATAGAAATTTATTCTCTTATATATCTGGATGCTAGAAATTAGAAATTGAGATGTTAGCAGGATTGGTTCCTTTTGGAGACTGTCGTGGAGAATCTGTTCTATATCTTTCTTCTAGCTTCTGATGGTAGCCAGAAATCCTTTGCCTTCTTTAGTGTGTATATGAATCACTCCAGTCTCTATCTTCACATGACATGCTTTTCTTCCTGTTTCTGTTTCTTTATATGGTCTTCTTACAGGGACACCAGTGATTGGGTTTAGTACCTATCTTAATCCACTATCACCTTATCTTAGGTTGATTATATCTGCTAATATCTTATTTCCAAATAAGGTCACATTCACAGGTACCAAGAGTTAGGACTTTAACATATATTTGGGGTGGAGTGGGAATATATTAGTTTGCTAGGACTGTTATAACAAAATACAACAGACTGGATAGCTTAAACAAGAAAATGTTTTTTGTTTTCTCTCATTGTTCTGGAGGCTGGAAATCCATGGTCAAGGTGTTTGTAGGATTGGTTTCTTATGAGGCCTCTCTCCTTGGCTTGTAGATGGCTACCTTATTGCTGCTCCTTCACTTGGTCATTCATCTGGGCACACACATCCTTGGTGTTTCTTTGTACATCCTAATCTTTTTTTTCCTACAAGGACACCCATCAGATTGAATTAGGGCCCATCCTAATAGCCTTATTATTTAACATAATCAACTATTTAAAGCCCCTATCTCTAAATATAGTTATAACTGAGGTACTTGAGTTAGGGCTTCAACATATGAATGTAGAGGGGGAATAAAAATTCAGCCCATAACAGGGAATATATTTCAACTCCAAACTAATTGGGTGTGATGGGGTCTAGGATGTCTTTCTACCCTTCACCCAATTGTTGAGAGATAGGATCTGAGTAAATCTTTATAAAATATGTTCAATTTTTTTCTTACTCAAATTTGCCTGATAATTTATAATACATTTAAAAAATCATATACTAGTGATACCATATTTTATTGCTTTTAATTGGTGGAAAATGTAAAGGTTGAATTTATAAATGTTATCTTTCATAAATGGTTTGCATTTGCTTCTTTCAGAAGCCAAGAACTACTCCTAACCTGGTTCTATTTTACTCCTTTCTAGGATCTCCAGTTTAATCCAGTAGTCTCAGATTTATACTTATGACCTTTAGGCTAAGGCATTTGCCTCTTGATTTTGATATTAAGAGCATATATCCATTGGGTATGCCTGTCTTTTGTGTGTCTTTACCAATCACTAACCCAGGTTTCAGCTCATAGGATTATTTCTTCTCCTTGGAAATTTCTTACATCTTGGGAGTCTATTAATACAGTATGTTTTATGCGGCATCTAGTCATTTGGTAACATAGGATCTTTCAGAATATTTAGCACATCAGATCTCAAGAACAGAAGTCCTCAATAATATATTTTACAATCTTTCTGTATTCACTCACGTAGATGTACCTTCATTTTTCTAATGTTTGCATAGTATTTGATTTTCAGGATGTATTTTAAATTTAAGGATATATTTTATATTTAAGGATATATTTTAAATTTATACCCTTACTTAGAAGCGTAAAGATTATTCCTAGTCAAAAAAAAAAAAATTAAAAAAAAAAAAAGATTATTCCTAGTCATTAGCTATTTTACATGGTGTGTAGTGAGCATCATTGTACTGGAATTTCTATAAACTTTTATAAGTATAAACTTGTAGGATACATTTCTAAAAGTGGAATTGCTGAGTGAAAGGTATTTTGCAATTTTTTGGTAGATATTTTCTGACAAATTTAAATGTTATTAGAAAATATAAGCAATGTTTCTATACTTTCATATTTTACTAATATTTACCATTTTAAAATTATATTATTTCCTATATGGTCAATATTTCCTCTTCAATGACAGTAAAATTTTATCTATATGGGACATTTTGTATGAAGGCAAGTTCTGTGTAGGTAAGAACATTTTGTATGAAGGAGTTTAGTACCTGGTCCTAGTCTTGGCTCTGCCATACATTCTCTTTTTGACTTTAGATAAGTTAGTTGATCTTGGTTCTCTCTTTATACATCAACTGTAGACTGTTGAACTAGAACAGGGGTTATTAAATTTTATTCAAAGAATGAAAAGATAAACCTGATTGGTAGTGTTTTGGAATCCCCGTCATTACTCATTACTTCAAGGAAGAAAACAGTGCATTTATTGCATATATATCTATCCATACTGAAAAGAGTTCATTTATTTTTCCAAAAAACGTTGTGCAATGCAAAGTAGTTTAGGGGTGCCTGAGTGGACCAATTGGAACGCAGCATGGAGTCTCTCTTTCCCTTTGCTCCTCCCTGCTCACATGCTCTCTCTCTCAAATAAACAAACAAATAAAACAAAACAAAAAGTAGTTTAGAATACTTTCTCCTGCATGGATTTAAAGTCACTTTGCATTTTAAAATTTTATGACTTAAGATCCTGTGTATTCTTCTTAATTGCTGGATTGTTTTTAGTATTTGAACTCCAAATATGGCTCCTAGTTTTTTCCTTCTCCATTCAATGCAAAAATAAATGCAGTTGTTTAGACCCTCCCCTCACCCCCCACCCTGCCAAAATGAGATGTTTTCTTTCTCTATCTTTTCTCTCAACTTTATTTCACTTTTGAATTGGGAATGTTTCAGTCTCAACTACATTTTTTTTTTCAGAGAAAAGTTAAACAATTTTGACTTTTTTTACTTTAATATCCTTCATAGTGAGCCTGAATTTAAATATAGAACACTTTCTTACATCTTATATATCTTGTCTTTCTTGCTTTTCTTTAGGGTATATTCGTAGCTTGTGTAATAGTCATTTTAATGGAATGCTTCTATCCTCATGCTCATCAATTTCCAAGCCCCAGTGTAGTCTCCTATCATCAGTATTGAACACTATAGTCACATTTTTTTTTGTTTGAATATGGCTTTCCCCATAACATTTTTTGCATTTCCGCAGAAAACTCTAATTACCTTAGGCATAAGAACAAAACTTTTGGTTTAAATCTCTTAATCAGGCTTTCCCAAAATAGCCACTGAAGGCAAACTGACTCATTCTCCCATGTGCCTGATTATCCATCTCAGAATTTTTGAAATTCACTCAATTTACATCTATGTTAAGGACTTCTGCACCTCTGCAAGTTCCACTTTTCCCATTGCTAAAATATAACCTTCTCCAGGAAGTTTTCTCCTACTAACTATAGGGAGGAAACGTTCTCTTTCTCTCATTGCAGGCAAAGTACTTATACTTTGTCTGTAATGAGAAAACAATGGAACTTTATTGAAATAGTCTCCAATAAGGCTGAGTTATGATAATTTTACCTGCACTGGCCTGAAATTTGAAAATGCTATCTCTGAAAGAAATCTACCAGAAAAAGAGAGAGTAAATAAGTTTGAAGGAGATACATATACTCAGATAAACGTGTGCATGTGTGCGTGCACACACACACAGACACACATACCACACACCTCCTTAATTTTGAAAAGTCTGTAAGATCATGAACTCCTATTTCTACCTTAAATGATAGTCTGTTAAAATAATCAAATGTATTTAAGAATATTTCAGCATATGTTCTATAATTTAAAAGGATCTTCCCTTGATCTGAATAGTACTTTACTATATTATAGCTTATTTATTAGTGAAAAGTTTGGGTAACTTACAATAGTGGATGCTGTGGTACCGCCAGGTTTTTCTTTAGGACCAAGGCACTCATTCCCAAACAGGTAGAAATGTTGGTGACTGAAAGATCTCAGATGAATCCCTTCCTAAGAACTGCCCTCAACTAAAAAAACTCATTTTGACCAAGATTACATTCCAGCTTTGTGAGCAGCCTGAAACCAGTGTCTGCTGTATTAGAAGTATAAAATCTTGGTCCTTGGGGTACCTGGATGGTGCAGTTGGGTAAGCATTGGACTCTTGGTTTCAGTTCAGGTCCTGATCTTAGGGTCATGGGATCAAGCCCCCATGTGGGGCTCTACTTTCAGTGAAGAGTCTACTTAAGATTCTCTCACCCCTTCCCCGTGCACACACACAGTCTCTCTCAAATAAATAAATAAATATTTTTAAAAAATCTTGGTCCTCTAGCCTTGATTTGGGACAATTCTGCTGGGCTATCCCAGCTTTAGAGCTCACTATAGGACTAGTGTAGGCCTTTGTGGTGATGGCAGCTCAACTTGCTTCCTCTGCTTCTCTAAGACATTGTTCCCAAGAGTCTCCTTGATAAAATTCCTGCATACTTGATCTTAACCTATAACCCTTACTTGATCTTAACCTATAACCTTTACCTTCAGAGTCCATTTTACTATATGACTATGAAAAAAAATAGAAAAATAACTAATATTTAACCACATCTATTTCCTAGGCATTATGCTAAGAACTTCAGATTCATCAAATCACCTAAACCTCACAACAATATGAGGTGGTAATTATTATTATTATCATCATCATCATCATCATCATCTTTATTTACAAATAAAGGAGCTCATCTTAGAGGAATTACATAATTTTCCCAAATTTTACAGCTACTAGGTGGTAGATCCAGGATTTGAAACTGTGACTGCTGCATTCCAGAGATTATGCTTTTAATGACTCAATTGTTTTACTTCTTGAATCTCTAGGGCATACATGTATTGAATACCTAAAAGGGCATATCCAGATAGAGAACTATTTAAGGATTTTGGCTGTGAAGTCTAATGACTATATTCTGAAAATAAGATTCTGCTCCATATTTATATTGTAAGGACACATCATTTTTGGTAAAATGATTTTTTTCTAGGTAAAAATAGGCATCATCATTTTTAAGTTAAAACATAATACTATATTTAGATATTGGGTATAACTAATGTTTCGTTGCTGATGCAAAATTAAAAAATGTTAAAATTAATTACATGTGAAGAAATTTAAGCCTACTTGCTGACTGATACTAATAAAGGCTGATTTTTTTGTTGTTGTTGGAATCAACCACTGATGTGCTAATGGAATTCTGATTAATGAATTTGTCAATTGTTTGTCCCTATTGTAGACATTAACTGGCATTCCATCAATAACTGTGACATAAAAAAATACATGACCAAAATACAGATTGCTTGCTGGTTTTAAATGTATTTCCAACCAAATTAAACTGGCTACATGACACAACTTATTTAGTCTACTATGTAGAAATTGACTTTATTTACTTTAGAAATTCAACTGAAGACCTTTTTTTTCAATAGGCACATGCATATCATAGTCTTATTAGAGAACTTGCAGAGTAGAAGCCTATATATTAAATTGCTTCTTTTATGTATGTGAAACAATATTGATATTTATCTATGCTTTGTAATAAAAATACTTTATATCTGTATAGCACTGCTGAGTTTTCACAAATACCATTCACATAATTCTTATCATAATTGTGAGATAGTTGGGATGGGTGTTTTAAATGTCATTTTCTAGACCGGTAAACAGAGCTTAGACTAAGTGATTTGTTCAGATGGCTGAGATAGGAATTCATCTGACCTACACTCTTTTCTACACTGACATGGACATATACACATCTCTCCTCCCTTAGTAATTCCTTCTTTTTTGCCCTCCTTTGTGATATAATGTTTTGTTCATCCTTTCATGGGCAATTTTCTTAAAAGAAAAGAACATACATGGCTACATTGCTTTCATATTATGCAGCCACCACTCCTGAATGCTTTGCACACTGAAGTCTGTCCTACTCACTACAAAAAAAATTGTACTATCACAGGTCACCAGAAATCTTCCTTAATTCCAATGGAATTATCACAGATCATAGGTTTCAGATGTCCTTGTTCACCATCTTTCCTAAGCATTTGTGTGTTTCAAGAAACATTCCTCTCTTTGTTTCTGAAAACTGAAAGTGGTTCTTTTCTCCTCTTTGTCACCTTCATTGAATTCTTTTCCTATCCATCAAATACGGTTGTTTATCAAGGGAATATCCTTGACTTTCACTTCTCCTTTCTGCATATTGAATTCATCATGAGTATTTATGGTTTCACTGATCAACTCCACTTACATGAGAGGCAACATAATACAGGTTTTTTTGTTTTTTGTTTTTTTTTGTTTGTTTTGTTTTTCTAGTTGGAGGGAGGGAGAGAGTGGGAGAGAGAGAGGCAGAGGGAGTAGGAGAATCTTAAGTGGGATCTGAGCCCATTGTGAGGCCCTCTCTCACAACCCTGAGATCATGACCTGAGCTGAAATCCAGAGTTGGCTGCTTATGTGACTGCCACCCAGGCACTCTTTATGGGTTTAAAACTGTAGCCTGTTTTATTTCACGTGTCTGTTGGCTATCTGTATGTCTTCTTTGGAGAAAGGTCTGTTCATGTCTTCTGCCCATTTCTTGATTGGATTATTTGTTCTTTGGGTGTTGAGTCTGGTAAGTTCTTTATAGATTTTGGATACTAGCCTTTTATCTGATGTGTCATTTGCAAATACCTTCTCCCACTCTATCAGTTGTCTTTTGGTTTTGTTAACTATTTCCTTTGCCATGCAGAAGCTTTTTATCTTGATGAAGTCCCAGTAGTTCATTTTTGCCTTTGTTTCCCTTGCCTTTGGAGTCTTGTCTAGCAAAAAGTTGCTGTGGCCGAGGTTAGAGATTGCTACCTATGTTCTATTCCAGGATTTTGATAAATTCCTGTCTCACATTTAGCTCTTTCAGCCATTAAAAAAAAATATTTTATTTATTTATTCTTGAGAGACATAGAGAGAGAGAGAGAAAAGCAGAGACATAGGCAGAGGGAGAAGCAGGCTCCCCATGGGAAGTCAGATGCAGGACTCAATCCCAGGACCGCAGGATCATTACCTGAGCCACCCAGGTGCCCATCTTTCAGCCATTTTGAGTCTGTTTTTGTGTATAGTATGAGGAAATGGTCCAGTTTCATTCTTCTGCATGTGGCTATCCAGTTTTCCCAACATCATTTATTGAAGACTTTTTTACATTACATATTAGTTTTTTCTGCTTTGTTGGAGATTAGTTGACTTAGAGTTGAGGGTCCCTTTCTGGGTTCTCTATTCTGTTTCATTGATCAGTGTGTCTGTTTTTGTTTCGGTACCACCATACTGTCTTGATGATTACAGTTTTTTTTTCACGCAAAATTAAGTTTATTAAAACCGTGTCTACATAAATGTATATGACTAATTTGTTATTTTCATTATTTTTTTTTAATTGGAGTTCAATTTGCCAACATATAGCATAACACCTAGTGCTCATCCTGTCAACTGCCCCCCTCAGTGCCCATCACCCCAACGTCCCGCTTACCTTCCTTTCCACTACCCCTGTTCGTTTCCCAGAGCTAGGTGTCTCTCATGTTAAGTCACCCTCACTGATTATTTCACTCATTTTCTCTCATTTCCCTTCATTCCCCTTCACTATTTTTTATATTCCCAAAATGAATGAGACATATGAATGTCCTTCTCCGATTGACTTGCTTTACTCAGCATAATACCCTCCAGTTCCATCCACGTTGAAGCAAATGATGGGTATTTGTCGTTTCTAATGGCTGAGGAATATTCCATTGTATACATAAACCACATCTTCTTTAACCATTCATCTTTCAATGGACACCGAGCCTGCTTCCACAGTTTGGCTATTGTGGACATTGCTGCTATAAACATTGGGGTGCAGGTGTCCTGCCGTTTCACTGCATCTGTATCTTTGGGGTAAATCTGCAGCAGTACAACTCCTGGGTGGTAGGGCAGATCTATTTTTAACTCTTTGAGGAACCTCCACACAGTTTTCCAGAGTGGCTGTACCAGTTCACATTCCCACCAACAGTGCAAGAGGGTTACCCTTTCTCCACATCCTCTCCAACATTTGTTGTTTCCTGTCTTGTTAAATTTTACCATTCTCACTGGTGTGAGGTGGTATCTCATTGTGGTTTTGATTTGTATTTCCCTGATAGCCAGTGATGTGGAGCATTTTCTCATGTGCTTGTTGGCCATGTGTACGTCTTCTTTGGTGAAATTTCCATTCACATCTTTTGCCCATTTCATGATTGGATTGTTTGTTTCTTTGCTGTTGAGTTTAATAAGTTCTTTATAGATCTTGGATACTAGCCCTTTATCTGATACATCATTTGCAAATATCTTCTCCCATTCTGTAGGTTGTCTTTTAGTTTTGTTGACTGTTTCTTTTGCTGTGCAGAAGCTTTTTATCTTGATGAAGTCCCAATAATTCATTTTTGCTTTTGTTTCCCTTGGCTTCATGGATGTATTTTGCAAGAAGTTGCTGTGGCCAAGTTCAAAAAGGGTGTTGCCTGTGTTCTCCTCTAGGATTTTGATGGAATCTTGTCTCATATTTAGATATTTCATCCATTTTGAGTTTATCTTTGTGTATCGTGTAAGAGAATGGTCTAGTTTCATTCTTCTGCATGTGGATGTCCAATTTTCCCAGCACCATTTATTGAAGAGACTGTCTTTTTTCCAGTGGAGAGTCTTTCCTGCTTTGTCAAATATTAGTTGACCATAAAGTTCAGGGTCCACTTCTGGATTCTCTATTCTGTTCCATTGATCTATGTGTCTGTTTTTGTACCAGTACCACACTGTCTTGATGACCACAGCTTCGTAGTACAATCTGAAATCTGACATTGTGATGCCCCAACTATGGTTTTCTTTTTCGATATTCCTGTGGCTATTCGGGGTCTTTTCTGATTCCACACAAATCTTAAGATGATTTGTTCCAACTCTCTTAAGAAAGTCCATGGTATTTTGATAGGGATTGCATTAAATGTGTAAATTCCCCTGAGTAGCATTGACATTTTCACAATATTAATTCTTCTAATCCATGAGTATGGAATATTTTTCCATCTCTTTGTGTCTTCCTCAATTTCTTTCAGAAGTGTTCTGTAGTTTTTAGGGTATAGATCCTTAACCTCTTTGGTTAGGTTTATTCCTAGGTATCTTATGCTTTGGGTGCAATTGTAAATGGGATTGACTCCTTAATTTCTCTTTCTTCAGTCTCATTGTTACTTTATAGAAATGCCACTGATTTCTGGGCATTGATTTTGTATGTTGCCACATGATAGCAGTATTTTTATGTTAATTTTTCTCATCTTTCATAGTAAAGGTCTATGGTCTCTACAAGGTCATGGCCAAAATTTTAATTATGAGATTTTGTTTTTTCTACCTGAAATAATGATTACCATCTGTTAATATTTTAAGATTTTTTTCTATAGCTTCAAAGGAATCTTTTAAAATTAATTAATTATTTTTAAGGATTTTATTTATTTATTCATAACAGATACACACAGAGAGAGGCAGAGACATAGGCAGAGGGAGAAGCAGGCTCCCTGTGGGGAGCCGGATGTGGGACTCCATCCCAGGACCTTCAGATCACGACCTGAGCCAAAGGCAGATACTCAACCACTAAGCCACTTAAGTGCCCAGGAATTTTTTTTTTAAAGATTTTATTTTATTTAAGTATTTTAGAGAGAGAGAAAGTGTACAAGCAGGAGGAGGAGTAGATGGCGAGGGAGGTGGTGGGGGAAGAATCTTAAGCAAATTACCTGAGTGCAGAGCCGGAGGTGGGGCACAATTTCACAACGCTGAGATCATGACCTGAGCTGAAACCAGGAGTTGGACATTCAACCAACTGAGCCACTCAGGTGCCCCCAAAGGAATCTTTTAGGAACCAATATTATATCCTGACAAATGAACAGGTGTCTAAACTAAGGTTTCTTTAGTTTTACTTTATTCTCTTATGTTAACTTCAAATAGATTTAAGTAATTTAGCAATTAGAAAGTATGATCTAATTTGGACTGCTATTCTTTCTGTCTAGAGTCTCAGCCTATCTGTGCTTCAATCTGTGTATTTGCATGGGAGTGATTTGTGGAGTGAGAGTCTGCAGAGGATAGGAATAAAGGCTGCTTCTGGAGTTAGGGAGACAGTGCAAACATGATACATTTCTTATTTTTTATTATAAGTAGTCATATATGGAGGAAACCACTGATGAATGAAAGAAAGAAACAGTTAAAAACTGCCTTTGGAACTTGGTGGGGCAGTAGGCATAGATGGGGCAGGAGGATTAACCATGGGAAAGTCTTTTATTCTCTTGGGCCCCTTCACAGGTTAGAAGTTGGCACATTTTATATTATAGAGGGCAAGTTATATAAACTAATATTTTAGAGAAAACTTTAATTCTGATGGATTTATTGATTGTTTCAGAACTGACTTGCTAATTATTTCAATTTCCAATCTTAAAACAGTTTAAAGGTACTTTTTAGATATTTTTAAAAATAGATTTATTTATTTTAGAGAAAGAGAAAGAAAGCACATGCTCCAGTGAGGGGAGGGGCTTGGGAAAGGCTGAAAAAGAATCTCAAGGAGACACCCACTGAATGCCAGACTTGGCATTGAGCCAGACTTGGGGCTTGATTCCATGATCCTGAGATCATGACCTGAGCTGAAATCAAGAATGGGCCACTCAACCTATTGAACCACCCATGTGCCCCATTTTTAGGTATATTGAAGCATTTTAAATATTTTGAAATAATAGTATATTTTTTTTCAGGGGATTCTATAGTTGTTAAAATGTGTGAACAAATGAGCTGTGCTTTTACGTGTTTTAGATCCTGGTCATGCCTTTTCTTTACATAATTATTTCAGATAATGCATGTAGCCATACACATTCAGATGTTTTCAATTACAAAAAACTTTTGGCATTTGAGACTGATATACTAAAATGAATTGATCTTTCCGATTGGATTTTCCTCACTAAATACAAGAGCAATCACTTCAAAATTCCTCTAAGTTCCTTATAGCACTCAATTTATTTCATTTCCCAGATTCCCTTTCAAATCATACTCCATGATCTCAGCTGCTGGTACTAGGCTGGACTTCTGTGTCCCATGTACTGCTGTGAGCAATGGAGGTCAGGATTGTACTAGCTACCTGGGCTTTCTTTATAAGTAAGCCTGGCTCTACCTAGGAATCAGCAAATAGGACTTTTGTTAAACATAATTCTCTATATCCTTTTACTGGTTTTCTTTTTCAGAAATATTTCAAGCTATCAGAGACCTGAGTTCATAAAGGAAGCATAATTGGAAGGAGCCTGGGTGACTTGGGAACCAGGGGTCACAGTGGGATAGCATTTGGGGTGGCTTCTACATACAGTGATCCATCTGATGCTGCAGTTTGTACCTCTACTTTGTTTTTAATGAGGGCCACTTGATGTCCAAGAAGCTTGGCTCTTTTCCAGCTTCTGAGTCAAATCTCATTGAGTAGCAATTTATCTATCTATCTATCTATCTATCTATCTATCTATCTATCACAAGGAGGGGGAGGGGCAGAGGGAGACACAGAATCTCAAGCATAGACTCCATACTCAGCGCAGAACCCAATGCGGGTCTCGATCTCAGGACCCTGAGATTATGATCTAGGCTGAAATCAAGAGTTGGCTACTCAATCGACTGAGCCACCCAAGTGCCCCTCTTAGTAGCAGTGTAAAGAGAAATTAGGAGGTTCTGTTAAAACATCACAATTCTAGTCTCCAAGGAGTAAGAGTCATGGGAAGGAAATTGGTCATCTCAGGGCTAGTCATCTATAAACTTCTGGCAGCAGAGTCTTTCTCTTTTATCATCATGAGCTCCCATTGTTTCACATATTGCCTGACAGGGAGGAGGAACCCAATATTTGGTGAGTGAATGAATAATTACTTAAATATATAAACAGAAGTTTAAAAAGAGAGTCCTAATTGGGTCTTACCGCAGAGTACGTGGTATACTTGGTCTTGAAAATAAAGCCATCACTAGAGTGGTGAGTAAATTTAGTGCTAGAAGGTATTGTCTGAGGTATGAAAACAAGGCTCCTTCAGTGTCTTCTCACTCACTTACCTCAAGGTCTTGGAACTCCCCTTCTAGTGATTTGTTCATAAAGGGAATGTGGCAGAAGTGGTACTATCATATTTATCATGACTGTTTCTGGATAAAAGAGCTATGCAAGGGAGGACAAACAATGCCTCCGCCTCCCCCCCCCCCCGCCCCGCCCCAGCAAACAGTAATAACAACAGTAACAGAAGAGTAAGTCAGGGAGATTGCCTCATGAAAAAATTGATGTCATGTTACATTGATGTAATGTTTTTCCAGCATTAAATTATTCTATTAAATATTGATTTTCTGTGTTTTATAGAAATATCTCTATCAATTTATTAAAGCCTTTGGGGTTATATAAGAATCTTTTGCCTTGAAAAGATTAAACCAGAGACCTTCCAAATCAGTGAGCAAGAACAACTTCCTGCCACCTACAGAAAATCTTGTTGCCAAGGAGAGAAATGACAGACCTGTAATATTTATGCCAAAGATGGTATTTCTTGGGCCCTACATGATCTATCTGGAGACCCTATACTTACTGACTTTGTTCTTACTGCTAAACTATCTTTCATTATACATTAAATTTCCTTTAGTTCCCCTTTGGATGGAGAAAAACCATTTGCAGAAACTCTATACTATCCCTTCTCCTACAGTTATTTCAGTATGAAGGTCTGGAAATCCATTTTTCTGTTTGTTTAGGAGGACTTTATCTAGGGCTTCTCTATGGTTTTCTGGCCATCATATAAAACCTTCTGATGTAGTCATCTTGGATCTTTGTATCCTAGCTGGCATTGTAGTGGACGGGGCAGAGGCATTTTTCATTTAGGTCACAAAGTTTCAAAAACATGCACTATAAAGGAAATAGCATGTCCTATAGTTTGCTCTTATCAACAAAATGTTTCCCCCTAAAGGTGGTGTTCAATGTGTATTGAAATGGCTGTCCTAAAATCTTTTTTTTTTAATACTTTCTTTCTAAAAATTTTTTTATTTATGATACTCACACAGAGAGAGAGAGAGAGAGAGATGCTGAGACACAGGCAGAGGGAGAAGCAGGCTCCATGCACCGGGAGCCCGATGTGGGATTCGATCCTGGGTCTCCAGTATTGTACCCTGGGCCAAAGGCAGGCGCTAAACCGCTGCGCCACCCAGGGATCCCCGGCTGTCCTAAAATCTTAAGGGAGATTTTTGGTTTGTTTTTGGCCTTTGACAACCTATTCTCATTGAAATAAGGATCCAGGAGATTATATTAACAAACTCTGTGATAAAAGCTTTCTCCTAATGGAGATCCTCTTAGAAGTAGAGAATAAGAAGAGAATCCCTGAGGCAACTGAGTAGTCATGATGGACAGAGAGAACACCAGATACCTGGAGTCCAGGGGGCCTTAAATAGAGGGACACAATGTTTGTTAGAAAGGGAATCCCTTAATAGATCTCAAAACTTCATTATATTTTCCTTCGGCGTGTCATTTCTGACAATAGAGTTTGTGTCCTTGGCATATATTTTCTTTGTTGATTGAACTACTCTACTGTACTTTTTGCTACCTTAGTGTCAAAAATGATTTTGGATTAAAAAAAATTCTTTTAGAACTCAGTGACATATAGTAGGCCATTTTTACACCAGAAATGCTGACTGAATTTAGACTTAAAAAAAAAAAATCTTTTTCTTGAAATATGCTAAAGAACTAAATAGAAAAAAAAAAAAAAGAACGTTGTTTGGTTTCTATTGACAGACACAAGCTTTGGTAGTTTAATTTTTTGCTTTATATGTGCCTAACTATATGTGTAAATAAGAGAATCCAATTACTTCCTATGATATTCAGCTGGTGATAGAAATCCTTTACTTAAAAAGTAAAGATCATTTCTGACAGAAATTTTGCTATTAATTTATGTTGAGGTAACTCTTTCTTTAAAAACAGAGTAAGTCAAAGAGATAAATTTGACATTTTAGAATGGTAAGATCTTGATTTAAGTGCAGATGGGAACTTTGGTTACTGAGGGACATTGTTTTCTCTCTTAATTAATTCCTTTTCCTGACATTTCTCCCATCATGAGGCAAATTTGTTTGTGGTGCTTAACCTTTTAGGTATTATTATATCAGTTTTCACTTGAGTCATGCAGTGACCAACAGTAAGTAACTATAAGGCAAGAAAAGTTTTTTTGTTTTGTTTTATTTTGTTTTTAAGGCAAAAACTCTTAAGTTTGCAGTCAGGAAATTTTCTTCTCCACTTAGAACTCATGACTTCAGCCGCCTCTTTATCTTTGCCTTCTTGGTCCTTCTCCCCAGTCTTCAGACCCCAGGGGTTTTGTGTTCTGCAAATGGCTTTTCAAATTTACTCTCTCCTCTCTACCCACCAAATGCATTCCTTGAAAAAAAAAATTTTTTTAACTCATACTCTTCCCTCTGCTGTTCCTTTCCTAGCTCTACTTGTCAAATTTTACTTACTCTTTAAGCTTCTTTTACTCTTGAAATCTGTACTACCCCTTTCTCTATTATTTTCCCTCTCCCAATTTAGAATGATAACGTCCTTCTTTGTTTTCATATATTTGGTACATAGGTGTTATTCACTCCATGTTACTATCATTTGTAATTTGTCTGTTTCTATTCCTCCTTTCCTTGAGGGCACACCTGGTTTTATTGACATTTCAACACTGAGGGATGGGGGAGAGGAGTTGTAACATCTGGCTTGAGATTCATTTACTCCCTTTACCAGGGAGTAAAAGTGGGGTAAGATGTGCTCTCAGGGGAAAGAAAAAAAGGCAGTTATCTTGGTCTATTCTCCTTGATAACTGGATCTCCAGGTAAATAGGGTAATAATGGGGATCCCTGGGTGGCGCAGCGGTTTGGCGCCTGACTTTGGCCCAGGGCGTGATCCTGGAGACCCGGGATCGAATCCCACATCAGGCTCCCGGTGCATGGAGCCTGCTTCTCCCTCTGCCTATGTCTCTGCCTCTCTCTCTCTCTCTGTGACTATCATAAATAAATAAAAAAAAAAAAAAAAAAAAAAAAAAAAATTAATAGGGTAATAATGTTTTCTAGGAGGAAGAGACATCATTTGCGGAATGCCTGCAGTAGAATGTACCTGGCCAAGGATTATTTATAATCAATAGATCCCAGGAAATATGAGGCGTGGCTCCCTGGAGAATGTCACATGGGCTATACAATAATCTAGGATAGGAGTTGATGGACTTTTTCTTAAAGGATCAGATAGTAAAAAATTTAGTCATGTGGGCTACATGATCTTTGTTATAACTACTAAGTTTTGCTTTGTAGTGGGAAAGCAGCCACAGACAATGTGTAACAAGTAGACCTGGCAGTGTCTTAGTGAAACTCTATTTATAAAACAGATGGCTGACTTGCCGGTTGTAGTTTGCCAACCTCTGATCTAGGGTATAAAACAGAGATGCTTCCAAACTTAATGCTCCCCTGGTGTGTGGGGAAAATCAGCAAGCCTTGCTTAGAGAACTCAACCATTGCTTCTCAGCAGAGGTCTGCGTCAAGGAAGGAGGAAGGGCCTGAGGAACCATCCTTAAAGTCTCAGATCTTTCACTCTGTTGTCTTCCCTTGACTATCTATATCCTTGAAATCATTAGTAAAGCTTGATTCTGAGTGAGATCTCTGATTTGTATGACCCTGATTTGACAATCCAGGCCTTAGCTAGCACAGATGCATATAAAATGATGAATTAGCACAAACCTATAAAACGATGAATATTTATTGAAAATAGTTACTCTGGGCCACCTACCTAAGTCTCCCAGTGGTATTTGTACCTTAAATGAAAAGCTACAGTGTGAAGACATGAACTTTAATAGTCTGCTTTGGGAATCAGGTGGCCCATTGCAGTAAACCCCAAACTATCTTAAGCAGGTAATGATCTCTGACTTTTTATCACTGTTGATATCTCTTATTTTTCTACTGGTATTTTGATGCACATATTATACAGTTATGGAAGAATGTTCCAAATAATCCAAAGTTGTGTTTTTGACTGTTATTTAAAATGAGTGACTTGTTCTTAATCAGTTCTCTGTCTGTAATACTAAACTATGGAGATTAGTATCCTGTTTTGATTTGGAGAGACTTGGTTAGGCCTGACCTTTGACATGTTATTTCCATTCTACCTTCTCTATTTCTTATACAATTCTGAATAAACTCAGGGTATGAAAAGAAAGGAGCAGAAGAAAATCCCAATTGAAGTTATGTCCCTGCCTTCGATGCATTCTTCTCTTTTGAATGAAAGAATTAGGCAGAGTTGGCACTAAATCTTGTTATGTCACTAACTAGCTGTGTTACTCCAACCAATATATATAACTTCTCTGAACCAATTTCTCTTCTGTAAAAATAAGAAGTACACATTTATTGTGTGGATTTAAAAAGAAAGCTCATTTACAGGTTGGATGGTTATTCTTATTCTTTGTTGGCCTTTAGCCAGAAGCTATATGCACATGCACATATGTCATTCAGAATTATAATCAAATGTTGAGCAATCTCCCCTAAAGATGTTCCTAAAAAAAAAGAGCAAATTTTCTCTTTCTAGTATGGTTTAGAAGCAATTCTACTTGAAGGCAGAGGGATGAACTGGAACAATCTCTTATTATCCTTTATAGTCCTATTAACCTGTCTATTTCATCTGCTTCCCTTTGGCACAAATAGTATCTCCCTCAACATGTTGACTTTAGGGAGAAAAGCCCACTATGCTAGTGCCGAATGCTGGTTAAGTGCTGATTAAGTGAGTTCTGAATGTATGTATGGCTTGACTAAAATTATTTATTCAGTCTGGGAAGAAACTAATTCACACAGCAGTGCCCTAATTGGCATCAGAGAGGCATTTCCGTAATGCCCTTAGGAAAAGCAGGAAGTTGATTAAATAGAAAAAAATGCACATGGAAATAGGAGTACAAAGTATGCGAAGAAGAATAAAAATGCAGTTGTTAAATAATCGCCCTCATGATATTTTTTTTCCTCGAGAAGTTACCTTTGATTTAATGCAGGAGAGATCACCTGGGAAAATTTCGAATTGGAGTCCCTCCCACTCTTCCCCTGCTTACACTAAGAATCCATGGCCCAGAATTCAAATACTAAATCTAAGAGAGGCAGGTAAAAAGAACAGTGGAAAACAGATGGCAACAGTTACAACTAGCAAATTCCCAGTTGGTGGCTCTCACATTTAGAATCGGGCATCTGTTCTTCTTCCCCACTGCAAAGTGGTTTTAACTCAGAGGTGTTAAAAATATCTAAGTTGCTGTTTTATTCATTTCTGCTATTTACTGACTTTAATGACTTACAGTATATCCAATGAAAAGTACAATGTTTACCCAAGTGGCAAGAGACTCAAAACAGAAATATGGGATGCTGTTAAAAAACCTTGTGGTCTACCAAACAGCATGTATGGTTTTATAGGTATACCTTGCTTTATGAAATAGATGGGTGTCTTCATAGTCGTTTGTGTAGATAGAAATACACTTTAAAATATACCTGCTCGCTATCTGAAGAAGCCCAAGAGAGTCACACCTCTCTGGGCCTCAGTTTCCTTCTCCACAAACTGGTGATAATAATAATACCTACATTATTCTGCTGTACAGATCTGTTGTCAACATTAGAGAAGGTGTCAACAAACTGTGTCCAAAACCCCTCAAATCTTGTAGATGCTTAATAAATAATGCATTTGATTATTTGTTAAGATTCCCACTTTGAGATAAATATCCATTCATAAAAAATTGAAAATGTTGGGTGTGCCTATATTCATGAGTAAGAAAACCTCAGAAATGAGAGAAAAGAGGCAGTCTTCATAATTATGACTAAAATATCAGCAGCCTGTTGTTTTTATGTTATTGTAAAAATGCATTTCCCATAACCAATTATACTGGTTCCAGGAAGAGAGTCCTATTGAATTGAATGTCATTTAACCCAGTGCCTGATATAAAGTAGATGATCAATAGGTATTTCTTGACCACTGCCTAACTCATATTTCATTTTATTTCCTTTTTTTCTTTAAAGAATAATATTCATTGAGAAAATTTGGAAACATAGTAGCATAGAGAAGAAATAAAAAAGTAGTTTACAATTTCAAAAGCCATTGACGTAATTTTTAAGACTAATGTGTATCTTATATCACCACATTGAGAAAACACTGCGAATAAGATTAATGTATTAATATTTTTTCCTTCTCATAAAACTTATACTTGAAGAATGGGTCTATACAAAGATTGGGTTTATAATCATAGATTCTATTCTCACTAACACTCTGAATGTTCTTTCTCAGTAAGGCAGTATTAATATTAATAATCACTAGTATTTATTGAGAATTATCATATACCAAATACTGTATTAATGCTATATATGTAGAATATTAATTTTAGGATATATATTAAATATATTAATCCATTTAAACTTCACAACAACCCTATATATAAATGGTACTATTATTTGCAAATGAGGAACTCAGAGCATTCAATATTAAGGAATATGCCCAAGAGCTCATATTGGGCATAGAGGCATAGATTGGGTGATAGAGGTAGGATTAAATTAATAATTAGGGGGGGTAGGGGAATAGGCAAAATAGGTGAAGGGGATTAAGTGGTATACACTCTCAGTTATAAAATAAATAACTGGGATAAGGATGAAAAGTACAGCATAGGGAATATTAGTCAGTCATATTATAATTTGTATGGTGACAGATGGTGACTACACTTATTGTGATGAGCACTTTGCAATGTACATAACTGTTGAATCACTCTGTTGTACATCTGAAACTAATATGGATATTATATGCTAACTATACTTCAGTTAAAAAGAAAAAGAAAAGAAACATCCTGGAAGAAAGTAAAGAGCATTGGACTTGGAGTTAGACTAGACTCGAATCCTAGCTAAACTATTAATTAGCTATGTGATCTTGAACGATCCACCCTCTCTCCCTCTCTGGGTCTTAGCTTCCATCTATAAACAAACTTAAAGATTAGGGGATTTCATTCTATAATGTGCACCAAGCTATTTTGCTTCTCTTTAGTGAAGTGTAGGAACCCAGATTTTGAAATCAGATATGTTGGGGGCGGGTACACTTATTCCCCACTTCTCATGTGTCCTTTCATGTGACTCTCTGGTTACTTTCTGTCCCTTTCTGTCTCTTCTCCTCATGTTAAGAAGACTGATGTCCCATTTGCAAGGGAGTTTCAGCTTATCATTGCCTGAGCTCTTTTTCTCTTTATGTGTTCTGAGTATGTGGAAAGAACATGTATTCTCAGTGGCTCTTTGACAGTGCAGACTCTGCCTTTGTGGGTGTGCCTGATGGTTTTTTATCAGCGGGGAGGGTAAATCCAAGCCAGGGATCCTAAGTTAGCTTATTTCTTGTATTTGAGTTAGCTCCTCCTCTTTCACTCTTTGTCAGTAATCCATCTGTCTGACTCTGACATACATCTCTCAGTTTTTTACACACTAAGGCATAAAAAGAAAGGTGTTTTTTTTTTTTTTTTGTAATTGATCTTATATAAATCTTAGAAGATAGACCCAGATACTTTGCCAGTCTTCAGTGTCCTTGTTTATATGAAACCATGGCCAAGTTACTTCACTACTCTGTGCCTCAGTTTCTTCAGTTATTATGTAAGGCATACTTTTTTCTTCCTTGTAAGGTTTTTTTTTTTTTTTTTAAAGATTTTATTTATTCATGAGAGAGAGAGAGAAAGAGAGAGAGAGGGAGAGAGAGCGGCAGAGACACAGGCAGAGGGAGAAGCAGGCACCATGCAGGGAGCTTGATGTGGGACTTGATCCCGGGACTCCAGGATCATGCCCTGGGCCTAAGGCAGGCGCCAAACTACTGAGCCAACCAGGGATCCCCTTCCTTGTTAGGCTTGAATGAATTTGTATGTACAGAAGCACTGAGAAAACTTTTTGGGGAAAAGAGGAGGAAAAATCAAAATGTGTAAGTTTGGATGAGGTTAGTGGACTAGGTTAGAGGGTAGATAGAGGTGGCCTCGGGTACGTAAAGTGCTCATCATTCCAATTATTCCCTGACACAGTTCTCTTGGACCCAAGCCTGAACATTGTTTCTGTTACTTCATCTCATTTTCACAAAACCCTATAAAATAGGCATTATTTTCACAATTTTATTATGTGGACACTGAAGCTTGGAAAGGGTAATCAACTTGTCCAGGGTCACACAGCTGGAAAGAAGAAAAGCTGGTACACCAAACCAAGCCTAAAGTCCATGTCCCTGCTAGACACGGCTCTGATGACTGCAACAGGACCTTGCGTAGTGAGCATGGAATCAGATACTCAAGACTCCTGGGAGTGTGGGCCAGTGTCAGAGAAGTGGCTAAATGAGAGCAGAAGAATGCCCCGAACCCCTGGTAAGAGCCCTGACACAGGTTGCAAGAATAATGGCTTGCAAACCAGCAGGAAGGTGCTATGGTTTTTCAAGAATGATTTTCTATCAACCTATCATTTTCCCTTGTCTAATGAAAACTCAGATTTTCAAATACTGGTTGCTTAATATAGAATCATACAGCTTGTGATCAAGTTCTAAACCTTCAGAATTCCACCAATCTGTTTTATTTTTCCATTAAAAATCCTGATTCTTCCAGTAGGATGCTAGGGGTCATGTCTTCCTGCTCCCTATCAGCTTCCTCAGACCCCATTAATCTCCTCAATCTCTGTACTCTTTTCATCCTTGGCCTTGGAAGCATTGTGGTTACTGCCTGAGGAAGAGTAAGGCATTGAAAGGATCACACACGCTGTAAGGGAAATTTGGGTAATGCATCTGCTTTGAGACCCACAGAGAAATTGTTTAAAAAGTGAGGGATTTGGAAAAAAAAAAACACAAAACATTCAAACTGTCCCATTAGATCAAAAGACAATTTGCAAAACTAATTGCCCTGTGCCTGTGGTTGTCTTAAGGAAAAGGCCATTTCTTGAAGCGGGGCAAACTTGAGTTTAGCCATCATTTGAAACAGGCACAAGTTCTTTCATAACACTGATAGAAAATGAAGGCAATGTTTGCTGAGAGCACTGCGCTAGGTATTTTGACCCACATTATCTCAGTTCATCCTCAACAATAATCCTGAGAAGTGGAAATTACTATATTTGCTTTTACAAAAAGGAAACTGGGGATCAAAGTTATTGAATACTTTGCCCAGGGTCACCCCTCTAATAAGCACAGGTGCTAGTATTCCTGCCCTAGCTTGTCTGTTTCCAAAGCCCCTGCTCTTTGTGCCCTTCTTGCATGAACTAGTTTATTAAATATGAATGGGGGAAACTACACTAGAAGGCTTTTTCTTCCAAGTGACCCTTGGAATCCCTTGTCTGCTTGTAAGTGGACACATTAGTATGGTCTTCATGTCCATCTATAAATTTTCTATAGTGTGATCAATTCTGAAACTGGCAAGGACAAACTTGGGCAAATAGCTGTTCTTACGGAAAGCCTGGAATTGGAAAGAGAATGGCTATGCTCTGTGCCATGAATTTTTCAAGAGAAATGTTGCAAGGGATGGAAGTCATGATATATATGATTTTTTTTTGAAAAGCTCCATATGAGAAAATCTTCCACAAGGGACATCCCTTTTACCAACTTGGCAAAGACTAAAAATGCAGACTTTCTAGGATCAAAGTGTATTTGCAATGTGAAGAACTATCCCCTGACAATCAGACTGGGAGAAGGAGGTTTCCTTTAATCTTTTTTCCTTTGTTTTATTATTATTTTTTTTCTGAGAGAAAGATTCCTTTTTCATTTTCTTTTGCTGACTAACTCTTCCCTTTAATCATTTTCATCTTCAAGACTCATAGCGATTTCACCCCTTTACATTAAGAGTGAATATAAACACAAATCATTCTTGAGTTCCTATTTCAGGGCATTGCTTTTCTCCTGAACTCTTCAAAGGTACGCAAGTGAGAACAGCACCCAAAATCCAGCAGAATTGGGTTTTCTATCTCCTCTTTTCTCTTGGTACATTCTAGAATTGTGGAGAAAAATGTGTCTGAATCAATTAAGGATCATTTATAATCTTTGTGACCTAGAGAGAAGAAATAGACTTTTGGAAGATTTTCAGAATCCAGAGAAGCTATATAAAGGGAGCCAGAGGTAGTTATTTATAAATGAAACTTAAGGTTTTTGGTAAGGAGCTTCTGTGTTAAAGGTTTTAAAGCTTCATTTGATATGACTTAATGTCTGGAACAAATGTCAAAATAAGGGGCAAAGGATCATTGTCCAGTGCTCCTTGTCTGAGGGGTCCAAAGTGGGTGCACACAATCGGTGTCTGTTTACGTCTGAGTTGTTCTTTTCAAAAAGCTTCAATTTATCAAGAATAAAATCATCATTATTATCTCATTATACTATGGGCCCTGGATATGAAAAAATTGATTACCTGATCTTTAGTTCCTTACTCTATCCTATCTATCTCTAATTTTGTTGCTTGGGGATTATTGGACTATCAACACTCTTCCTGAATAATCAATCTGGTTAATTTAGCCTATAAACTACTTTCCCCCTTGTGTCTGGTGTAACATATTGTTTAGTAATGTGCCCAGTAAAGCATAAAAAGTAACTCTCCCAGAAATGGAAAAGGAAACAACACTCAGATTTTGAACTTAGGCATCTTCCATTTTACCCGTCTGCTGGGCTGTGTGATAACTGACTTTTTATTTATTTTGTTTTTAGCCATATGACTACCCTTACCTCATTCTGCTCAGCAGCTGAACAAAATGCACAGTGCTATATTCTGAAGCGCCTACTCATTCTTTATTGCTTTTATGACAAAGCTGTCCCTCCACATGTCTGCTCTGCCCTCTGACCCAAGGCGTTTGCTTCAAGTAAACAGGCCAGATGGTAGAGAAAAGTGATGGGTCAAAGAACAACCCTCAAGGGTCAGGAGTCACCAAATCCTTCTTCACAAAGCAAACTTAAAAGCAACAATTTCACCAAATGCTGTGGAGTGCTTTCACTGTAGAAGTGGGGGTGGGGAGGGCATGCCTTAATTACGTATTTTGCTTTCAGGGCCTAATGATTTTAGGTATAGTGTCTATTGGCTAATTTGAATATGAGCAACTTATGAAAAATGATAAGACAAGTTGGACAGATGGATCAATTTTATACTCAGCAAAGAGCAGCAAGGCGAATAGCCTGTGTGTGAATGAGCGAGCATTCTCAGCTCTCACCAGAAAATTACAGAGACGGTTTAGATTCTTTTTCTTTTTTAGGGGTTCTTGTTGAAAATTGAAGCTAAGGAGATGCCATTGTTTAAAATACACTTGACCCCCTCTTTCCTAAAGGCTCTGTAACCCCACAGGAAACATTCAGATGAGGCACTCCTTTCCTTTGCTTTGGTGTGGTGATGTGTGAGTTCAGGTGTATGAGCATTTGTGGAGGTGCTGTAAGTAACATAAACATAAAGATATAGGGAGTCTTTTTATATTGCTGTTTTCAAAAGTAGCTTATCAAAATATTTATTAGCCATTTTATAGGACTGTGTATTTTAGAAAGAACATTAGAATAGTAGTTACTTCTTGTAAATAAGCTAGTAATAGGTGCGGTTAGCTCTCTTGCAGGTGATGATAGTATAATGTACCAGTAAAATGTATTAGATTTATACATAGAATTCTGAAATTTTTTAGTAATTTAAAGAGTGAAAAAACTTAATTTTTTCTATTAAGGGCATTGAAGCACACCAGTGGGTTTAGAATTCTTTCTGGACTAAGTATTATCTAATATGTATGACTTTCAGGATGAAGTGTGTCTCTTAATTGCTAAGACATAGTGACTTATTTATTTGTGTGTGTGTGTGTATATGTGGTAAAATGAATTTGTAGCTGGGATACAGTATGAACTAGAGAGTTTAATTGGCATTTTAAGTGTAGAGGTTATTTCTAAGGTTAGATTCATGTCCTGAAGTTACTAAGCTTCTATAATATATCATCCATGAAAAGAATGGTGATATTACTCTTTAACTATTATAAAATTAACATTTACTAAAATGAATTTAATATTACCAGTTATTGAGTGGCTACTATGGACTGGAAACTTTATGAGATACTTTGGATCCATTCCTAATTTAATTTTCCCAATTCTAGCAAAAGCAATAGCAACTGATATTTGGTGTTTACAAATTACCAATTGTTAAGTTTATTGCTTTATGTGTATTTTCTCACCAAATCTTCACAACAACTCTATAAAGTAGGTACAATTCTTAGTGCCATTTTATAAAGGAGAAAACAGGTTTTGAGAGATTAACTTGCTAAAGATTGTACATCTGGTAAATGACAGACATAGACTGAAACCCCAACACACAAGTTACATTGCTTTTCTCAGTATTGTCATGATTCCTACTATATTAGTAGGAACATGGGAATTCAGAGATGTTGCATCTGTCCAAAGTCACAATGCTAGAAAAAGGCAGGGGGCATGTACACTCAGGGTTTTCTGACTCTACAGACCACACTAGACATGGTGGAAGCTCTCTTAACAGATCTATATTCCCTAGCAAGGTAACTGATGTTCTCTGTTACTTCTGTAACATGTATAGACTGATACTCATGAGTACTATATCTTTGGTACTTAACGACAGTGGGCTACTTTCTAGCATGCTTGCACATTTCTGCTATCAATAGTTTAAGGGTGTGTTTATAGAAGTATAGTTTCCAAACCTGTTTATACCAGCTGAACATGTTATCACAGTTCTATAATTATTTTAATGACTGTATACACCAATGAAATGTGGAAATAGGATTATTATTTCCATGAAAACTAAACTGGATGGAAAGGCTGACTGAATAAAGGCAAGTTGAAAAAAATCACATAAATTAGGTATGAGTGACGCTATTAATAATAAAATTATAAAACTCTAGAAAAGTTTTTTCTTTTTTTTAAAAAAAATTTATTTATTCATGATAGAGAGAAGAGAGGCAAGACACAGTCAGAAGGAGAAGCAGGCTCCATGCCGGGAGCCCGATGTGGAACTCGATCCCGGGACTCCAGGATCGCGCCCTGGGCCAAAGGCAGGTGCCAAACTGCTGAGCCACCCAGGGATCCCCGAAAAGGTTTTTTTCTAACAACTGCTTTGTACTTAAATTTTCATTCCACTTAAAAACATTTTAAAATCTCAAAGGAAAGATCTTGATTCTAAGCCAAAAGACTGTCCAATGAATTGATATTTATACATGGCTAGATTAAAAAAAATATTTATGTATGTACTTAATTTTATGCTCACATAATGATTAGAGGATAGGAGTGTTTCTTCTCTATTATTATTTCCCTTACATCTGAGAAAATTGAAGTACAGGCTGATTATCATACTTACCTAGATCCTACAATCTAGTACAATGGCAAAGCTAAGACAAAGTGGCAAAGTCAGAGGAGGATGTAACTCCATGATTCTCCATGGCCTATGCTTTGTCCCTTACTTCCTTGCTAAGGATAATAAATTTGAGTGTTAGGAATCATAGGTGAGGAAACTCTATGGAAAGTGTTTGGAGTCAGGCTGACCTTGAAAGGTCCCCCCACCAACTCCCTGCTTTCAAAAAGAACTTCCATTTTCTGTGACATTAACCTATCTGATTTTCAAAAACTCTAGGGAAAGATATTTCATCACATCACATTATGATTATCATTGTCATAAGAATTTTATTTTCCTTAGGGACTCTACCAATACAAACTACTTCTAAAATGTAAAGCTTTTAAGCAATAGGAAAGAACAGAAATGATTTATAATGACACAACAACACTACTGAAGATGTAAGTCCCAGATCTTCTCTACTCCCCCAACTTCTTACTTGACACTTGCTGAATTATTCATGAATGAAAAAAGACATTGTGAGTTAGACTTGGTGTTTAAAATCACTTAAAAATAATTCATTTAGCTAATTTCTCTCTGTTGAATTAATAGGAATGTCAGCTTTTTGGGAGGATTTCCTAGAGAGTGATCTGTGATCCTGTGTTTTTGAAAATTGAAGCAGGGATATGATGAACACAGGAACAATTGCTATATATATTCCTTCTTCTTAGGACTTGTCAATGTAATGGCCAGATCCCTTGTATTAGTTACTATGGCTACATAACTAATCAAGGTACAACTTAGTGGCTTATAATAATAATACTTAATTAATATCTCTTATAGTTTCTGTGGGTTAAAAATTTGCTTGTGGCTTGCTTGGAAAGTTCTGGCTCAAGGACTTTCATGAAGTTGCAGTCAGATACTGGCTGGGCCTATAGTCATTTAAAGTGTTGAATGAGGCTGGAGGATCCACTCTCAAGATAGCATCCTGACATGACTGGCCAATTGGTACTAGTTGTGAGTGGGAGGCTTTTCTTCATGTCTACATGGGCCACTCCATGAGGCTAATGGGTATCTGTCCTCTTGGCATGGTGGCTGGCTTCTGTCAGAGTGAGCCATCCAAGAAACCAGGGTAGAAGCTGCAGTACTTGATCTGGCCTCAGAAGATACACCCTGTCATTTTTACCATATTCTGTGGGGGTCGCATAGGGTCAAAAGGGGCTATTTCAGAGGCTGGCATCTGTACCCTGCTACTTTATCCACCTGGAATCATGGCCATAATCAAAATCTGCTGTATTGTAAAGAAAGCTGTCTCTCTTCTCTCTCAGAATTTAAGTTTTTCTGCTGCCTCTTCCTGTCATTTTTCTTTCTTTAGTATACAGGTTTTAAGAAATTTAAAAAAAAAATTCTTTTTGTTTTCTCCTTCTAGGTGTAGATTTGGTTGCTGTATTATTTGTTATTGCAGAACAAACCACACTACACCTTAGTAGTTTAAAACAACAACCATTTATTTGCTTATAATCATTTGGATCAGCAATTTGGGCCAGGCTAGGTTGGGTGGTATTGCGGTCATTTGTCTTGCCTGGGCTCACTCATGCAACCCAAGTCATCTGGAGCTGAATGCTTGAATGGGGCTGGATGGTCCAATGTGACCTTAACTCATGTGTCTGATAATCCAGCAGGTTGTCAAATCCTTGAGTCTTCTCTGTGTCGCTCCTCCATAGACTAACTTAGATTCATTCATATAGAGGTTTCAGAGTTGCAATCACATCTAGGATAAGACATAAGCACTTTTCAGTTCTCTTCCTGTGTTATGTTTGCAGATATTCTACTGGCTAAAGGAAGTCACACGAGCAAACCCAGGTTCAAGTAATTGAGAAATTGATGTCACTTCCTGATGGCAGGATTGGCATAGGCACTTTGCAGAGGGCAGTGGTAGAGGATGGGAGGAATTATTATGACAATCTGTGCAGTCTTCCAAAGTGACTCTCCTCCATTCTTTGGGATAACCTTTCCTCATCTGTATTGCCCTCTAAGCTATGTACTCCCTGAGGCAAGACTTTGGCTGGGTTATATTTTTCTATATCCCCAGCACCTTTTCTACTGTTACATAAATATTTATTGAATTGGATTGAATGTAAAAACACTTCCAAAAAAAAAAAAAAAGAGAGAGATTGTAGAAAGGGCAAGTGGAGAATGAAATTCAGACTCATGCTCTATTGACAATTTTGACTGGATTAGTTATTTAAACACCTGCTCAATCCAGGCAAACAAAACCATTAGATTTTTTAAAACCTAGTTATTAGTTGTTGTTTGAGCTGACTAGCTGTTTCTTCAAAATGTGGGATAAATTGTGGGTGTGTAGGCAAAATAAACGTACAGTGTGCTAAGCAATGTCAGTTTGGCAATGCTTTCTTACTGCTGGTTCACATTAGACAACTTTTCAAAGATTACTGTTTATATACTCTAAAAATCTATAAGGTGGTTAAAAACTTCATTGTTTCCATTGAATTAGTTCTTAAGGTAACAAGTATTATTAGTGGTGATAACACCTTTACTTTCAGTATTCAATTTAGGATTATTATTATTTTTTTAATCTATGGCAATGGTTTTTAATTTAAGGCTGCATATACATATGTTTATTTATTTAAAAGATTTTATTTATTTATTTGCCAGAAAAAAGAGAGCATATGCAGGGGAAGCAGGAAAGGGAGAATCAGCAGGCTCCCTGTTGAGCAAAGAGCCTGATGTGGGCTCAATCCCAGGACCCTGGGATCATGACCTGGATGCTCAACTGACTGAGCCACACAGGTGCCCCTATTCATATGTTTAATATTAAAAATATAGGACCCCGGGCAACCCCAGTGGCCCAGCGGTTTAGCGCCGCCTTCAGCCCAGGGCCTGATTCTGGAGACTCGGGATCAAGTCCCACGTTGGGCTCCCTGCATGGAGTCTGCTTCTCCCTCTGCCTGTGTCTCTGCCTCTCTCTGTCTCTGTCTCTCTCTATGTCTCATGAATAAATAAATAAATAAAATCTTAAAAAAAAATACAAACTAACTAACTAACTAACTAAATAAATAAATAAACAAATAAAAAAAATGGGATCCCTGGGTGGCTCAGCGGTTTAGCACCTGCCTTCGGCCCAGGGTGTGATTCTGGAGTCCCGGGATCGAGTCCCACATTGGGCTCCCTGCATGGACCCTGCTTCTCCCTCTGCCTGTGTTTCTGCCTCTCTCTGTCTCTCTCTGAGTCTCTCATGAATAAATAAATAAAATCTTTAAAAAATATTAAAAATATTTCTGATAAGGCTACACAACCTAAAATTCTCGATTTTGATTTTTGACTAGAATTATATTGATTGGAATTGCAGTGAGGCAAATCTGATTATTTTATCCTGATCAAAGTTATGAAATATCTGATTAATGAGAAAAATAAAAGCAAATTGATGTGTGTATAGTGGAACTTATTAAGTAGATAAGTTTTCATAGCGTGAGATCTATAGAGAGAAAGAGTAAAAGAAGCTGGTAAAAGTTGGGAGATTGAGGGCTGTGTTAAGTGCCTTAATATATGGGGTAGCCAGTACAACTGTACAAAGTAGGTCTCAGAAAAATAATGAGAATTAAGACAGTTATTAACAGAGATGGGAATATTCATTATCTACTGCTGTTTACAAAAATTATCCCAAAATCTAGTGGCTTAAAACAACAATGATCATTCATTTTGTCTCATGAGTCAGGAATTAAGATGAGGTACCATGTCTTGTTTCTGCTCTGTAACATCTGGAACCTCAGCTGAAAGAATTGAGAATAAGGACTGGAAATGATTTGAAGGTTTATTCACTCACATGGTTGATGCCAGGGGATTTACTAGGGATTGTTGGTCAGAACACCCACGGAGAACCTCTTCGATAAACCTTGTCTTCCTCATAAAATGGTACTGGATTCCAATAATAAAGAGAAAAGGAGAGCAAGAGGGAGAGAGAGAATGAAGGGAAACATATATTGCTATTTATGACTTAGCTCAAAAAGTCATGCATTATCACTTCTGCTGCTTTCTATTCATGTAGGGCTTCACAAAGTCCAGCTTATTGTGTAGGGTTAGGAAAATAGAATCAGTCTCTGAATAGAGAGTGGCAACATGCTGAAAGCACATGTGGAACCAGAAATATTGCTGTGGCCAATTTTGGAAAATATAACCTGCCACCATGGAGCCACCAGAAGTAGTCATGATCACATTCATTTTAGACTTATGCTTTAAAAAATATATGTACTACTATGGAATTTTTTTGACCTGTGGTCTAAATAATGAATATGACTAATAGTGCTGGGCAGAACCCAAAATGTTGATTCTAAGGGAAGGCATTAATTAGAATATCTTTCAGAGAATTCAGAAAACATGAGCAAAACTTTTTTTGTCATATTGGTGGTGTATTTTTGGTGCAAGTGACAAAAACTGGACTCAGGAACTCAAATTGGTTTCAACAAAAGAGGGAGTTTATTGACTTACACAACCAAAAAATTTGGAGGGATAATTCTGAGTGTAAGAACAACTGGATAAAGGCCTCACATATGTCTGGAATTCGTGTCTCCCCATCTCTTGGTTTGCTTTCCATTTTTTATTTCTCAGGCAGGCTTTTCTCAAGTCTTAGAAAAAGAAGCCAGTGATAAGTCTAGGTTTTTATCTTTACAGTTTGGCTGCTCCAATTGAAACAAAGGGTCTTTTTCCTAATAGTTTCAGCCATTGTTCAGAGCACTGGGATTCATTGGGCTGGACTCTGAAAAAATGACTATGAATCATCTCTGAGTGCTTATGACTCTGAGTGGCAAAGCTTGAATCATGTATGCATCTGAGCTAGAGATTGGGTTGACCAATTTCGAATCTCGTGAACTGAGAGCTATGGTCCACGTTACACTGGCCATTCACAGGAATAGTAAGAGTGTAATACTGATAAAGGCACCAGACATCTGAGGAGAGAACACTTTCTGGTTATGATAGAGATGAGTTTGAAAGTCATCGAGAAAACACTGAAATACCCAAGGATCAACACTATAGGGAAGAAATCAAGAGCTGGAACCTGTTGATTGACATAGTGAATTATGCATCAATCTGACTTCATTCTTATGTATTTATATGACACATCGTTATTGAACATCTAAATATGTGCCAGGAACACAGTTTTATGTGTTTAGCTAGTAATGCAGCTTCAATCTAAGGGGAATCAGACTTGCCGAGAAAGGCCTGGCCAATATGTGGGGTGAAGCTGGTAGAAAACAATCACCTGAGGACTCAGTGCCTCTTGGAAGGTTTAATACTGAGAGGAGGTAAATTTGAAGGAAAGTGGAAGCCTTCACAATTGCTAAAAAGAGGCAAGTGCAGATAACGCTTCCCATTTAGAACAATTCCCTAAAACCAAACTCCCTTGATTTACATGTGAATCCCAAAGACAACTGTGGGATTAGGTCAAATATCCAAGTTGCTAAAAAACAAATAGCACAGTTTTGCAAACCTCCTCCAGCAGATGTAAACCCAAAGGAAAGAGAAACGTTCTCCTACTCTGCAGCTGAGTAACTTGGTAGCCTCTGTATCTTCAATATTGCACTATCTCAGATATGGCAGGAAATCATAATTCCTGGTAATAATCCCAGCAGGCATAAATTTAGGCTGGTGGGAAAGTACTTATTTATAAAGTGTGTTTTCTATTTCTGGGCACCCAAGAATACCTGGGAACACCTTTTAGAGAAGGAAAGTGAAGGTCAGAACTGTAAAAAAAATGAGATTTTAGATGTTAGGGGGCATTTGCCTTACATACAGTTTGGTGTAGTTCAATTGTTTTTGGTACTACTGGGATACATTATTTTTTCTTCTTCAATACAAGGGCTGTGGAGTGGACCATAACTAAGGAGACTTAACTTTAAAAAGTCTGCATTTTAGAGTGATGCCTGAAAAACCATAGTAACATCCAGGGGCATGTTGGAGGGAACCACTATTGTTTTTCAAATATACTGATTACATAATCTGCAATTTAAACAATGACCATAATTATTTAATGAATCTTCTGGGATGTTATGTCAGAGATGTTTGACCTTGTCCAAGATCCTCTATGGAAGATAGTCAAATATAATTCTCTTGAAATGGTTATATTTTCAGATTATATTAAGGAATCTAAGGAAACTAATTAGCATTGTGCTAGGCCAAATAATATAAATAATAAGACAGAATATTGAGATTACAGAATAGTGGGCTCTAATGAATGTATATTTAAAGTGTAGCATGGGGAGAAAATGAAGACAGACAAGTTCATGGAGGAAGACATTTGAATTTGACTTTGAAAAATGAGTTGAAGTTTTCTGAATTCTAAAGAAGATTGAGAGAGCCCATTGAAGGTGAAGAAAACAGTAATGAAAACACATGAATAACCCCGTGTTTGGAAAGAGTGAGTAGTTTTGGTGCTAGAGCATGAGGTGTTAGAGGTAGGAAGGGACAAGGTTTAGAGGATCTTTACAGTTTGCTTCTGAGTTTAAACTTGATCATGTGAGACATTAGGGGCCATGAAAATATTTAAATGTAAGACGGGTGTAATCCGATCTTTGTCTCAGAAGAATTACTTTGCATCATTTTAGAAGACTGGAGATGGTCAAGATGAGGAAGAAAGAAACTAGTTAGGTCTATCATTTATAAGCCAGGCTAGAAATATCTACTGTCAACCAAGAAATGTCTACCCTGGTTCTTGGTAACAATGGGGAGTTGGAGGAGGAGTGGAGTTTTGAGAAAAACTAATCCATTTTATATTTATCAAGCAAATCAGATAAGACATTGTGTACTTTTTATTTACCTAATTTGTATTATACACATTGTCACATAGTCTTACATTTTAGATGGCTGGATGTGTTTTATCAAAGGAATGATACCACAGAAGTGTAGAACCTTACTGTAAATTGTCTTGATTGGTGATGGCCAAATGCAGAGTAAGCAGTAGTCCTTTCTATTTGGGGTTTGCTCTGGGACTATTTAAAATTTCATGAAGATAATGAATATGAAAAGGAATTAAGTCTATTATATTTAATATAGCATGACTTTGAGGATGTCAAAAAATACAGAATAATTAACTTTTTAAAAAGGTTGAGTGAAAGGGTTCAAATAAGCTGCCTTTGACAGAATTTATGTAAATGTTGAGGTTTATACAGTTGTTTTATTATAAAATTAGCATTATACTTTTTAATGTCAAAGTTTGATTCAAGATGTACATATTCACTCAACATATTTTGAAATAAATGTATATTATACTATGCACTCTGCTTTCTGGGGGGATTCACTCCCATTCCTTACAGGTAGCTAGATCTTATTGTTGGTTTTCAGCTTCTTTTGGCTTCTTCTGTCCATTTGCAGACTGTTCTGTTGTTCTAAAAACACACCACAATATTCTGTATTTACTCTAATTTTGAGACAGTTTCCTCTAGAATCTGTGGTGATGCTTCAGGAATTCCATGTTTAAAGCTAATACAGGGGGATCCCTGGGTGGCTCAGCGGTTTAGCGCCTGCCTTTGGCCCAGGGCGTGATCCTGGAGTCCCGGGATTGAGTCCCACATCCGGCTCCTAGCATGGAGCCTGCTTGTTCCTCTGCCTGCATCTCTGCCTCTCTCTCTCTCTCTCTGTCTATCATAAATGGATAAATAAATCTTAAAAAAGATAGATAAAAAAATTTAAAAAATAAAGCTAATACAATTTTATTTAAAATATTTTTGATTATGATAAGCCTTCTCCAAATTGTTAACTTCATGGCAGTAGAGCATGGATTCTGAACTCAAGCTGCTGTGATTGGAGTCCTAGTTTCATCATAAATCACTTGAGTGGCTTTAGGGAAGTTGATTTTCTCCTCAAAGTTCTGGTTTCCTAATATGTGAAATTATTATAATTATGGCATTTGTGAGGTAAAATGAGATTATCTAAGTAAAGAACTCATCACAGTATTTGAAATATTGGCTAGCAAATATTGTTAGTTGCCCACCTAAGTTAGTCTGGCCCTCTTGACAGTTTTGTAATAAAGTGTGATTGGAACACAGCCACACCCCTATGTTTACATACTGCCTATGGCTGTTTGTAACAGCCGCATTCATGCCGCAATGACAGAATTGTACAATGGTGACAGAGACTATGTGGCCCACATGCCTAAAATATTTATTTGGCCCTTTAGAGTTTGCTAACTACTGGCTTAAACCACTGTTAATTTTTCTTTCTTTCTTTCTTTCTTTCTTTCTTTCTTTCTTTCTTTCTTTCTTCTTTCTTTCTTTCTTTCTTTCTTTTTCTTTCTTCTTTCTTTCTTTCTTTCTTCTTTCTTTTTTTTTTTAAAGATTTTATTTATTTATTCACAAGAGACACACACACAGAGAGAGAGAGAGAGAGAGAGAGAGGCAGAGACACAGGCAGAGGGAGAAGCAGGCTCCATGCAGGGAGCCCGACCTGGGACTCTATCCTGGGTCTCCAGGATCACACCCTGGGCTGAAGGCGTCTCTAAACTGCTGAGCCTCCCTGGCTGCCCTAATTTTTCTTTTACTTGAGATTGAAAGCATCCTAAGGAATACATTCAAAGTTTTCAATAAGTATTAGCTATCATTATTCTAGCAAAAAAAAAAAAAAATCTATGCAATGGATTTACCTTCTTTTCCCCCCCACTCTTCTACATAACAAGAGTCTCTTCTTGTTTGAAGAGTATCCTGAGATGGCAAAGAAGATAGATTGTAAATAAACAATCCTATTCTCATTTTGCAGATATTTATCTACAGGAATGATGGCTTTTCTTCAACCATAAAACAAATTGCAAAAATATTAGAAATAAATTATATGTAAAGCTTATATAGGGCTGTACCTGTCATATGTACCTGTTTTCAAAATGAATGTTTATCAAAGTCCATTCATTTTCTTTATTCATTTATCTTAATAGGACATTTATGTATATAAGCTTATACATATGTTTTAAAATATTCAACTATTTTATATAATAAGATACCAAGCAAGATTCCATTTGGGAAAAAAATTCTGTTCCTCAAAATAAAGCTGAATGGATGTTGGAAAAATTTTAATTGTCTAGTTAACTTAGAAATTAGGCCCCTACACTTAGGATCTTTAGTTAGTTCTGAAGCTTTTTTGCCTATCTTAAACTGATTGAAGGGCTTTATTTTTTATTTTTATTTTTTTAAAAAAGAGCTTTATAAGTTATTAGAAAGGGCACTTATTCTGGTTATCTGTCTCTTTAATACCAAAAGGTATTTGGTATAGAAGAATGATGAGTGGTCAAGTTCTCACTTCCCCTAACTAGTTGAGTGATTTTGGTCAAGTCCCCTGAACTCTCCAAGTCTTGGTTTGCTATGGCAATACTTTAGCAGCTGCCAAGAGGATCAGAAGATATTGTTCTCTTCATATACTTATTACTTCATTTCATAGATTTGACACTACACTCTGTTGTATAAGCATGTAGACATTCTGATGATTATTACTATTAGATTGAAAGTAGGAGAGTTAAATTGTCTTTTTATCGATAATAAACTAAATAAAATAAAGCCTAAACTCTTGGGTTAATCATGGGAAGATAAAATTGTAAAATGAATACATGATTGATTAAAAATAGTATCAATCCCTATCCTAGGTATTCTGTGGGACTCCTAATTGCATGTGACAAGATACAAAAGCAAAATATACTTAAATTTGCTTTAGGTAAAAAAAAATTCAGTAACAGACTAACTGAAAAGCCTAGAATGTGTACAGGTGAGAGCTCTCTGGGATGGCTAGGAACAGGAGTCAAACTTTGTTTTTGTAATCTCTCTCTCTCTTCTGCTCCTTCTCTCAACCATCTCTTTCCATTTTTGCTTTGCTTTTCTCTGTGGTAATTTCATTCTTAGCTGGGTTTTCTTCCTGTGATAACATGTAGCAGGTCTAGTGTGACATCCAACTTCTTTAGCAATTTCTGTAAAAATCCCAGGTATTATTCTCATTCTCTTATTTATGGACAAGGGAACCTACATTACATGTCCGTTCCTCAGAACGAGTTGTTAAATCTGCCCCAACCAAATCTCAAAGGCTGGGAACAGGATACGGGGGGCTTTCTAAAAGAAGGAAATAGCTTCTTTCACCAGCAATTGGAATGCTGAGAACATGCCCATTACTCTCACTTCCTAAGTGTACAATTTGAACAAGTTCTTGAGCTTTCTGAACTTTAGATTCATTGCCTTCTATTGGTAAGAATAGTTACTCCAAAGCTTTAGGTGATAATTAATTGGTTTAAGGTATTAATAAGCTTCCCAGAGTAGCTGACATTAGGTAGCCTTTGTACAACTAATTTTTTCCCCGTTTTTTAGTGGCATGGAAATAAGATTTCTGAGGAAGCCAAGTGTAACATAGTAGTCACTCTGAAATTTATACCATAATTTCAGTTTCTTTTTGATCTCACACATTTATAAATAGAAACCCTGAACATCTGTATAATATTTCCTTTAGGTCTGGGTAGCAAACAGATATATCCTGTGCCCAGGATACTCAGGTTGTTCCATTTACCTACCGGGTGGAAGATATCAGACTCTAACTGCCCATGTCAAAATGTCATCAGAGGCAGAAATGCCTGAAAAGCTCAATATCTGTTGTCTCTTAGAGAATATTAGCCACCCCAGGTATAGGAATCAAGAGAACCGTGGGACTATCAATCAATGCGTTGATTGGTAATTTGCTACTCTCTTGCTTTGTCCTGTTAATGTGAGGACAAAAGCTGTGGTAATATTGACACAATCTGAGGACCATGTAGCAATTTGAATGTGTTGTGTGTTGAATGAAGCCATGGTTATATAGCTTTAGAAGTGTTAAAAGTAATTAGTTGTAACTGAGCTTGGCTATCAAAGAAATGCATGGAAGGCAGGTTGTGTGGTATCCTTTTAGTTCCTGATTGATTTTTGCTGTAGGTTGTTTTTTGTAATTTTTCTAATAACAAATACTGTGACAATAGCCTTCCTTTGAGCATGTTGTGATCCTCGGTTTCTTGGTCCTGACATAATCCATTAGTGGCTGCTTTGTAAGCCTAGGTAAAAACACAGAGCTGGTCAAGTCCTATTACAATGAAAACCTTTGTTTAACAAAATGGTTTCCAAGTCTCTTTGTATGGCATAATTAATTCAAGTAGCATAGAATAAAACATTTTGGTACCACAAAGTATTTGAAGATTCCCTTCAAGTTCCTCTTAAGTAATTATGAAATCATTCATTGCTTATTCAACAATTTAAAAATATCTACTGTGTCTACTGCTTGGCATTCAGCCTACAGCAGTGGACAAAACAAAATCCCTGCTTTCAGAGACATCCTATTCTAGTGGATGGCAAAAACAGTTGTATTAGTTTGCTTGAGCTGTCATAACAAAATGCTACCCTCAGTATGGCTTCAACAATGGAAATTTATTTTCTCATAGTTCCGGAGGCTAGAAGTCCATGATCAAGGTATCAGCAGATTTAGTTTCTCCTGAGGCCTTTCTCCTTGTCTTGCAGATGGCACCCTCTTGCTGTGTCCTCAAATGATTTTTTCCTCCATGTATGAATGCCCCTGGTGTCTCTCTCTGTGTCCAAATTTCCTCCTCTTATAAGGACACTAGTCAGCTTTGATTAGGGCCCATTCCAACAGGTTCTTTTTAACTTAATAACTTATTTGAAGTCCCTATCTCCAAATACAGTCACATCCTAAGATACTGGGGGTTAGGGCTTCAACATATCAATTTTGAGGGGTACATTCAGCCCAGAACAACGATGAAAACTAAACCAATGACTATGCATCATTTAAGATGGTACCCTAGTGCTATCAAGAAAAATTAAGCAGGGTAAATGATCGGGTGGCAAAAGGAGCATTGTTTTAATTATCATTGTCAGAGAAGGCCTCTTTGTTGAAACAGCATTTGAAGAGAGAAATGAAGAGGGAGGAGTAAGGCATGGGAATATCTGGGGAAAAAGTGTTTTTGGTAGAGGAGGTGGTGCTCAGGGTAGTAGGAGGCAATGTGGCTGGAGTGGAGAGTTGTGAAGGGCTGAGATGGGATCAGAGGTAATGGGAGCCCATCATAGAGATCTTAGAAGCCCACTCAGAAAAGGATGCTATCTGCTGGAGACAGTAGATTACCAGACCCACCATCAAAGTTCAGTGTGACCTATACTAGTAGGGTTCTGCAGGGTGTTGTGGGTAGGCTGGCCACAGTAAAAGGTGACTATGTGGGACACCTTGTTCAGATATCAAGATGGTGACAGCAAGATATTGAATCAAGTGCAGGGGCCTTCTTAAAAAAAAATGGTGCAGGGGCCTTCTGGTTGCAGGACCTCGTGAAACTGCACAGATCACATGCCCAGGCTGTGGTAATATAAGAGAGATGTAGCTGATTCTACAAATGCTTCTTCAAAAGTGAAATACAGGGCAGCCCAGGTGGCTCAGTGGTTTAGCACCGCCTTTGGCCCAGGGCATGATCCTGGAGACCCAGGATTGAGTCCCACATCGGGCTCCCTGCATGGAGCTTCTCCCTCTGCCTGTGTCTCTGCCTTTCTCTGTCTCTGTCTCTGTCTCTCCCTCCCTCTCCGTGTCTCTTATTAATAAAATAAATTAAAAAAAATCTTTAAAAACAACAACAACAAAAAGGGAAATATGTGGTTGGAAAATTATATAGTATATGGAAAGTGTATTCCCAGACTTTATATCTGAAGTTCCTGGTAAATTCTCAGCTTCTTTGTTTTCTATTAATCAGGGTTCTCCAGAAACAGAACTAGAAGGAGATTACTACTACTAGTAATAGTTGTAGTTGGAAGCCCTGAGAACCTGGCATACTGATGTTGTAAATCCCAGTCTGAGGACTGGAGAAGATGAGATGAGATGCTGGTGCAGCTCAAATGGTGAGGCATTAAAAAAAAAAAAAAAAAAAAAGGATGAATTCCTCCTTCCTTTGCCTTTTGTTCTGTATAGGCCTTCAGTGGATTGGATGATGACCACCCACATTGGGGAGGGCAGTCTATGTAGAATGCATCAAATCAAATGATAATCTCATCTGAAAATACTGTCTCAGACACACCCAGAAATAATGTTTAATCTGAGCACCCTCTGGCCAGTCAAGGTGACATATAAAATTAACCAACACACCAGAGAGACCTTAGACAGGTTATATAACCCAACTGGTCTTAGATTTCTCACCTGTAAAAGAAGGATAATAGACACTGTCTTAAAAGGTTTGGGTTTGGTCCAATTTAGCCAAATAATGGTGGAAATGTTTGGTAAACTATAGAGTCCCATAAAAGGATTATGATTTAGTAATATATTTAAATTGCTTCTCCTTTATGTTCTGTTTTGACATCTCCTCCTTCCTGTAATTCCTGAACAAGGAAAGCATTTTGTGAACTAATGGTGATAATTTGCACTGGAAATAAAAATTATTCACCTCTTTTTTATGCAGGAAATCAGTCTCATTATGCGATACGTTTTATTATGGGCAAGAAGCCCAGACGTCAGATTGAATGTTATGCTTTGTCCCATGACAAAACTGAGACTGTATATCAATGGTCTTTATTCCTCTGCAGCAATTATTTGGTAAAATGAACCAATTCTAAGTGAGCCTGTTGTCCTGGCCTCCTCCCTCCTACTTCTTTCCCCTCTAGACAGTCATTTTTCTGCTTCTCTTGCCCGACTCTCTCTCCAAAGAGCAGCTGTATTCGTATGTCTCACCCTGAGAGGGCAGGCAACTGGCTGCCATCAAAGCCACTCTGTGGCCTGGCCAGTGGGGAGCCATGAAGTGCCATCTGCTTGCCTCTGCTGCAGGAACTGAGTGTCACCTCTGCAGTAGTCCTGTTTACAGGAGGATAATAGAGTTATTCTTAACTAAGTGTATTGTTTGCCAAAGAAAGGGGCATACTTTCAAGCAGTAAATAAGGAGGAAGATGTAACCAATGCTGGTAAGCTTGCATACTTGGCTGCATATTTTAGTTTTCCTATAATCAAGTGGGAGATGACAGCAGGCACATTGGGGACATACCTCTGATTGAATACAACTTCAAACAGTGTGTCCCTCTACATGCAAAGATAAATGACTAGAATGCCTGACTTGTTGAAATGGAAATTTGTAAAAAATATTTATTTTTACAAGTTGTATTAATTGTTTTAACCCTCAGAATCTCCTTTTGTAGCACTAGCCTCCAATCCTGTCTATTGTTCCTAGAGTTACACTTGCGGTGTGGGGGTAATAAGAAAGCAAGAGGTTTAGTGCCAGACAGGCACATATCTGGACCCTCACTCCTTTACTTAGTAGATGAATTAAATGGGCTACTCAAAATCTTGGGATTGTTTCCTAATCTGTTAAATCAGCCTCAGAATACCTCCTTCAATATATTGTTGGAAAATTTGGAAATAATTTAATGGTCTTTACAGGAGATACTTGAATATAGTAGATGATCAGTAGTCATTAGCAATTACAATTTGCCAGTGTTAAGATGACTATTTTTCATTATTCTTTCCTATACATGAATATAAGAAACTCATCACAAGAAATATAGGCATCTAATGAACCAGGCAGTTTTTTCTGTTTTCTTTGTTTTAATTAAACAGGCAGTTTTGATAGTGGTTGGACACTTGACTCAAGTTAGATATTAGTTTAATGAAATTCAATACGTATTTATTAAGTACTAATTATGGAAAAATCACTATGCTCAGAGTTAGAGGTATGAAGATTAATCCTGAATTCAGGAATTAGTGGAATGGCCAATACTAGTTCCTTTTCAATTGGATAATACCTCATTTCTCTATGAAATCCTCTTTGATTCTCTCTGCCAACAATGTTGGTAATTTAATTAGTCCTATTTCTTGATCACGGTTGTACTGAAAAGCATTTCATTACTTGAGTAGGATTCAAAATTTTGTTATGATTTTCTTTTTGGTTGCTAGGTCTTGAGATATCTTTGAGATATCTCCTTTTGGATAACTTACACTATTTCTAAACGAAAGCACAAAAGTGTTGAACCTACTCTGGTGCTGTACAAAGAGAAGATTCACAGCAGGTGTGAGTAAAAATGAGGAAAAGACAAAGAGATGAGATTTTAAAATGTCAAGAAATGAGAAAGGAATAAAAGGAGCAGTGTAGTAAAAAAATGGTGCAAAAACTGGAGAAATATATAAAGGAAAATGGAAAGCAGAAAGGAATTTTTAAGAGAAATATAAGAGGAAAAGGGAATTTATGTTAGAGTATATGATCATGTCATAACATCTTTTGTCTTACTTTGGTTTGAAAGGGGGCTTTTCTTACTTGAAAGGATATTTTTTATCAGTGACATTTGTCTCTTACCTATATTTCTTAGAACATTTGAGAATCTTGGTCACTGATCTATACATTTAGAGGACCAAATGGAAATTTTATAACATTCTTGCTATTTTTATACACCTGCTGCTTTTTCTCAATTGAAGTAACATCAGCAGTAGATGCCACTGACTGAACACTGCCATTCACAAAAGTTTTCTCTTCCATTGGGGCAGGATTAAAATTTTCATTTAGTTAAAAGAGAACAGTAGGGATTTCTGCCACAAGAGTCAACAGATTTTGAGATTGTTCTTTTTTTTTTTTTTAAGATTTTAATTAATTAATTTATTTGAAAGAGATCGAGAGCCAGCAAGAGAGAGCATGAGCTGGGGGAAGGGCAGAGGGAGAAGCAGACTCCCCGCTGAGCAGGGAGGCCTATGCAGGCAGGGCTCAATCCCAGGACCCTGGGATCTGGATCAAGACCTGAGCCAAAGACAGCTGCTTAACAGACTGAGCCACCCAGGTGTCCCGAGATTGTTTTATCAATAAAATACTTTCTAGTTCTTTCTGTGAACAGTGGCTTCTCATTTTTGAAAAGCCTAAATAAGCACTCAGTAATACCTAAATAAACACAACAGGAAGATTGGAGATAACTTTCTCAGCATAAAGGTGTGTTCTGATTTCTCACCTCATTTTCTGAGCTGATATTTGAAGGCTTTTATTTTGAGGTATAGATTCAACACTAAAGTGCAATAGTACTTCTGAGTAGAATTACACTTTGTAGCTAATTTGCTCCTTCTCTTTAACTTACTAAAGAACAAGATACTAGAAAAAATCCTGGAGAGTTTTCAAGGGAATTATCCTACTTTCTAGCATAATGTAGTATTTATATTTTTATAAGCCTACTACGGCTCTAGAGAAAATTCTGTAGTAAGACAAAGAAGGGGGCTTCTCTTGCAATGAATTTATTAATAAAATGATCACAAAATAAATTTCCTTATAGAGTTTTGAAATGACAACATCCCATTTTTCATAAACATGTCTGATTGGTTAAAAAAAACTAAAAATTATTTTTGTATGCCTTCAAGGTACTTTTGTAGAAATACTTAAAAAAATTTTTTTTATTAATAAAAAAGTTACAGTACCAGTAATGTTTGATCTTCCATCATTACTTGTGAATATTTTGCTTTGGAAAACTCACATGATAAAGAGCAAATTTCCCTTTCTTCCACTCAGAATATCTATTTTCCTTGATATTAATCTGACCATAAACAGAGCTATGAGACATACTAAATCTTATTTCTCAGCACCAAAGACACAACACAGAAAATAATCAAGAGATCCTCAAATCAAATTTTGCTGACAGTCCTAGGAGGACTATTAGACTATTCTAATAGTTCTTTCAAATGACCTAGAGAATCATTTGATACCTATTTGTTCATCACAATTGAAGAAATGATAGGAAAATGAAAGTACCAAGCCAACAGGAAGCTTTTAGAAGTTAAGTATTATTATTGTAACATTATTATCCATTTGAGTCATTGTAGTAGTAATAATTGAAACTGTTCATAATCACAGAGAGGAATTTATGGCCAAAATTATAAAAAGTATTTTGTTAGGGCTGTTAGTCAAGGCTTTTTACTGGAACAATGTCTATTGAATAAAATATATTATTAAAAATTGGCTTCTCATTCTTGGTAGAATGTTTTTAAAAGATCTGTTGTTGCACATGTTATTAAAGCAACTGGCTCCTGAAGAAAGAACAGATTTGTTTGATAGTCTTCTCTTAAATTTGAGTATTAATGTCCTGATTAAACCAAAAATTCATAGATGATTCCCAAGAATAAAGGCTTCCCTGGTCTCTTTAAAATGAGGACTCTAAAGCAACTTTTCAAATTTAAAGACTTCTCTCATTTCAAACTCTCAGTGGATTGTGCAGCAGAGATTAAAGCTTGGACACCTTGACCTCTGGTCTTTTCCTTGATATTCTACTTAACTCGGTTCTATCACACTCCTAATCCACCCTAGAGCCTCAAGACCAGGGGGTGGGGAATGGTATGAATTAAAGAAGAAGCCTGCAAATATTTCATACAGAACTCATAGAATGGATCCAGAAATGGGTGGACAGTGTTCATTTAAAATCAGTCCATCTCCAAAAAAGGAAAAGGCTAAATGGAGAGGGCAAGGTACTTTTTATGTGATGCTTACTTGCTCAGATTTGCCGGGCACTTCCCTTCATTTGTCCAGATGCAGTTGTTTACTTCTCAGAAAGGCTGTTCTGCTATGGAATTGGTTTGTGCTCTTGTAGAAATGCTAAGGCTCCTGGCCGGAGTAGATGATTTCCTTTCCACAAGTTCTTTTTACTGGTACCTGTGGCTACCACAATAATTAAAAAAAAATACGCCTTCTTTATTCTGTGTTTTGGAATGCCACCCTGGGTACTTGATTCACAGATACCTGTGTTCTTGCCTTGCTGCCTGTTTCTTTATTGTAGCTCATCTGTTTTAGCCCACAACTTTACAAACTCAGATGTGTTCTGAATTCTGGTGTGGGTATTACATACTTTTATTTTTCTTTCCATAAATAACTTACCTTGCTGTTAAGCACCTGGGCTCTACCTTGACTCATAATTTCTAGGAATTATTCTATTTTGGCATCTGTCTCATGCTCTAGGTTCACCAAAGTCTGGCGGTTCTGTATTTCTTACTTTGTTTCTGAGATCTACTGGCCTCCCACTGTTTCAGAACAAATATTTACCAAGACCTGTAGAAAAGGCCTCTGCATTCCTTAACAACACTGCTTTCCTCCTTCTTGAGAAGCCTGAACAAATATTTCTTTACTATGTAGCTGTTTCATGTATCCAAGTGTCAATACAATGACTTTTGTAACAAAAAAATAGGAGTCCTGAAGGTTGATGCCAGAGTCTTCTATGCTTTCAGCTAATTAATACAACATTGGTTTAGATATGGTAGGTGTGAATTGCTCTGAGTCTGAGGAAAAGTTTATAAATCTCTGAAAAAAACTGTTTTGTAATTGCGTGTAGTAGTAATATTGCTGCACAAAACCAGGTGCCAACCCAAAAGCCTAGCTTTGAAGGAAAGCCTCATAGTTGAGTTATGAGACAGCTGGAGAGCAGCAAAATAGATATAGATCCATAAGCCCCGCAGGAAAAACAGCTTTAATCAGGGTCTGACACATTGGGTGATTGTAACGAAGTCCCTTGGTATGTGTAAGCCCTGGATCAAATGGGACCAATTGACTATTGACAAGCGTTACATTAGTGCAAAACTGGATGAAAAACTGGCTATTGCCCTGCACAGACTCCAATAATGAGAAATGAGGTTCTTGTAAAAGAAAAGGACTTGGTTTGTTTTAGAAAAACATATGTGCACTGGCCCAGGTGATACCTCTGGTGGGCTGAAATTCCTTTGGTGCAGTCTTCAGACACTATGGTAGCATTTAGTGCTATCTTTCCAAGCCTCTCCATGTGACAGACCTCTTTGACTCCTTAAATTGATTCCATGGTTCTGAATACCAGTAGCTAATGCTGGCAACCTGATCCAGGAGCCAGGAGCATCATCCTGCCCTGAAAGCCCCTCGAATGGATTTTACAAGGAGTGGTACGTACTGTGTGTCTAGGTGTAGTGAGGCATGTTTCTAGCACTTTTCACAGATCATCAATTAATTTGAAATAAACCTCTCTCCTTCCACAAAATATAATACCAGAGAAAAACTGTTATCGTGGCTTTTCTGTAGCATAGTGACTGAGGGGGTAAAAGTCATTTTCTCCTGCATTTGTTGACTGGACACGTGACAGGTGCCAAATGCTAGGCTGGCCATAAATGCGTGGCATGTGTGTCCAATTCAAAATAATTTGTAGTTTGGAGTAGATTCTCCACACCTTCTGCTCGGAACCTGAAAGAGTGGAAAGAGCTGTGCCTACTCTGATTTGAAGATGGGTGTTATGTAAAGTCCAAACTGACATGTCAGGGCCCCAAATGTCCTGTCCTCATTGTTCTATATTGCAAACGTAAGTGATTATTCTTGACAGTTATTCTGGAAAAGATAAGAAAGTGCAAGTAGGACATGCAGTCTTATTTTACTACTATGCATGGGCATTTGGTAAATCATAATTTAATGCAGTATTCTCTTTAGTAATTCTGCAAGATGGGAAGCATGAAATCAGTTTTTTAGAACTTAAAATTCAGAATGTTTCTTTAACTTGTATGGAGCACCTCCTCTTTTATACTTGCCAAAAATTTACTAAATTGAATATATTTAATTTTGGTTGATATCATTACAAACTAATGATATTCTTACTTCCTTTTGCCTTAGTATATAGTGTGGGGCGGAGAAAGCCTTATTTGATTAACTGTGTTATGATTGAAAGTGATTACAGGTCAAATAGAATAGGAAACATTTAACTGATGAAGGAGGGAGGAAGAAAAGCGGAAGATGTTCCGTTAGTGAGTATCCAGGAAACCCCATATAAATTATTTTGTTGATGGTCTTCTTTTCTTCCTGCCTAGATCCTCTCCTGATTTCTAGAACTAGCTATCTAACTTTCCATAGACTACTCTTCTATATTCCATGGGTACGTCAAAATCAATATCCAACTGAACTGCTCGTTTTTCCTCTAAATGTGTTCATCCTTCCATAGTCTCTGTCTTAGGGAATGATACCACCATTCTACCAAAGACAGAAACCCAGGAGTCATCTCAGATTATTTTGTCCACCTTCACTCTTACCTAATAGCTATTAGCTATTCAGAGTTCCCCACCCTTTTATAGCCAAGTCTACTGCTTTAGCAGATCTTGCTTGGATTCCTGGGGACAGGGATTCTTGACTCTTGACACTTTAACTCAGCTTTTACCCTGCAGCCATGGCCTTCTAACTGCAAATGCAATTACATCAGTTCCTTGATTAAAATTCTTTGACAAATTCTTTAATTCTTTCTTTCTTTATTTATGATAGTCACACACATACACACACACACACACACACCCAGAGGCAGAGACACAGGCAGAGGGAGAAGCAGGCTCCATGCACTGGGAGCCCGACCTGGGATTCAATCCTGGGTCTCCAGGATCGCGCCCTGGGCCAAAGGCAGGCGCCAAACTGCTGCGCCACCCAGGGATTCCTCTTTGACAAATTCTTAATGATCTATCTGTGCTTGCTCCTCTAATCTTATTTCCTACCACTGTACTCTGGGGTCCTTTCACTCTATGAAGAGCAGTTTTTTCTTTCTTTCTTTCTTTCTTTCTTTCTTTCTTTCTTTCTTTCTTTCTTTCTTTCTTTCTTTCTTTCTTTCTTTCTTTCTTTCTCTCTTCCTCCCTTCCTTCCTTCCTTCTTTCTTTCTTTCTTTCTTTCTTTCTTTCTTTCTTTCTTTCTTTCTTCTTCTTCTTTCAAGATTTTATTTATTTATTCATGAGAGAGAGAGAGAGAGAGAGAGGCAGAGACACAGACAGAGGGAGAAGCAGGCTCCATGCAGGGATCCTGACGTGGGACTCGATCCCAGGTATCCAGGATCAGGCCCTGAGCTGAAGGCAGTGCTAAACTGCTGAGCCACCCGGGCTACCCTGAAGAGCAGTTTTCAATCAGTACACTGCTGCTTCATAATGCCATGTCATTGCATACGTTATTTTCATTGCTGGAGATACCTTCTTAACTTTGGAACCTGGTTGGAGATTGCAAATCCAATCATTGTAAACACAATTTTCTTCATCTGGGAAACTCTCCATGATGTCTTAGTTCAACTTATTCTTTTTCTCTAGCCCTCCTAGTAATACTGGTTTCTCTATTTCCCTCATTTATTCTAAGCTCTTTAGCGTCAAGAACAGTGCTTTTTATATTTTTGTAGTGCAGTATGGTCCCTGATATATGATGGGTTCAATGTATATTTGTTGAATCAACACATGAATGCAATGATAAAAGCAGAACTTGTTTGGGATGATGGATGAGAAGGTATTCGTTTGAAGAGAAGATCTCTATTGTGTGGGGAATTTGACAATATGGAGATTCAGGAGCTAAATGAAGATTTGATCTTAATTCAGATTTGATTTGGATCTCTGGGGCATATTGATCCTGAGGAAGCCAACAGCAATTGGAGACTACTATAGGGGTGTAATAGCAGTGACACTCATGTAAAAGTGTCATGAGAAAAGACCTTAATTCCTCTCATCCTTCCTCTCTTTTTACCTTTTTCCTTCTCTCTCTGTAAAATAAATATATTATAATACAGATTTCTATATTTTAAGGTGACTATGTTGATATGTGTGTGTGTGTTTGTGTATATAACTAAAAAAAACCTGTTAAATATGGTATAATTCTTTTTTGCTGAATAGTTCTATGTTGATGTTGCTCATGATCTGAAAAAGAGTTTGGGGCTAGGGAGGGAAAAGGGAACTCAAGTAATGGGAAAACCAGAATATATATTTTGAGAGTCAACCCTAGGAGAGAAGAAGAAGCAGAGACAGAGTAGTGGGGGCTTCAGAATTTCATTCTCTGCCTGTCAAGGAGGGAGTGGTGGATGCAAGAACTGAAGGAGTCAGGGCTGAGTGGTGCACTGAGTTCCCACTTGCTCAGCTGTGCTGATACCATGGACAGAGCTAAGGCTGCATTCCTCTGGATTAGTGAAGACACTGAAGAAAGTACCCCAGGGCATACGGGGGAATGTATTTTCTTTTTTCCCCTTTTGTAAATCATACTGAACCATTTATGAACATCAGAATTACCAAAAGCTCAGTTTTTAGCTCAGTTACCCTCTGCTCATACTCTGCAGTTTTAGTAGTGCTGAGAATTGACAGTCAACAATGTTAGATTTTCCATTCTGTTGTAACCCCAACCTCTTGGGCTCTCTGTTAAATAGAAGAGAAGCACCTAGGGACGAAAATACATCCAATGACTTCTGCAGTAGGGGATTCATGAAAAGGTAGTTGAGGCTGGCAGGGTTGAAAGGCATACAGGGCCTAAGTAAAATGGCAAGTAGGTTTTCATTTGTGGGATACTCTTACTTCAGCGTGTAAATATAAGTTGTTATATTAAGATTGCTTATACCATGTGGGCAAAAAGCTGTATGTGTGCTCCCAAGAAGGAAAAACCACCAGTTTCTATGTTTTAAACACTAATCCAGGCACTTTAACTGACTCCTTCTAACAGCATTCAGGTATGGGTTTATCATTCTGATTTTGCCATTTAAGAAGCTGGGCTTCACATCTAGTAAATGGTAGAGCTGGGTTCAACTCTGGGTCTGACTGACTCGGATGCTCGTCCACATTCTTTTTTCCACACTGCCTTCTTTGCCATCACATCTTGGCTGGCAGCAGGAGAGTCAAATCTGACAGGGACCGTGAAAAGCCTGGAGTTTTCAGCCTGCTAGGCAAGCGGCAGTGCCATAGAGGTAAGTCACTGTGAGCTCTGTCATTTATTTCTGTCTACTTTAAATCTCTTATCTGTAGGGCGAAAAGCATTTACAAAGCTTTCAGAAAAATGCTTTGTGATTACCAGCACTAGGCGAGCAATGGCTTGCCTGTTTTCCACAGATAGCTGCAAAATATGTCTTTTAGGGAGAATTATCTGCTTCCTTCCACCTAGATTCATATACAAACACACTGACGAAAAAATATGTTTTGGAAATCCCATAGTCCTAGGTGTTAGCAGATAGTTTCTATTCTGGGCTGCATTGAATCAGATTGGAAAAAAAAAAAAAACCCAAACCTTGAAAAACAAAAAGTAAATATTCAGTTGTAAATAGAGAAACAGAATTGTTACCTCTTGGTAACAAACTCCTGTTCTATGATAATTCCTCTTAAGTCTGGGAATTCCAAGGTATAATTCTATTGATATGAAATATCAGGTATTCCCCTCCAATGTGCTAGATATTTTTTGTGCTTTGTAGAAAATAATAAGGAAAAGGTTATTAGCTCTTTCCCACTTAAAAAACATAGCTAGCCCCTCTTGTTAGGGTCTGCTTGGGTGACACTTTGACCTTGAATTGGCATCTCCCTTGGCCTGATGACAGCTTAATCTTCATTGTTGTTTGTACTTTTTCCATGTAGACTTCAGCTATGGGAATAATTCCTAACAAATTGCACAGCTGACCTTCTATAAAGAGGCTCCTTCTGCATGGTTAGAAGATTTAGAATTGCACAAAATAGTGATGATTCATGAATCCCTGGATACCTTGGACTTCTTGCTCTAATATACCTTGTTGAAAGCATAGACCCTGAGATCCTCACTGCTTTCCTAGGTGGACCTGCGGGACCTTCAGGCCTGGAGCTCAGGTCTTATTGCAGCTGCTATGCATCCTGTCCTCCTGCTTGAGCTTCTGGAGTCAGGGAATTCCCAAGGGAGGAAATTCCGAGTCCTTGATAAAGATCCAGTTTTTGTAATATTCCCTCTGAAAAGAATGAATATAGCCTTTAAAGAGTAGAGAATTTGTTATTCTAAGTCTATTTTATAGTCTAAGTTGACTGATTCTATTTGAGATGTCTCTTCCTTGCAAGATACACTGTCCCAGCTGGAAAAGGCTTGAATAAGCCAGGTGTGGTAGGAAGACTGCTTTGCTCAACTTTACTTTGCTGTTAAAACATTAAGTGTAATCTGATGTGTCAATAGAGTCACCTCAGGTACTCAGAATCATTTTAATTCCTCTTACTGTCAAAACATAGTGTCAATACTGACATGAATTGGCATTAAAAATATATGCGAAATCACCTGAAGAACAGCACTTTTTACTAATAGGAGGTCTCCTTAAAAGCAGCCTGTCAGAGATTCAATTTGAACTCTTTCTTGGCTTTGAATCTTACAGAGCAGCCTTTTTTTTTTTTTTTTTTTTAAATAAACCTGACCTGCTTTACATCATTCAAGCCTATCAGTGGAGGAAAGAAGCTTTTTCTTTTTATCTGACCCTGTGGAAGGTGTTGTACATTCCCAGTGTGTGCCCTGAAACAGATGTGCAAGATGACACATAAGTGGATGACATCACTCATGGCTAGTGATTAAATACTTCCCTGGGACTTACAAAATGCACTCAAAAGAAAATGGAAAGGAGGAGTGATGATCAAAACTTCTATATTCCACCTGGGTGCATGTTTTTGCTGCTCTAGATAGATTTTAATTTGGGAGAAATATGAATGCACAAAATGAAAGAATATAAATATTAAAACCTTAGATTTCAGTTTGGGAGAAGTATAAACATACATATATTTGTAACATACTATATTTTATGTGCTTTATAATTTATAACATGAGATATATAATATAAATATGCATTTATAACATATTGCCTATATGCAATATATATGTTCACTGTATATTATATACATGTAGTGTTCTAGATCCCCAAGCAAATAGAAAAACCAGGAAGGAAATATTTTATTTTTTGATAAGTGTTATGTTCTTTGTTAAGTTGGATATAGAGGTTATCTAAGTGTTTTTTATAAATATTATATTTGAAGAAGTGAAGCATTATTTATCAATTAATTCATTTATTAACATTTGATGTATACATATCAATTGTACATATATTGACATTCGGTGCATACACGATTGTTTGTTGTCTTGCTTTGCAGAGTCTTTGGTGGATGAATGACCCATTGAACTGAAAAGTGAACATCTTTGCATTTTAATCTTTGAAAGCAATAGATTCTATTGACAGAATGACTGCGTTATCTTTGTTGTTTGAAATCTAAGAGCTGGTCATTCTTTTTCTATTTTGCTAAAGTTAGCAGGTTGTATATGTGTGTATGTGTGTATGTTTGGCAGCAAATCACTCAGCTGACCTTTTTCATAATCAACTACAATAAATAGAGTGTGTGTGTATGTGTGTGCCCCTGCACTTTCAGTGTGATAGACAGTTTACTTAAATATATGGGAAAAGCTAATCCCTCTGCCCCTGACCTTTGGCACAGGAACCTTGTGCTTCCAGTAGAAAGTGTGGTAAATGCCAAGTCCTTTGGGCAGAAGATGTTTGCATTAATGTTTTCTATGCTGGAGCCTGAGCCATAGATTTCCTGTCAGCCATCCTTTCCAGTGCTGATATGGAGTAGGTTGGGTTGTATATAGAATATAGTGCCTGATGCCATCTGTTTTGACACCCTGAATATTTTAACCCCAGCTAGTGTATTAAAAGAGAATGCCACCCACGCCCTACCATGCATGTGATTACCATGTAGAATGGGAGGTGAAAAAAATCAAGCAGTTTAATGTGATTGTCAAAGGGTCAGTTGTCATGTTAATTATCAAGAGCTGATTGATTGAAATATGACATGAAGAAGGAGGAGGATGGGTATAGTTCATACTAACCTTGTAAATACAGTTAACTCTTGATTTTCTTGGAAAGTCAGGGCTGTGACAGTACAGCACAACATAGGCATACAACTCTGTGTATGCTGGTCTCTCTGTCTGGAGTATTTGGATTACAGAGAATACATGTTACAAACAGGGCAAGGCAGCTCTAGGGGAAAGAATCTGCCAGAGGAGGTGGAAAGTTGTCCAGTCTAGCATATGGCTTTAGCAATTTAGAAGTAATCCCTGACTCCTGACTCCACTTTGCTTCCTCCAAAGAGATACAAGTCCATTGATTCCAACCCTTAAGTAGCATCCGAATTTACCCCTTCCTCTCCAGTTGCATTTCTTATTTTTAAATTATTTTTTATTATTTTTAAAGATTTATTATATATATAATATATATATATATTTTATATATATATATATAGAGAGAGAGAGAGAGAGAGAGAGAGGCAGAGACACAGGAGGAGGGAGAAGCAGGCTTCATGCCGGGAGCCTGATGTGGGACTCGATCCTGGGACTCCAGGATTGTGCCCTGGGCCAAAGGCAGGTGCGAAACCGCTGCGCCACCCAGGGATCCCCTGCATTTCTTTTTAAAAAAAATATTTTATTTAAATTCAATTTGCCAACATATAGTATAACACCCAGTGCTCATCCCATTAAGCACCCTCCTTAGTGCCTGTAACCCAGATACCCTATCCCTCGACCCTCCTCCCCTTCTGCAATGCTTTGTTTGTTTCCCAGTGTTAGGAGTCTCTCATGGTTTGTCTTCCTCTCTAATTTTTCCCCACCCAGTTTCCCTCTTTTCTCCAGTTGCATTTCCATTGCCTTGGGTTCCCTTCATCTCTTGCCTAGATTATTTGCCAGTTTACTAGAAGCTGCCCAGTGCCCACCTTTAGCTTCTCCAATCCATTTCTTTGTGTGATTAAAAAAATGCAAATTCACCATGTCTCTGTGAATTTAGTGATGTTCTCAGATGCACCATGCTTCCCATGCACTTTTTGTCATTCTATATATTGCTGTCTCTACATTTCTTACATTTATGTGTTCAAGTCATCCTTTAAACCCCAGGGTACATATCACCTCCTCCCTATAAGCCTTTATTAGTCTGATTCAAGAGTCCTTTGGACGCCCATGATGTCATGTGCTTATTTTGGGTATAGGCCTTTTCCTGATTTATTAGCATTGTCTCCTGCCAATTATCTTTATAACTCCTGCTTTCAAGAATATAGGCCCCTTAGGGCAAGGATTACATATTTCTCTATTTCTTTTGTATCCCAGAACCTTGTACAGGGTAAGTGCTAAATAAGAATTTCCTGAGTTAAATAATAAAAGAACATGACTTTTAGAGAGTAGAATGATATATGACAGTAGTAGTCCTACTAGATGGTCAGTGAAAGAGAGTGTTCATTTAGGAGATGGTTGATGACATACATTTGTTCTCATAGATCCTTTCCTGAACTTCCGTAACTTCTCACCTACACCAATCTTCATAAGATTACTCGTATCAACTTGGGAAAATTCATGAAAATCTTTGCATGCTACCCCTTGATTTAATTATAATCTTTGCTCTTGGGAAAGGGAGACCTTTCTTCTTCCACCAGTTACCAAGAGGAGGTATTTCTTCTAATTATTCCTGCGCCTTGCCTCATCCCTTGTATTTCTCACTGGAATAAGAAAGAGTGGCTTGATAATAACCCATATCAGTTATATGATTTGCAAATATTTCTCCCATTCAGTAGGTTTCTGCTTTATTTCATTTCGCTGTGCAGAATCTTTTTAGTTTGATGTAGTCCTGATTGTTGATTTTTGCTTTTGTTCAAAGCCTTTGCTTTTGGTGTCAAATCAAAAAAGTTATTGCTAAGAGCTGTGTCAAGGAGTTTACTGCCTACACTTTCTTCTAGGAGTTTTTATGGTTTCAGGTCTTATATTTGAGTCTTTAGTACATTTTGGGTTAATTTTTGTCTATGGTGTAAGACAGGGGTCCAATTTCATCCTTTTGCATGTGCGTATCCTATTTTCCCAACATCATTTATTGAAGACACTGTTCTTTTCCTCATTGTTATATTCTTGGCTCCTTTGTCATGAATTAACTAAACATATATGAGTTTTTTTCTGGGCTCTCTGTTCTGTTTGAGTGATCTATGTACGTGCCTTTGTGCTGGTATCATGCGTTTTAGTTACTCTGGGTTTGTAATATAGTTTGAAATCAGGGAACATGATGCCTCTAGCTTTATTCTTCCTTCTCCAGATTGCGTTGGCTATTTGGGTTTTTTTGTGATTCCACACAAATTTAGGATGGTTCTATTTCTGTGAAAATTACACCTGGGATATTGATAGGAATTACATTGAATTACAGATTGCTTTGGGTAGTATGTACCTCTTAACTATATTAATTCTTCCAGTTTATGAGCATGGCATATTTTTCCATTTATTTGTGCCTTTTCAATTTCTCTCATCAATGTCTTAAAGTTTCAGTATATCAAATATATTGAGAGTCAAGATATCATGTAGACTTATGATTACAATATCTTCCCTGAGCACCCCTGTTTCTCACTTGGAAAAGTTGTGGTAAAATCTTTAGGGTCTACTGCTGGAGTTTTTTGAGCATCCTTGAAGAATTCCATAATATCAGCTCTATTCTGAATTCTTAGATAATTATAATGCACATGGCATGTCATTAGATGCTATAAGTCATGCCTAACCTAAACCAAAGCAAAAATAACTTCCTCAATTCTGTTGCCATATTATTGAGGAAATATCTTCTATAAGCAGTGGGACTTTAAGGACAAATAAGAACTTTACAGAAACTGTTAGAGGCAAGCAAAAGTACATAGTAGATGACCAGAGAAGGCCTCATGGAGAGGATTCTACTTGATATAGGATCAAAAATATGGATAGATTTGAGTACGTGATATGGATAGATGAAGGCAATAATGTTCTAACAAGCTAGATCCCCCTTCCCATTTCCACAAAAGTCTGATTTTTAGTATTTTCCATTTTCTGTGGTGTAAATACTTCCACCATAGCCAATTTCAAACTATCAGTGATTTAACAGCTGACTTAAAAATTCTTTTTTTTTTTAAGATTTTATTTATTTATTCACGAGAGACACACAAAGAGAGGCAGAGACATAGGCAGTGGGAGAAGCAGGGTCTATGCAGGGAGCCCGAGGCGGGACTCAATTCCAGGACCCCAGGATCACAACCTGGGCTGAAGGCAGGCGTTCAAGCGCTGAGCCACCCAGGCATCCCCAAAAAATTCTTAAATATTTAAAAACTGGCTGTAATGAGTCTATTTGAACTAGGTTTTCTATATCACTGGATGAACAGTTCACCATATGATATTAAAAGCAAGTATAGGGCAGCCCGGGTGGCTCAGCGGTTTAGTGCCGCCTTCAGCTCAGGGAGTGATCCTGGAGTCCTGGGATCGAGTCCCACGTCCGGCTCCCGGCATGGAGCCTGCTTCTCCCTCTGCCTACATCTCTGCCTCTCTCTCTCTCTCTCATGAATAAATAAATAAAATCTTAAAAAAAAATAAAAGCAAGTATACGTATTTGTGAAGTTCCATTAAGGAACAGAAAACACTCTTGTCTGGCTGTATCAGGAAGTTTTTGTTGGAGGATGATGATGACAAGATTTAAGAGGTAAGTCGTGTTTGGAGCCTTTGCTATGCATTTGAGTTTTAATCTTTAGTTTGTGGTGAGCTCTTGAATATTTTTAAATAGAGAAATGACAGGATAAACAATATTTTAGGAGGATTGATCTGTTATTAGTTATATGTTGGGTGTTGTTAGGGGAATAGAAGGAAGCAGAAAAGGTAGTTAGGAGCTTCTTGAAATCCTGTATGTGTGAAGTGGTTGTATAAAGGACTAGATTTAAGGAAGAAGTGATTAGTTTAGGAAGGAAAGGATGGAAGAAGGGAAAACAGTGGAGCAGTCCATCTCTGCTCCACATAGCAACAACTGGGTTGACTTAAGGCATGGACTCTAGTCAACTCATTTACTCATTTGTCTGGGGATTGATGTTGGCTATTACTAGAGTCTTCACTAGTGCTGTTGTGAGAACACCTATATAGGTGTTTGGATGTGGCTACTTGGCTTCATTTAGCATAGTGGCTGGATTCCAAAAGCAGGCATCATAAGAGATGACCAGATAAAAATCACCTTGCTCTCCATGATATAGCCTGAAAAATCATGTGATGTCTTTCTGCAGTATCCTGTTTTTTGAATGAGTCACAAAAGCATAGTTTCAAGAGGAGAGGAAATAAGATTCCACCTTTTGATGAAGAATAGCAAGGTTCTAAAAGATCATCTGAGAGTGACACGCAAGGATTTCTCAATAAGTGATTGCTATTCTTGTTTTCTTTTTCCAAAATCTACCATTTATATTATTTGTTTTCTCTTTTTTCATTTACTTATCTGTTTGTTGAAGTATAATTGACATGCAACATTATATTAGTTTCAGGTGTTATAACATGCTGATTGAATATTTTCTATGTTGTGAAATGATCAACACAATAAGTGTAATTAACATACATCACCATACATAGTTACAGAATTTTTTTCTTGTGATGAGAACTTTTAAGATCCACTCTTTTACTAACTTTTATGTATGTGATACAGTGTTTTTAACTATGGTCACCATGCCATACATTACATCTCCATGACTTATTTATTTTATAACTGGAAGTTTGTGGCTTTTGACTGTCTTCACCCATGTATTCTTATTAAATGGGTTTAAGTATCTTCAATTAAACTAATTTCCTCTGTAGCTCTTAGTAAGTGAATGGTATGATTATGTGTGTAATATTGCACTATACTGAAGGTAATGCCACTCTCTGAGAAGGGGAACAAGATCTTACCTATATGATGAGCTTGTTTTTGGATTAGTTAACTGGGGAAAAGTAACATAATAGTAAATTGCAAACTTTTGTTGAGAGCTTATCTTGTACTAGACTAGAAAAAAATTATTTTTATTCACAATCTCATTTAATTCTTACATATAAACTTAAAAAATAAGTATTATTATTAACCCCATTTACAAAGGATAAAATTGAGTTTTAGAGAAGTGGGATAATTTGCCTGGGGGTCGCACTATTAAGTATTGAAAACTAGATTTCATACCATGTCTGTATTCTTAACTGTTATAATTTGCCTCCTCTACATGAAATAGAGAAACAGCCAGGATAGAAATATAACCTTTAGTTTGACTGCAAAGAAATAGTGTCTAGGACTGGGATTGTTGATATTGCACATCAATAATAGTCACAATATGGAGGTGGACTGGAATTCAGGAAGTGATGGAATGAGGCAAGTGTCCTGCAAAGTTTGCAATCCTTTAAATTAAAATATAGGTCTCAAGTTAGAATATGGAATGAAGTAGGCCAGACAATCTTGAAGTATATTTATAGAGGAGTCTAACCACCTTCACACATCTGTTTCTGCACTGACAATGTTAGAAGGTAGTAACATGTTCTCATATCTACTTCCCCCACTAGGTTCTGAGCTTTTGGTAAAGCACATAGAGGACCGAGTAGTCAATATATGTCTGTAAAACTATATAGGAAGGAATTGCACTTTATTCTTTTTTGGCTCTATATTTATTTCCATTTTGTTCCCCCCTGATTTTCTTTTGTAAAGTTTCTTTAAAACAATGTGTTTCAGTGATTCTAAGTGAAATCAAAGTATAGGATCTCTCTTTCTCTCTCTCTTTTATCATTTTTTGTCCAGTGCCTAAAAGCTCATCCTTGAATGACAATGTCCTGTTTGTAATAATCCTGGTGAATGAGCCCTAAGAGGAAGATGAATCCCAGAAGAACGGAAGCAATACTCTCTTATGGTCCCCAGAGAGATTCATATGCCTGCCCAAAATACTATATAGGTACACCTCTGCAATAAAAATTTGGAAAGAAGAGTTCAGTCATTCATCTGGACAATTAGAAAACTGTTAGAAACTGAATGACTTTATGTTCTTTAAAGTAACCAATTTATTGTATTGTTGTGACATTTTATCTGTTCTTACATTTGACATTTGTGTGATTAACACCTCTGGTGATGCTGAAATTAAACAGATTAAAAGGATTCAGGCAGAACAAGGGTGTTCTCTAATTTTCCTGGAAACTAATCTCTCCCTCTTGAATTTATAAAAGTAAACTTTTTTTTTGGTTTTGTTTTGCCTTCCAAACTCTTTTCTAAGTTATTATTAGAGATGAAAATTAAGATATCAATGAAAAATACACTTCATCACTTTGGACAGAGGAGGTCTTTTCCTCGGGCTGCATCTGAGTTCCTTTCTTTAGAGGAAACAGCAGGTGAGAGTGACTATTTCTCAGCTGGTGGCAGCTTCCAAGAGAAGAATTATGTTCAGGAAAACATTTGAGATTAAAGCACATTATATCAAATTAAGATATTATATCTTAATATAAAGATATAATAAAAGAGGCATTATATCAAATTAAGATATTATTCAAATCAACTCACTGTCCAATTCTTGATTATTAGATCCTGATATTTCAAAGTTAGAGTTTTAACAACTCATGTTCTTTATAGACCAATGACATAGATCTCCCAAACAAGGATTTCATTTAGAGATGGCACCCTATTTTGAGAAAACACAGGGACTAGCATTTACAAGCAAAATACCTGATGGACTATGTGCTTGTGCTCCCCTTTTGATCCTTACAAGTCTTTGATGGAAGTTGTATTATATAGTTGACTCTTGAACAATGTGGGTGTTAGGGATCCAACCCCTGTGCAGTTAAAAATCCATGTACAACTTTTGACTCCCTCAAATTTAGTAACTAATAACTTACTGTTGACTGACTGGAAGCCCCATTGATAGCATAAACAGTCAATTAATACATATTTTGTATTATATGTTTTATGTACTGTGTAATCTTAAAGTAAGCTTATGTTATTAAGCAAAACACAAGGAAAAGAAAATACATTTATAGTACTCTGCTGAATTTGTTGAAAAATATCCATGTATAAGTGGTACAATGCAGTTTAAGCTTTTATTGTTCAAGAGCCAACAGTATCTATTTTGTAAGGGGAAGAAACAGGCTGAGAAAGATTCAGTGACTTGCCCAGGGATATGTAAAACATAAATAGAAGGGCCACCAATGGAATGCAGGTTATCCTAAACCAATGCTTCTCAAGCCTTCCCCACCTTCCCTTTTTTAAAATAAACCCAAGAGACTCCAATGCCCACATGCCCACCTCTCTTTTCTTTCTTAGTTATGGACTACTGCTCTTTATTTCTAGACTCTTGTTTCTGGCTGGCTTCCTTCTTCCCTTTCTTATCAGGAAATCAATAGGTTTTCTTGATAGTTTTCAATATTGGAAAATACATTTTGTCCCTATTTCATTAAATCTATAATGCCATTGATCAAAAGACTCACTATTGGACTATTTTCCACTCAGGAAAAAAATGCTTTTGACTAAACTATGATAGAATGCCTTTAAGATAGTCCTGTGTGATGCATGAATCAGTCACATCAGCTACTCCTTGTCTTTCATTAATGACAAGGGATTTGGCAATTTCTTTTATTTTCAATTCCTCTGCTTGGCATATGATAGCTAATCCCTTTTGTATGCATCTTAATAACAGAGCCTAATATAGCTTCATTTGCTTCTGGTATTTTCTCTTCTTAGGTTTTGTAAAACACATGGTTATTGTTTTGTAGGAAAATATGGGGCTCTAGTCATTCCTGATATGATGAATATTTGCTTCACTAAATCAAATTTATTCCCCACTGCTTTATTTCTGTATATTTCTGCATATGTAATGATTTCTCCTTCAATGCAAATCATAGTGTAATCCTATAGAAGATATTTTAAATGGCAATTAATCTCAACACCCAAAATACTCAAAAGTCAATGGAAATGATGACCATGTGAATATTTATAATCAAGATGTGACAAGCACATTAAAACTATCATCTGGCCAGCAGTGACTGCAACATGCCACTGAATGTAGGATTCATCCAAATTTTAGAGATATTAAAATGTGAAAAACTTTACTTTTTAGAATTAATGAGAAAAGAAATATTGACTTTGCTTTTGGATAGCTTCTGTTTTCTGCTTCTTAGATTCTGATCAGATCCTAGCTCTTTTATTCTTGAGGCATCCTTTTCCCCTATACCTCTCATCCTGCAGAGAGATACTGCTGTGTGCTGTGCCTCTACCCACTATGATATGTTTCTTCTTCTACTTTAGGCTGCATTTTAGAATTTACCCCAAGGCCTGTTATAAATGTTCAGAAAATTAAATTTTTCTTTTTCCTCTTAGGGAGAGAAAACCTGACTACATTTCCAATTTTTGGCTGCGTATGTTTTCCATTTCCATTGTACCATGGTGATATGTAGCCCTTTGCTGATAGATATAGTGAGCATAAAGGGTTTTAACCCGGCACTAAACTTTTTAAAGAACTCTATAATTTGTGTGTAAGAATTACTTCCCCTTATTAGACATATTTGGAAACATTTTCATATGTAACTATGAACAGTTTTTGAGTGTACCCTGAGAAAGGTATCTAGATAGTCACTAATTTTTGTCTTTTACTACAAATTAATTTTTCTCTTTTTCCTCCATTCTTTATAATTTTTTCAATTGCCTGAAATATAGTAATAGTACCTGCTTATTGTACCAATCCAAACAATATGTAGTTGAAAGTGAAATTGATAGTCTCTCTCTCTTTCTAATCTCAATCTCTAATGTACAATCTCCACTGTAAATTACTATTTCCTTTGTTAACAGAAATAAAAGTATGTTCAAATAGATACTGAAGATAAAGCAGCACGGAGCCCTTACCGCATCTGCTATTTTTGCTTAGTAGTATGTTGTGAGCCTAGTCCTAAGTTAGTGCGTAATGATCTATGTTCTTCTTTTTAAATTAAACCTTTATTTTTTTATTTAAAAATATTTTTATTGATTCACGAGAGACACAGAGACAGAGGCAGAGACATAGGCAGAGAGAAAAGCAGGCTCCATGCAGGGATTCCAATGTGAGGCTTGATTCTGAGACTCCAGGACCACTCCCTGGGCCGAAGGAAGACCCTCAACTGCTGAGCCACTCAGGTCTCCCTAATTAAATCTTTTCAGAAAAGATTTATTTATTTGAGAGAGACAGAGAGCGAGAGAGAGCGAGAGAGAGCAGAGGGAGGGGCAGAGGAAGAGGGAGAGGGAGAGAAGCAGACTACTTGCTGAGCACAGAGCCCAATGCATGGCTTAATCCCAGGACCCTGAGGTTCATGTCCTGAGCTGAAATCAAGAGTTGGTCACTTAAACAACTGAACCACTCTGGCGTCCCTATCTTGTTCTTTTAATAGCTGATGAGTGTTTCATATTAGTATATCATGATTTGGGCAACTGTTTTCCTATATATGGACATTCTAGTTGTTTATGGAGGGTGTTATTAGCAACCTTTTATTTGTTTATTTGGTTATTTTTTAAAAAAGATTTTATTTATTTGAGAGAGAGACAGAGACAGAGCATGAATGGGGGTTGGTGGGAGTGGGGTGGGGGTAGACAGAGGGAGATGGATAGGCTGACTCCCCGTTGAGCAAGAAGGGCCCCATTCCAGGACTGGAGATCTTGAACTGAGTGTAGAGGCAGAGGCCTAACTGACTGAGCTACCCAGGCACCCTATTGATTTACTTATTTAAATATGGAAAAGCTCACGAATTTGTGGGTCACCCTTGCACAGGGGCCATGCTAATCTTCTCTGTATTGTTCCAATTTTAGCATATGTGCTGCTGAAGTGAGCACTATTAACAACCTTTTATATGTATTTTTGGATAAGACTTTGAGAGTATTAGACATTGCTGATTTTTCTTTTTCTTTCTTTTTTTCCCCCCTGTTGGTTAGAATCCTAGAAATGAAAATACTCATTCAGGGAGTATGCATATTAGAAAAAGTACTCTCTTAATTTCCAAAATATTATCAAAATGCAGACTTTTACCAATAATAAATGAGAGTGCCAGTTTCTCTAGGTTCTCATTAACACTGCTGGTAATCAAACTCTTACATTGTCATCCAATAGGCAAAATAGTATCTTCCTTTAATTTGCATTTCCCTTTTTACCAATTGAAGTCCTATATTTTCATTGTTTGCTGACCATTTACATTTCCTCTTTTGTGATTTGCCTATTCTTTGACCTATTTTAGATTGCCTTTTTCTTATTGACTTGAAAGAACTCTTTATATGTTTAATAATAGTAAGCACTGAGTGCTTACTATTTAAATTGACTCTGACTTTATACATATTAACACATCTAATTAATTTACGTAACAACCTTCTTGGCTAGACATGATTTTTGAGTAAGGAAACAGAGGCAGAGAAAGGTGCCCAAGGTCATACAGTTAGTCAGTGGCAGAGCTGACATTCAAAGGAAGACCATTGGTTTATAAAGTCATGTCTTACCCCTGTACTATGAGTTGCTTAGCTAGAAGGATTGATTGGTGCATGCTGAGCACAGAGCGATGCCACCGGTGGGTTCATAGGACTTGCGGCAAGCATTTTTCAGAGCATATTGGAAGACAGACATTTGTGTCTAAAGTTTGATAAGAGTATTTCTCCTTAATAATAAATAAAATGATACTATTTCAAAGTAGATTCTTGATGGTGTATATTGTTGAAAGTGAACTTTGGAGGGCACCTGGGTAGTTTGGTTGATTAAGCAGCTGACTTGTGATTTTGGCTCAGGTCTTGATCTCAGGGTCCTAGAATGGAGCCCCACATTGGGCTCCATGCTCAGCAGGGAGTCTATTGGAGGTTCTCTCCTCCTCTCTCTGTCCCTCCCCCCACTTGCACACTGTCTCTCGAAATAAATAAATAAAAATATTTTAATAAAAGAAAGTGAATTTTGGGGGATCCTGAGAAAACTGACGAAGCAGAAACTGAACAATGAAAGCAAAGGACCAGAGGAGAAGTTTTCATAATCACACTAGGCATTGAAGGCCATAAAATCTTTAGTAAAATGAGATTAGAAAATAATATAAGAACTACCTTGTTATTTGCAGTTTAAGTAAATTGTTTGTATGTAGTTTTCATTACATTAGCTAGTTTTAATCCTTTGTGGCCTTTATCAAATTTAGTTAAAGAAGACTAACATCTCTCCTCCATCAAGGATTGTTACAAAATAGATTTATAACTATTATGATGTTTATTTTCAGGTGTGCCAGAAATATGACATATATTTTTTGCCATCTCCATTTAGTTTTGTCTTTGGAATCTTCATAATGCCTGATGGCAACAATAAAAGTCTTAATCAATTTAAGATAAACCCAGGCATCTCTGTTTCAAACTCACTTAATTCAGGATTTTCCTCTCTAACTTCTATCCTTTTTCAAGAATCAATCTAAGGAGCATGGGAGTTGAGAAAGAGATCAGTTCTGGGTCATGTTTCTTCATTTTTTTCTGAGTGGGTAGGTACAAGACACTGCAATCCTAACTGGTCCTTGGTCATGGCTATACCTTTTCACTGGGATCTTCTAGAGTATCTGTTATAGGTTAAAGTATGTTTTCCAAAAAAGATATGTTTGGAGTTCCAACCCCTAGTACCTCAGAGTGTGACCTTATTTAGAAATAAGGTGCAGCTGTAGTTAATTAGGATGGGTCATACGAAAGTAGAGTGGACTCCTGATTCTGTATGACTCGTGTCTTGTTATAGGCAGACAATGTGAGACAGAAGAGGAGAAGGCTGTGTCAGTGCAGGTGAAGATTGGAGTTACATGGCTGTAAGCCAAGGAATGCCAAGGATTGGTGATGACACCAGAAGCTGAGAGAAAGGCATGGTACAGATTCTCCCCTAGAGGCTTCGAGAGACGATAGCCCTGTGACACCTTGATCTTGGATTTCAAGTCTCCAGAAATTTGAAAGAATAAATTTCTGTTGTTTTAAGCCACTAGGGTTGTAGGACGTTGTTGTATGAGCTTTAGGAAATTAATACAGCATCCAAACTCTTGCTATTTCTGTGGTGTCTTCTTAGCCTATTGGTTCACTTTCACAGAGAACTATATCCACTTGACTCTGTCTAGTGAAAATATTTGGCTGCTTCCAGTGTCCTGTCAAACTGCTCATTGTGCCAAAGCACTTTATACAGCTTCTCTGTACAACTTCAAGGCCAGAGTGACATGGACACTCCCTGTAGTACTTGCCAGCTTCCAGAGCAACCAAATAGAAAACCAGGCTTAAGTACCCTCTATTCTCAAAACCCTTCTGGAGGTGGTTAATTCTCTGATAATAATAATAATTCTCTGATGCCTTGGAGCTCACCTACAGGTGGGAACATGAAGCAAGATCTCCTGCATGAATCTAGCAGCAGTATGTCCTCATACTGCTCTTCTTTCTAAGCCATCCCCGTTCGTGCTTAACCATTTCTATTGAACTGTTATATCATTATCCTCTCAAACTCCTGGGATCTTTTTAATAGGATTTTTATTTAGTGTGGATAAACAGAAGATAATTTCCTCTATAATTTGGATCTATAAGAATTCATCCTTGAATTTTCTATCTAATATCTGGTAGGTGTAAAAGTCTAGAATTTGCCATCCTTGTTCTCTGTTCTTTTATGTTCCTTTATGACATACCCTCCATGAACAGTGGGGGCTCCAGTCTTGTGGTTTAAATAGGAAAGTCATCATTAAGGGAAAAGTGCAGGTATGTAAGGTTTGGAGCTCCAAAACTCCTAGAAGAAAATATATAGGAAAGGCTTCTTGACAATTTCTTGGAAATGACACCAAAAGACACAGGCAACAAAACCAAAACAAACAAGTAGGACTACATCAGAATAAAAAACTTCCATACAACAAAAGAAACAATTAACAGAGTGAAAAGCCAACCTATGGAGTGGGAGAAAATATTTGCAAACTATATATCTATAAGGCAGTAGTATCCAAAATGTATTAGGAACTTCTATAACTCAGTAGCAAACAAAACAAACCCCCAAACCAAAATTGTAACTCCATTAAAAAATGGGCTAAGGATTTGAATAGACATTTCCCCAAAGAATATGTACAAATGATCAACATTATGTGAAAAATTATCAACATCATTAACCATCAGGGAAATACAAATCAAAACTACAATGAGATATCACCTCAGACTTGTCAGGATGGTTATTATAAAAACAGAAAGACAAGTATTGACAAGCATGAGGAGAAGTTGGAACACTTGTGCACTGTTGGTGGGAATGTAAATTGGTACAGCCACTATGCAAAGCAGTATGGAGTTTCCTCAAAAATTAAAAATAGAACTACTGTATGATTCAGTAATACCACTTCTGGATATTTATCCAAAAGACTTGAAATCAGGATCTTGAGCAATATTATTACTCCCATGTTCATTGCAGCACTATTCACAATAGCCAAGTTGTGGAAACAACCTAAATGTCCTTTAGCAAATGAATGATTAAAGGAAATATATTGTAAATATATAATGGGGGTATTATTCACTCTTAAAAAATTCTGCAATATGTGACAGTATGAATGGAATAAGCTAGTCATAGAAAGACACACTTCATTATTTCACATATATGCAGCATCAAAGCATGGAATGTTGGTTGTCAGAGGATTGGGGAAGGGAGAAATGGGGAATTACTAATCCACATGCATAAAGTTTCAGTTAAGGAAGATGCATAAACTCTAGAGATCTGCTACACAACATTGTACTGATAGTCAAGGGGATTGTTAAGGGTGTAGATATTATGTTGAGAGTTTTTTATCATAATAAATGAAAAAAAAATAATGCAGGAGAAACTCATCTACTAATATTTCATGGTATCATTCTGACTCACACAACTAGGATAGATTTCATAAGTCTTAGCTGAAAATTGGAGTCAAATTCTAAAACTGATAGGCTCCTAGGTGGCTCATTTGGTTCAGCAACTGATTTTCCATTTTGGCTTAGGTCATGATCTCAGGGTCCCGGAATCAAGCCCCGAGTTGTTATCTACACTCAGTGCAGAGTCTGCTTAGAATTCTCTCTATCCCTCTTTTCCTCCCTCACTCACACTATCTCCCTCCAAAATAAATAAATAAAATCTTTAAAAAATTTTAAAGCTGAGCATGGGCATAGACACTCAACCTGCATCTCTTATAGTTACCTTTTAAAGATTATACCTATCTACTTGGGGTCATATTTAATGAAGTTAAGAGGTGAGAGTTTATGCCAGATAATGACTACAACTTAATGCTTTAATATCAATAAACACAGTATAGTGGCTGATGTGTTCATGAATCTTGTTTCCTTGTCATCAAATATGTGTTTCTTCCTAGCATTGCTGAGGACTTTTACATATTTGCTATATCATTCAGGGTTCTTTCTGCTGTAACATGCCTATTCTTTTAGTTTTTCCTTGACTTGTCTATACCTAATTGCATTTACCTCAGTATGACTGGGAAATCATTGGGGTCTGGTATTCGGAAGCGCAATAACATTAAGAGAGTGATATGTGCTGAATATAGCTAATCTTGATGACATAAAACTAAATATTTTAATGATGGATCAGTGATTACACACCTGCTGTGTCCTTAGTACCGAATATGTGTGGCATAGAGAAAGGATACAAGAAAAGTATAAGGCATCATATATATGCACATGAAACTTACCATCTGGGTAGAAGGATAAGGACTAGAGAATAAGCAGAATAAAATCACCCAGTACAAGCTATAGGATGCAGATTATTATACAAGAGTATCTAATATAGTTCCAATAAGGCAACACTAAAAGGTGAGATAATACTTTAAGAAGGATAGAATAAATCTGGCCTAGAGTCACTTCCAACTGAAGTTTACTTGAGTTGAATCTTGAATCTGGCTAGAACATTTCCAGAGAGAGTTTTTCTGTGCAAGCTACGAACTGTTCCCCAAACTTGCAGATGTGGGAATAAGTAGAAAAAAATCCTATTTTGGAGGCATATGAATAGTATGAACCTTTCATACAGATAGACTCCTAAATGCAAATGTCCCAGGTTTATTTTCACTTGGGCCTCTATCTCACTTATGTTAATGCATTAATTCCTAAAGCAAATGTTCTTGCTAAGGATAAGTCCGTAGATCTTACTGAATGCAGACTAGGATGTCTCTTTATTTGCTTTTTGCTACTCTAGTGGTATCTCCTTGGGTAGTCCTGTCACTCAAAAAAAGAAAGTATCTCTCCAGGATACTAGGAAAATCTACCTTGGTTTCAGCCTTTTATAGAAAGGTAGAAATGTGGACAGTCTGACCTAAGAGATCTGGTGATCCTAACCCCTCAAAGAGCAATGTACTAGTTCATAGTCAATTATTCTTAAAAAATTGTTTCTGCTAATGCTTCTATTCTGTTCTGTATTTCATTTTTTTACTTTATTCATTGTCACATCATATAATTTCCATATTTTTATGTAGTCTTTGTAAGGACTATTTTCCATTTTTCCATCAGAATTGCCAAATGATTTGCCCGTTTTAGCTATTTGAATAGTTCCTGTGATTTTTTTTCTAACATAGATTATCAGCATTTAATGATAACTTTTTGCTTTTCTTGAGTTCTTTCTTTATGATAAAGTTCCTGGAGTCAGATTACTGAATTAAAATGAAAGATGTTGTTGCTTTCCGGAATGACTGTAAAAATTTACAATGCTATGTTAGTCATGTATGAATGTATTGTAAGAGCCAATTGCATTTTCCGAAGATGGCTGTTAAGGAATTCTCCATTCTACATGATCTTTTCCAATATAACCTTGATGTGGTGCCTCTTCCCCAACTCCTTGAATCTAGATGGGCTTATGACTTGCTTATAACCAATAGAACACAGCAGAAGATACTTTGCATGATTCCTGAGATAGGTAAAGAAAGGCAGCTTCCACTTTGTGTTCTGAATACTCATGATTGGCACCATGAACTGTCTGCTACATAAGAAGTTTGGGTATTGGGCAGCCCCGGTGGCGCAGCGGTTTAGCGCCGCCTGCAGCCCCGAGCCTGATCCTGGAGACACTGGATCGAGTCCCACATCAGGCTCTCTGTATGATGCCTGCTTCTCCCTCTGCCTGTGTCTCTTCCTCTCTCTCTCTGTCTCTATGAATTATTAAATAAAATCTTAAAAAAAAAGTTTGGTTATCTTAAGACTATTATGTCACAGCATGCATGCCAGGCCACTTGGAAAGGCAACATGTAATAGATATTCTGGAAGGTATTCTTAGATTTCCAGTCTCCCAGACAGATGCCAGACATGCATGAACAGGTGTTAGATGGTTTTAGTCCCCAATTATGGATTCATCTCTGGTCCTGTGTCTTCTCTATTGAGTCCCCGGTTATGGTAGAACAGTGGCCAGCTATCCCTGTTGAGCTCTTTCCAAATTCACAAAAACTTATCTGTGAGTAAAATAAAATGATTTATGCTGCTAAATTTGGGGATAATTTGTTACACAGCAATATCAATTGGAAAATAAATTTAGCAACATTCTTGCCAGCTTTCTGTGTTTTCATTAACATCTTTAGCCAAAAGTTTTGTTTTTCATTGTTTCTTTAATTTAGTATTTTCTTTTACAAATAAGAATGAGTATATTTCCATAAGTTAGTTTAATATTGGTCCATTGAAGCAGTTTTATATTTTTGCTGATACATTTTTTGAGGTCTTAATCCTTTATATTTCACATATATTTGAATACATCTCCTATAAAGTATTGATAACCATATTAGATGTAAATATATTTTCTCAGTCAAATGTTATTTCTTTAATTTTAGTTCATTATGTTGCCAGTCTTTCCTATTTTATGGCTTCTATAGCCTGAAAACTAAAAACTATTTTTCTAAATATTTGATAAACATTGTTTGATTCCTGATAGTTTTGTATGTACAGTGTTGACATTTCACTTCTTAAACTCACCTGGAGCTTGTTTCAGTATGTGGATATTTCACATTTATTCTCTCAATATTTAAGTAAATATTCCTTATCACCTTACTTTTTGGAGATTTCTTTATCATAGTTTGATGTTACTTTTGGGGTGGATCTTGCTGACCTAGTCTTTCTATTCCACTAGCTGTATTTTTCTTCTTGTGGTAGCTGCACCCTATTTTGTTCATTGCTGCTTTCTTGAAGGTTTATACTTCCCTCACCATCTCTTTGTTTCAATTTTTTTTCAATTTTCTTGTTTACTTCCAAATTGATTTCAAAATTCATTCTTTTTAAAAACAAAATACCACCTATTATAGATATAATATAATGTAAATAAATCTAAAATCTGAACTTCCTTCAAATATGAAGACACAAAGATACAAATATGGTTAAATGTAACCAAAAAACTGCATTATAGTGTTCAACCCACATTTTATCTAAAATTATGATAAAAAGGAGTAAGTGAAGAAAGCATTCCAGGAAGAGGAAACAGAATGTTAAAATTTGGGTGGCAAGAAAAAGTATGGCACATTGGCGGAACTGAAGTGGTTCAGGGTGATAGAAGCACCAGGAGCTTTATGGTGGTGGGAGGTGGGAGAAGGGAGAGAGAGAAGCAGTTGTCAGGTCATTGAAGCCCTTTTTGTTATGTTAAGTTTTCCAGAGAAAAGTACAGAGGGAAGAAACTACAGGGAGTGAGAAAGTTGTCTATAAAAGTACAAAGAGAACTAGGGAGATAGCCAGAATATGACATAATTCTCTGCTTGTTTTTGAATACAGGAGGAACTTGAGGCTCCTGGGTGGCGCAGTGGGTTAAGCCTCCGACTCATGCTTTTTTTCAGGTTGTGGTCTCAGGCGGCTGTGAGATGCAGCCCTGCGTGGGGCAGGTGCTCAGTGCAGAGTCTGCTTAAGACTCCGGCTCCCTGTGCCCCTCCCCCCATGCTCTCTCTCTTTCGCCCTGTCAAATAAATAAATAAATAAATATTAAAAAAAAAAAAGACAGGAGGAATTTGGGCCAAATAAAGACAGGAGGAATGCTGAAGGTGGCCATAAAAAGGAAAGGTTGGAGATTTTGAGGCACTAATATCAGAGAACTGAGTTCTAGTTTCTTGAATTATTAGAAAATGAAGTCAGTTTGATGAGTACTGAGTGTTATATGTAAGTGATGATTTCTACACTTGTAAATAAATAAAATCTTTAAAAAAAATAAAGGGGGATCCCTGGGTGGCTCAGCGGTTCAGCGCCTGCCTTTGGCCCAGGGCTTGGTCCTGGAGTCCTGGGATCGAGTCCCACGTCAGGCTCCCTGCATGGAGCCTGTATCTCCCTCTGCCTGTGTCTCTGCCTCTCTCTCTATGTCTATCAGGAATAAATAAATAAAATCTTTTAAAAAAATAAAAAATAAAAAAAAATTCTACACCTGAAACTAATATTATGCTGTATGTTCACTAACTGGAATTTAAATAAAAACTTAGAAGAGGAAAAAAGGAAAGCTGATTTAGTTGTACCGGAAAAAATTTGATTACCTTAAGCTATTACTTTTTAGCTCTTAAAAAAGATAACTTATGTTGAGTCAGAAGAAGTCAGAGCATTAAAATGAATAAGTATGTAATTCCTCCTTGTTTTTTGAAGTGTCCAATTAAGAATAATTTAATCTAAAATGGATGCAATTAAAAGTAAAAGTTTAAATTAAAAGGAAATATTTTGAAAGTATATTGTTTTATGGAGGTAAACACTACATTTAAAATATGCATCCTTACACTTGACATATTTATTCATTTTCTTCAAAATGTAAATGCTTTAACAAGTGTTGCAAATGTAGAGAGAGAAATTAACTTTACATCAAAGAGAAACATCTTACAAATGGCAACAAGAGACCAGTTGTATTTAAGATGTCTGATATTGCTTTATGTCTGTATTAATAATAAAATATTCTTATGCACTGTATCTCCTCATGGAAAACCCTGCTGTCCTTATTCATATACAAGTAAAGCTGAATTGGGATCTGGATTCCTGTGTGTCTCCCAGAAGCTTTTTCTGGAACAGATTTGATGAGAAAATTTGTAGTTTCTAACCACCTTTTTACAGATCTGCTCTTCACTACTTTTACCCCTGGAGTCCTGGGTATTTTGGTGGTTTTGACAGAGTAGATCAGACACACATGTTTGCTCCAGAGCGTTTAAACATGCATTATTGATTCTATCGTTTGAAGGTAAAAATGCTTTCAGAAGAAACTTGGAAAACAAGTCTAAATCGATTGAATTTAAAGACCAATAGAAGTCCCCAGATATGGTTTCCATAGCAACAATTTGAATGTTGAATATTTCTTTGCATGTAACAGGTAATTAATGGCTTCATTGATTTAACACAAAATTTTGGCAACTGCTATATGCTAGGTAGCTGAGAAGCAAAAAGAACTAGGCCAGACTATGTCTTGTTCCTATCCTTTCCCACCCTAGTGCCACCAGAGAGTGCACAGTCTACTCAGGGTGCCTGGCAAATGAACTTTTAAGAATAGTGTGATATGTACCATAATAAATGTGAGAAAAATGTACTTTGAAAGCACAGAAAGAAGAAACTGAATTTGTCTGTTGGGATTGGATGCAGACAAGAGGGATTTTATCACCTATTAAAGCAGCAGAGAAAAGTCATTTGAGTTTTATCTAAGAGAATGAGAATGATTTCTAGGATGGACTGAGGGCTTGGCAGGGTGGAGGATGGGATGCTTGGGAGGAAGAAAGCATATCCTGTTCAGAGGAAATAACATGTGTATAAGCCAAGGGGCTGTATTAGAACATTGTGGTTTTGAAGTGCTCATTGTGGTTTTCTGGGTAGTGTGAGAGAAGCACAAGGAGTGGCAAGGGAGTGGCAAGTTTTTCTGCCGAAAGAGTAGGCAGAGGTATGAGTAAACATTTTTATGACATCATAAGGAGTTTGAATTTACACTGCTGTCAGTGGGGAATGTTGAATGATTGATGATTTACATCACACATAAATGTTAGCATCAGGAAAATCAGGCAAGGAATCAGGACCTGGATGACATCAGGTGATCATTGTTTCTACTTTCAAGAAAAGCAATGATCAAATAAGGCATTGCAGGTGGCTGCTTCTCTCATGTAAAAGACTCTGGAAAAGGCTCCTTCGTAACCTGTGGAAATTCATAGTCCACCACCATGACACAATTCCACAAGCTCAGTCTCATGGTTTTTGATTAAATCCCATCCCTCTTGGCTTTATTCACTTGGAGATGAAGACTTTTCATCAGCTTTTAATTCACTTGAAGGCAATTTTAAAGTTATCTCTTAGACTTTCCACTCTAGACTAAATAGCTTCTCATTTACTTATTAAAAAAAAATCTCATGACTTCTGTGTAACAACTCTTGAAGCCATTTTAGTTGTTGATTTTTGGATCTTTTCCAGTTTCTTGACATCTTCCTTATGTGTAGTAAAATAAAAAGGCAACGTAGTGTTTTAAAAAGATTTTATGTGATGTTAAACCAGCATAAAGGATTATTCTCAGCCATTTTACATGCTATTACTATTAGGATATGCCTAACATTATGTTAGTAATTTTAAAAGGCAATTCTGTATTGGTGGAGGATAGAATTTCTTTTGATGTTTTCATCATCCATTTTCCTTTTCTTAAATAAGTATATTTAAAATTTTTTTAAAGTAGGCTCCAAACCCAACTTATGGCCCTGAGATCAAGAGTCATATGCTCTACTGAGCCAGGCAGGCACCCCTATGAAGTTAAAATATTTTTAGAGGCACCTGGGTGGCTCAGTTGTTTAAGTGTCTGCCTTCTGCTCAGGTCATGATCTCAGGGTCCTGGGATTGAACTCCACATTGAGCCCTGCATTGGGCTCCCTGTTCAGTGGGGAGTCTGCTTCTTTCTTTCCCTCTGCTCCTCCCCGTTGCTTGTGTGCTCTCACTCTCACAAATAAATAAATAAAATCTTTAAAAAATATTTTAAAAGTGGTCCTGATAAGTTCTTTCTTGTGACTGATGGGTGATTTCTCTAGCAGTGTTCTATTATTTTTTCAGCTTTATGAGTTATAATTGACAGATGAAATTGTAAGATATTTAAAGTATACAACATGATTTGATGTATGTATACATTGCAAAAGCATTCTGTTTATAACTTAAACTACATTATTATCTCAAGCAACGAGGTGTAATGGAAAGAGGATAGTTTGGGGATATCTGGATTCAAACCCATATCTTTGTAAGATGTTTTGGCAATGAACAAGTTGACTAAAAAATATCATCCCAGAATAATTATACAACATTCTTAAAAGTGTCCTAATTTGGATGATCACCTGCATAGTCACCTTGGATTCTCTCCATTACTAGTCCTCTTTGACTCTCAGCTTACCTCCTGGTAAAACAATTCCTAGCCAATACATTTGTTTGGAAACATCAAAACAAGCTACGTTTTCAAAAAAAGAGCTACATTTTCTAGCACAAAGCCTGATACATAGTAAATACTTTAATTAGGTCCTTTCTTCTTTTTCTCTCCCCCCTTTTTCTCTCTCCCCTTTTTATAAAAACTATTAACTTTTCAGAACAAGTGGACTCTGTATCCTTAAATTATCTAAATATCTGAGATAAAAGCATATTTGTCTAAATAACATGCTTGTGAAGTTCATCCTTATAGATATCAGTAGGAAATTCAATGAGCATCCTTTGCTATATCCTCAATCCATGTCATTAGTAATGACATTTCATAGTAAAGACTTGCATGTGCAATGGCTTGAGTTGTCCTTTAGCTTGATATACAACCAATAAGAATGACTCTATATTCAAACCAGCCTCCAGTTTTTGGATTGAATCCCATTAAAATAGGATTTCACCATGTGCATTCTGAGGAACACCATTCCCTATGGGTGGTTGATAGATATTATGGATGAGGGAGAAATGTTGTAGTCAAATAAACTATGGAAATGGGAAATGGTGGAATAAACTAAGTTAAAGAGGTTTCTACCTTGCAGGATTTCCCAGAGCCTTTAGTGTACTCATCTATGCTGTGAATCTTTGAAAGAGTGTACTGTAGTATGCAGCATTTGTGAAATAACTAATTGAACTTGGATCTCTTTTTCCAAGGAGCTCTTTAAGAACTAATAGAAGAAAACACTTGGGAAATACCAAGTGACTGGTAGCTCAGTTTATCACAACATTTTCCAATTTTGTGGAATGTTTATTCACCTATTCATTCATCAGTAAACATATATTTGGCCCAAATTATTTATTGACTGAATGCTTTGTCTCTAAGCAGTACTTCAAACCAGGTTATTTAACACACAATTATAGTGTAATATTTGGAAAATAATTGTAGTAATTTAAAAATATAGATATTAAAATATATTAAATTCCATAAATATTTCCTTCATTCTTATTTGATGGTAAGAATTCAGTATTCTACTGGTGGTCTCCAAACTCTTTTGATTTTGCCCTCAGTTCTTTGTGCATCAAATATGCTTATTTATTTATAAATTATCTGTATGTATTACTGGGTTAATACATCATATAAATCATGCATAGAATTAAGATGTTTTGAAGGATGAGATGAAAAATAAATAAAGATAGAAATTCTAATATTTTCTTCCTGGACTTCAGTGGGTCACTTTGCCAGCCTTTGGAGTCTATGCCCCCTTTCGTTTTGCTTGTTTTGTTTTGTCTTGTTGGGCCCCTCTCATTGGAGACTATTTGGTGAAGGAGCAAAGAACGAAGCAGGTCTAAACATGCTACTGGCAGAGGAAGTATTCTTTTTCATCCATTATATTTACCATGATTTATTAAAGAGTAAATTTAGGTTTGACACTATTGTAAGTGGTTCACAAAAAAAGAGGGTAAAGAAACAAACATTATTTTAAAATCTCTGTGAGCTTAATCTGATTGAAGGAGATGCACAATAACAGAGCAATATCGGTTTAGAAGGTGGAATTCTTTGATCAATTCTGTTAAGATTATCAAATATTTGTAGAACATCTATCATATGCTAAATGCTAGGCAGCAGGGATACAGAAGTGAGTCACAGGTCTCATCCTCCCGGAGCTTTCATGCACCAAAAAGATGCCCAGTTTAACAGTGTTTTCTGAACAAAAGGGAAGGTTGCCCTGGAAAACAACTTCTTAATATTATGAATATTATGTTTTGAGTAAGACTTCTTTCTATCAAAGGATTATGGAACAAAGGGTCATCTTGTTAGGAGGGAATCTATAACTGTCTTGCTGTTCATGATTCTCACTTGAGGCTTGTTCTCATGAATTCCAATTGTTTCTAAGCACTCCTCTCTTCTTTACTCTATTTTAGTATGTAAGACTCCTGCTATCTTTTAAGATGCTGCTGCTAGAGATTGCTGTGCTATTTCTCATCTTCACCTGCTCATTGGTCTCAGTGAATTAACCATTCAAACTTGTTTCCTTGTTAACTGCTGCCATAGTGTTCACTCATCAGTAGTCTCTCATTTCATCTTTTGTGATGAATACCCCAGTATATTATTACTTCAGATACATTTTATTTCACCAAGACTCTACATTCTAGCAGATGTCCACTTACATTTCAATCACATATAGTCTTCATTAGAGTTACTTAAATGCATGTGACTTTAGAATTTTTCAAAATGTATTTGATATCTTTGTTTTATCATGTGCTCACGTTTGTACACATATAAAAGCTATTTGATGGATGGGTATGACCTGTGGAAGTATTTCTCAGGTTTCTAGTTTTATTTTTCTGAAACATTTCACTTCAAATAGAGTTTTAATTGTATTGGCTCTAAGTGAATGTAAACCAAGTTAGTATTGAACCAGCAGATGGAAAAATCTTTATCACTGAACAATGAAACAACTTGCATTCTTTTTTCCCCTTTTGCCATCTGGTATCTGTGCTCATATTTGAAACATTAACCATTCAGGAGAGAGTTGTTTTCTGTATCCAATAGTCAGAAGCTTTCTCTGAAGACTGGTGCTTATCTTTTCAGAAAAAAAAATGCCACAAATACAAATGGAGCCCTAAACTAATATTTGACAGTCACATAAAAGCTTAAGAAAATGCAGAGTACAAAGTGAGTCTAAGGAGATGCCATTTTCAATTTATTTTCATAATCTAATTCTGCATTGCTTGTAAAGGTTAATCTAAATCCAGCAGAACAAAGCCGGCCCACTGTTTACTTGTTATAGGCACTGCTACATTATTCTAAACACAGCAAAATGAGCATCACCCTTGTTCACAACCTATTGCTACTTTTTTCTAAATTGTAGCAGATATTCTTTTCATGTGACTTTCAAATTATCAGTAGTCAAATAGTGTCTGTAATGGTAAATTGCTTCTAAGAAAATATCTAGAAAATAATTTATAATATTCACTTTGAAAAAAACCAGCATGACATATTAACCTCCAGTTATTCCAGTAACCTTGTGGATCAGCTTTCTTTGGATGTCCAGCAATATTCCCAGCACATACTCTGTGGAGGATGAAACCCAAAGGAACTCAGATAGTTTAGATATTATTTTAAATATTCCCTAAGGAAATATCTATGTGTCATAACAAACTTCAGCCCCTAATAGTCAAGCATTACAATTATCTATTAGTAACGGTTTTAGATTTTTTCTGGCGTTTTCATTATGTATAGATTATTTATCTATAAACAAAAACATAAATGATTTGGTAGTTCTATTGTACTTGAGGTCAGATTCTTGGCCTAAGTATAAATCTTTTGGCATGTGGGGTGTTTATTCTTTTTCAGATGGGCTTATCTTTGAGTAGACTATGAAGACTTTCCTTCTGCGGTCGTGTTTTCCATTTGGGGACCTACTAGCAATTTCTCAGTTTATGGCTGAGTGACCAATTCCAGTAGTTTACTCTGTATGGATGATCCTATAAATTACTCTTTAGATTTAGAAATAATTTTTCACTGAACAGTCTCTGATGGACAAGTTTAAGATTACAAATAATATTCACTAGTTTAAAGTGTAGTGCTTTCTTGTATAAACTTGGAGTTTATCCTTCTGCTTAATTTCACTCTGGTTTATTCGGCTTTAAGTAGATGCTTTAACACTCCCTCCTAATTGGCATTTAGGATGTTGAAAAGCTTTTGGGTGCAGAGATGTGCTCAGCTGACTTGTGTAACAGGCAGAGGATTGAGAATGCTCTCTCCGCAGATGCAAGTGACACCTCCCAAGGAATCTGAGCCACATTCCCTGTCCCTCAGAATGGTGTACTCTGTACTCAATAGCTCTTATAATGATGAGTCTGAAAACTCTTCCTCCAGAGACAATTGTCACTGCTTTTGTGTCCTGCCATGTCTATTACCTATATAATCTCTTTTTCAGTTTCTTTGTTCCATGCTGTCAACAAAGTTTTCCCTGCTCACTTCTTTCCTTCATGGCCTCTGCCTGCTTAGTTCCTTTCACTTTATGGATGCTTCCTCCCTTCATGTAGATTTTCAACTTCTACCCTTACCGAGTTCCAGTGCTCTCCAAGGTTTGCATTCATCCCTGCCAGAGAGTCTGTGGTTAGATTGATGTATTACGATGCAGGAAAGAGTGCCCCTGTGGCCCTGAGCTCTCATGCCAGGCCATCTCAGGTCATTGGTCTTTATGTGTCTGAGTCAATAGTCACCTAGAGTTAGAAAAATAACAGAAACCCAAAACAATACCAAAGACATTATTTACTTGTCATTTAACTAACCTGATGTCAGGAATTTGGATTATTATTCATCTCAGCCATGGGAGAAAGGTATTATCCTTATTTCTGTTTTATAGATATGGAAACAAGACTCTGAGAAGTTAAATGCTGATAGACCAAGGACTCAAACTCAGCTCAAACTTCAAAACCCATGACTTAACCACTGTTAATATGGCAGACGCCAGGTCAGAGGGATCTGCTATTCAAAGCCCAGAGACTTTTTACAAATAGAAGCCCTCCAAAGGGTCATATAGGCGTGGTAGATGCCCTGAGGCTTTTCAGGAGGGGCATTTTCATCAATAAGCATCTTTCCATGTGCATAATTTTCTGAAGCACAATGGAGACTAACATATTTATCCTGTTAAACACAGTTTCTTGGTGGATTGAAGATGTGAAGCAAATCTCTACTGTTTAAACTTCAAAGTAATTGTGTAATAATAGAATGGTACTGGGCATGGAATAGTAGGACCTAGTTTTTGTACCTCAGCCCTGGAGTTTTCTGACCTTTAAATTTTGGACAAATCACTCCATCTCTTACTTTATTCATGTTTAAAATTGGGTTGATCTTAATTTTAAAAGGACAATTGCACACTTAATTTTGTAAAAAAGATTTGATTACTTTGATAAAGGGCTTGGCATTTGATGGGCTTGTTTCTTACTTCTCTGAAGAGAGACTATATCTGGCTACTTAAAAAAAAAGAAAAAAGAAAAAGAAAACCTCTTAATTGAAGTATAAAACACACAGAAAAGTGCAGAAATAATAACTGTTCAGCTGAATTAATTATCTCAAAATGAACTCACTTGTGAAACCACCTCCCTACTCAAGAAATAGAACACTGCCAACACCCTCTCAAGCTCTACTCATGTCTCTTTTCAACCATTAAACCTTCCCTTTTCCCCAGAAGTAATCACTATTTTGACTTCTAACACTATTTGTTGGTTGTGCCTGCTTTGCTTTTCTTTTTACCTTTGTGCAAATGAAGTTACAGATAATGATTCTTTTGTGCCTGGCTTCTTTTGCTCAAATATGTTTGTGAGATTCATTGCTCTATTGCATGTGGGAATAGTTTTATTCATTTTGATGGCTGTAGTGTGTTTCATTGTATGCATGGCTCACAGTTTATTTATTTCACAGCTGATGGGCATTTGAGTCAGTTCCAGTTTTCAGTAATCATGAATTTTGTTACTATGAATGTCTTGCATATGTCTTTTTGTTAATATGTATACATGTTGAGTGGTATATCACCAGGAAGATATCTTTAACCTGTGTAATAATACTAAGCAGATATCCAAAATGATTTTCCATTTCTGTCAATAGTGTATGAGTGTTCATTGCTCCAGAGAGTAGCCAACCCTTAATATTCTCAGTCATTTGAATTGTGATGAGTTTGCAGAATTGTTTCCTTGACTGCCAACGTGGTTTAGCCTCCTTTTATATGTTTACTGGACATTTGGATATTCTCTTCTGTAAAATTCTTCTTCACAGTCTGTTGCCCATCTCTTTGATTGAACTTTAGCTTTTTCTTATTGATGGTTTCTATTTTTCAATTTATTGCTGAAAGAGCCCTTTGTTGATTATATACATTACAGAAATTTTCTCCTAGCCTATGGCTCGACTTTTCACTTTGTTAATAGTATGTTTTAAAGAAAAGAAGTTGTTAATTTCAATGTTGTCCAATTTTTAATTTTTTTGTTTGGTTAGTGCCCTTTGTCCTCTGGGAAATATTTCTTTTTTTTTTTTATTTATTTATGATAGCCACAGAGAGAGAGAGAGGCAGAGACATAGGCAGAGGGAGAAGCAGGCTCCATGCACCGGGAGCCCGACGTGGGATTCAATCCTGGGTCTCCAGGATCGTGCCCTGGGCCAAAGGCAGGCGCCAAACCGCTGCACCACCCAGGGATCCCCTCTGGGAAATATTTCTTAATCTTAAATCATCTAGAAGATATTCACTTGCATTATCTTCTGGAAGCTTTGTTGTTTTTCCATATGTATAATGACAATCCCTCTGGAATGGAATTTTGTGTATTGCATGAGATAGGAGTTTTTGTATTATATTTCTCTGTGCTTTCTTGATCCTATGTTCTCTCCCTTTAATGGGAAATAAATGAGACTATGGCCTGAAGAGGATATGACTCTTTCTTCATACATTTGTGCTCCCTGTGTGTCCTTTCATATAGCACTATTCTTTTCCCAACTTTCTCTGCATTTTTCTTGAGCATATTTGAGATGTAGGATGAGTTTCTTAAGTAAGTTTTGAGTACTCTAGCTTCTTAAGGAGATTAGGACAAGGACGTTCTACAACATCCTCAAAGAGCCCAAAGTAGTTAAAAGAGATACATAGAGTGATTTATTTGTGGAGATGCAGGCCATTCTTTCCTTTCAAAATTCCTCCCACTATTCTCTGCCATTCTCTCCCAAACCCAGTATCATGCTCAGTACCTGGGCTCAATCAGCAATGACAACTCTTCCATTTGATGGTTAGCAATATGAACTATGGAAGGAGGCTTCTCCATACTTTATAGCAGGACTTGATAGCATTATAAAAACACAATGATGCTTCTCAGCTGTGTTGATGAGCACGGCTACATCAGTGCTCATTGGCATATTTTGTTTTGTGAAGAGCTTTTCCATGGCTAGATAAAACATAATTGCAACAAAGGTTATAATTTTGGCAGATACTCCGTCATGGAATAGGCATCCTTTAGATTTATTTTTGGTACTGCTACTTTTCTTTCCAAGGCAAGCACTGTTATGAACTCAAACTTTTGGTTCAGCAATGAAAATGTATAGAGAATGTACAAATGGTGGCTTCAGCTGAGGCCTTGCACACATTTCTCATAGGCCATATTGACATTTCTGACATCTTTGTTGCCCCTGCTATATGATTTCAATGCTAGCATTTTTGCATTTCTCTGAACAGTGGCATTTTATTTAATTTTTAAAGCTGTAGGTCAAAATTACAAATATCTTTTTAAAAAAAATTTTGCTTTCTAGAGCTAACAAAAAGGGAAGTGCTACTATCTAAGAAGCAAGGTATGAGTGAATCTGCCAGAGTCTAGAGCCATCCATGATTTACATCCTTCCCTATCTCTTTGGGAGAGTACTGTTTTCATGTCTCTGTGCAGTTTGCAGTTTTTGAAGGGCACGTTAATAAAGGTGCACTCTAAGGAAGATAGGGAAAGGTCAACTAGTGCTTCTTAACTAGTTTTAAAAAACTTCTGACTTCTACAGCTGTATAGGTATGTGCACAGACATAATTGTTAAGGGCTTACCCTACAACATAGTCAAAAATAATGTGCTTTTTCTCTAGCACTGGCCTTTTAAAATGTCAGTAACTTTGTTAATTCCAAACCAATTAGTTTCACACTTTTCAAAGCATAAACTCACAATAGTCATATGTATCTCTAAATTGGGATACAATTAAAAACGTATATGTGTATATATGCACATACATATATGCCTGCACAGATTTATTCAGTACCTTTGGTTCTAGGTATGATACCATTGTTCTTACTACTTTAACTTAAGGTGTGCAAGATTGCTCAGTGCTAAATGCTGGTGGTAAAAAGAGAATATAGGTATCCTGACCTCAGAAAGATTCAAGATAAAATATGTATGCCTACCAAAAGGTAAGGTGTGGCTTACAAGTATTTTCACTTTTTTTTTAAAGATTGATTGATTTATTTATTTATTTATTTATTTATTTATTTATGATAGACATAGAGAGAGAGAGAGAGAGAGAGAGAGAGAGGCAGAGACACAGGAGGAGGGAGAAGCAGGCTCCATGCCGGGAGCCTGATGTGGGACTCGATCCCAGGACTCCAGGATCGCTCCCTGGGCCAAAGGCAGGTGCTAAACCGCTGAGCCACCCAGGGATCCCCAGTATTTTCATTTTGAATAATCAGAAAATGCCTTTTAGGATCTAAAAATTATGGCCAGGCTGTTCTGAAAAATTTCCCAGTTCTGACTCTATATGACCATGCTCTGGGTGTGAATTTGTGATAGAAAAGACAAAATCTTTTGTATCAAGGTACTCACAAACCAATATGCTATACTTTCTTAGTTTGTATAGATTCAAAATCATGAAGTTATTAAGGTTAGAGAAGTAATTTATATTCTTACCTGCTTCTGCTGAATCTCATTGATTTGATTTATTTTTCTCCTTCTTAATTTCTCAGAGTTAGAACACCATTGTATTCAGGAGTTTAAATATTTTCTATTCTCATAATAAGGAAGCAGACCACCTTTATTGGGGTTGGGGGTAAAGTGCACATAGGCAGTCACTCTACAAAAAGGATGCCAAGTGGAAGATTCTTGCTTCTGTTGAAGTCTGTGTAAGCACGGCTCCCTCTAGTCACTGAACAGTACTAATCATTAATACAATTCCATATCTGGTATGGCTTTTGATGTAGGGATATCAAATTAAGCTTGTGCCTTATTTTGACATAGTGTGATTCTTTCTTTCTTTTTTCATCTTTCTGTTTTTGTTGTGTTTTGTTTTTTACCTAAGCAATGATCAAATGGATGGGTTGTTCATGTTGATCTTTCATGGTATCTGGAGATTTCAATACACTAAGACTAAGCATGTACAATAGCAGAATGTCCTTGATCATTATGATTAAAAATCTCATGGATTACTATATAATATCAAAGAGCCAGATTCTTTATAAATTAATATATGGGTCTGATGTAATTCTTCTCCAAAATCTCAACAATGATTATTTGAAACTTGACGAAATCATACTAAAATTAACCTAGAAAAAGGAAAAGCAAGAAACACTAAGAAAATGTTGACCAGGGGATCCCTGGGTGGCGCAGCGGTTTGGCGCCTGCCTTTGGCCCAGGGCGCGATCCTGGAGACCCGGGATCGAGTCCCACGTCGGGCTCCCGGTGCATGGAGCCTGCTTCTCCCTCTGCCTGTGTCTCTGCCTCTCTCTCTCTCTCTCTCTCTCTCTGTGTGACTATCATAAATAAATTAATAAAAAAAAATTAAAAAAAAAGAAAAAAAATGTTGACCAAAAAAAGTAATGAATAGAAGGCTTGCCCCATGAACTATTAAAAACTACATCAATTCAATGGTTAAAAACTGTAAGTCAGTCAATCTAATTTATGTATATGTATGTGAAATTTTAATAAACATGTATTTGGATATAATATTCAAATCCATCTATCTATCCATCTACATACCTACCTACCTAAATCCTAATTCTGATAATCAAATTTATCTTTATCTGTTCATCTATTTATACTTTATATATACTTGGAAAATTTATAAAAAATGTGCAGGGATCATATGAAACAATCTAAGAATTTTGCTAAGTGGTAAAAAACATTATTAAATTATATCCCTAGATGGGAAAAAGCTCGTAGGTCAATATAAATTTTTTTTATGCACCTTGTAGTATATTGCCTAGCACATAAGTATTCAATGAATGTTTCTTAAATCAGTGAATATAAAAAAGTTTGTGGCATTTTGTAATCATTTATTAAAAGCCTAGATCAGCATAAGATATTAGCTAAATCAGTATTAATTTATAGAAAGTAATTGCCAGGATAATTGGGGAAAATGTTTTATCTTAGTTACCTGGTAAGAATATATTTAGAGAAGGTAGGGAAATATGGACGAAGAAAAACTGCAAGCTTTTTGCTGGTGAATGAATAGGAAAAAAGAAATCTATCAGAAAATAGTAGCTTGAGAACAACAGTTAAGGGATCATCTATGTTCAGGCCCTGGATTAGGTACGTTTATATGGGGCAATGTCAGCTAAGAATAGTCTAGCATATCAGGCATTATTTTCAAAGCAATAGGAAATTAAGAAGAAATAGAGATTTCTAAGACAAAGAGAAACCTATCCTGAAGTTTAATAACTGGTCCCCCAATATATGATTCATCAAAGTCTTTTCCAATATAATTACTCATGAATATGGGAAGTCAACTGTGATTTATTCCCAGGAATCAATTAGTGCTTTTCTTGCTAGATTGATCCCTCATGGGTTTCTGATCACTATGCTTGGATTTGGACCAGTGATGCAGAGTGCATTCATTATTCATTCATGTATTCCTTCAATAAATATTTATTAAGTGCCTACTAAGGGGCATAATAATGCTAGGTGGTGCTGATATAACAGGAAACAAGACCTGCTTTCTTTTTTTTTTTCTTTTTAAGACCTGCTTTCTTCTCACTCAAGAAGAGAGAATGGGAATTATTGGGGGATACATTTTGGTATGTTCAAAGAATACAGTATCTGGGCTGTAGAGTAGCTGGAGATGTGTGTAGATCAAAAGCATGTGAGTACTACATAAAATGTAAGTCATAATAAAGAGTTAAGACTGACTCCTAAGAAAATCATGGCACCATTGGGTGTTTTTAAGCAAGGGAAGAATATGGTCATATTTGCATTTTAGAAAGACCACTTTATCTATAGGGCTAAGGATATTGGAGGCTTTTGCAGTACTTCAGAGAAGAGAGTGTATAGATTTTTTTAAAAAGATTTTATTTATTTATTCATGAGAGACACACACATAGAGAGGCAGAGACTTAGGCAGAAAGAGAAGAAGGCTCCATGCAGGGAGCCTGATGTGGGACTCGATCCCAGGAATCCAGGAACATGCCCTGAGCTGAAGGCAGACGCTCAACTGCTGAGCCACCCAGGTGTCCCAGTGGATAGGTTTTGTAAGGGCCTATAGGTTATGTATTTTGGGATTCTCTTTAAGAAAAAGAATACAAAATTTTGAAAACAAAATTAGATACAAGTTTCTAAAACGAACCTTAGGACTCCTAAGTCCTCCTCTAGATTCATCTTTAGACCCAGAGAAGTGATTTTGGTGGTTAAACTATGATGAGCTAATGGAGATAAAGAGAAATAAGTGAATAAGGAAATTTGAAACTTGTGATTAGATGTGCAAGATGCAAAGAGGGAACGATCAAAGATGACATTTAATCTTCTGGCTTCAACAGTTAATTGGGTAGATGGAGGATCTGTTCACAGAGATAGGAAACACAGAGGTAGATTTTGGTGGCAATATGATAAATTTCGATAAGTATGATAACCCGTGTCAGGTTGAAAGGACTGTGAAACATTTGAGTGTGAAGGGCAAGATGTTTGAAATTATCCTGCTTCTCATGTGGCTCAATTAATTGTGGCAACCTGTGTGTTCAGCTTCTGGAGGATAAATACAATGCTCCATCAACTGTGGCTTTCAAAAGTAGATGTAGACTCAAACTTGAGTAGTAAATAGTAAAATGATCATTGCTTTGCAGTTGTCTAGGTCTGAAAACTAATGCTGGGTTATATAGGACTCTTGCTGTTTTTCTCACCTTTAATGTGGTGCCTTTCAGGATGATTTTTTTCTTGGTCCCTAGCACTATAATATTGGGACAAATCCTGCTTAGCTAGCAGGTTACCCAGAAGGCTTTCAGTTCTCTGGGGATGATGAATTCTTGGTTGTGTGTGTAGGGTTTCTCTAATGTAGGTCAGTGTCTGAGCTTCCTTTGATTGTTAATCCATAGTCTTGAACTGATTATGCAACTCACTGAGGACCTGCTAAATATAATGTTTTAAAGTTCAACAGCAAATTTCCTTCCCATTGTCCTTTAACTTGAAAATGGCTGAAAAAAATTTTCTTATACTCTTCATGAAAATAAAGAAAAATATGCTTCCAAAGAATATAAAAATCATCCAACTAGGAAACTTTTAGACAGTTATCAAATGACTTAATACAAGGGATAATAATAGAGACTGTTTTGCAACCTAAAATACAGCATTTTCTACTATGAACACTGTAATTACTATTTACAGCTAGATTATAGGGAAATCTGTGGGTGTCATGGAATTCAGTTTCAGAATTATGGAAACTCTGTTTGCATAATTAAAGGGCTAGTTAGTAAATTCCCTCCTATTTTCTAACCTATTTAAGCAGATCATATATGTGCCAATATTTCTTTGCTAACTATGGTGAAGAAGACAACCAACTTTAAATCTTCTATTGCTGAATAATACCCATAATAACTGTGTATAATATATGGTTCATAATTAGTGAATACACTGAGGTTTTTTAAGAAGTGCATTAGATATGGCATAGATACAAATTTCTGCTTCATTAAATGACTTTATAGACTATATTTTGCTCCTTTTGCATATGCAATTTTTTCCCTGTTTGATAGTGGGATTACTTCGCAGCTTCTTAATGAGAATACCTTTTTTTTATTGGAATCTTTTCTGAAGTTTTACTGAAGCTCTCAGTGACCTATTTCTAATGATTTTAGAGCTCTAAAATTTTCTCTCTCTTATAAGTAGCTTTAACTTATGTTTGATTAGTGGCTTTGGAAGTAGACTCACAATCTAATTTTAGGAAGGAAATCTTTTCTTACAGGAGAAACAAATTCAAAAATAACCTGGAACATCACAGGACGCCTATGAATTATGGAAATAGTTCACATTCTCATACCACTTATTAGGCGAAGGGAGGGTGAAAGTCAGAGATGGTTCCTCTTAGTTGCATTTTGTTTTCAGTTTGTATTTCTGCAGGAAAATTTCTCTGTAATATCTTCTTTAATAAACATTGAGAACGCAGATGAAGAAGTTCACTGGTGGGTCTGAAAAATGACTGTAATGCAATGTAAAGTGCTCTAATTTTGTAGTCCTGTGGAAGTGTAGCTGAGATGCTGGTATTGTTTGTGGAACGAGTGGGAAAGTTTGCATGCAATTAAGTGTCCCATAGTCAAGGAAGTTTAAAATCCTTATTTGAATTTGAGTAGCTATGACTTAAACATCAAGAAATATTGTGATGATTGAATTCAGCCTTGGAAGGTGAATAGTTTGGCCCTGGAAAGTGAATAAGGGTTTCAATGATGACATAAAATGAAAGAAGGCTATTCTCACTAAGAGCAAGAGACAAAGGCATTCATCCATATTATCATTTTTTTCCAGGTAGAGTAAATTTTTGTTTTAACTTCAAAGGAACACATACTCTATGTAAAACAAACAATTTACAAATATGTAAAGTAAAAAGAAAATATCTACTCTGTGTTCTTTGTTTTTCTCCCTATTCCCAACCCCTATTCATGGTTCTCCCAGCGTGTTTGGCGTCAGTCCTCTGAAAGTTATTCCTATGCATTTAACCATTTACATATCTATCTGTATGTGTATGTGTGTGTGTGTGTGATTAGCTTCCTTGTTATATAACTTGCACCACTAAATATGCCTTATGAATCTTTCATGATAGTGCTCTCAAGTCTATTTATTTTAAAGTGACCTATCATTCTAGTAAGAATATACCATAATTATATAGGCTGTTTCTAGTTTTTCAAATAATGAAAAATGCTCTAATGAACATCTATATCTGTAGTCTTATTTATTCCCCTAGCAACCTGTCTCTGTCACTTTTCTTCCTTCCCGCCTACCTTTCTAAACTATGTTTCTGTATTCATGTGTGATTTCATAGGATAGACCTTGAAAGTTGAATTGTTAAGTAAATTTAAATATTGATACACAGTTTCAAATTTCTCTTCACAAAACGGTACCATCCTACACTTCCACCAAGAATGGGCGATAATCCTAGATATGTTTTTGCTTGTTTGGTTGGATAAAATGATAAATTTTCTTTACTATTTTTTGCTTGTTTTTCTTGTTCCTAAAATGGTGGACTTGAGCATCTTTTCACAGGTGGAGTTCCTGTATTTTTTATTGTTGATGATTTTTATAATGAATTATTTTATTTTCTAAATGATTTTAGGATCTCTATATCTAGTTGGACTATTATATTTTTGTCTCTTACATGTTTTGCAAATATTTCTTCCAAGAGTACTACTTATTATTTAAAATTTGACTTTTGTGACAGAAAACTTTTGAATTTTGATGTAGTCAGATCTGTCATTCTTTGCGTGTGTGTGTGTGTGTGTGTGTGTGTGGTTTCTGCATTGTGTCTCTTGCCTAAGAAAGCCTTTGCCAGATCAAGACTGCAAAAATATTCTTTTAAAATCTCTGTTGGTACTCTCTTAGTTTTTTACACTAGATTTTTACTACTTACAAAATTTGATTTTACATAAGATGTTGGTTATGGCTGAGATTTTGGAATAATCACACACTTAGTATTTTTAAATTTACATAGTTAGATTCTGCTTCCCACCTTCCTTTGTAGCTAGGTGAGGCCATCTGACTGAACTGCAGCCAATAAAATGAAAGCAGAACGATGTACACCATTCCCAGTCTCGGGCCATGATAACATTTGACCTTGTAGGCCAAAGATTGTGAAGTTAAATCTAGAAAGTGTTTAAATCTGAGAATCACCACTTAGAGAAGAACCACTCACCAATCAGAAGCATCCTTTTAGACTCTATGTCAAGCAAGAAATTCTTCCTTCTTTCTTTATATTGTTTTCTTCTTTCTATAGGTTCAAACCACTGAGATTTTAGGGTTTATCTTTTTTTTTTATGATAGTCATCACAGAGAGAGAGAGAGAGAGAGAGAGAGAGAGAGAGGCAGAGACATAGGCAGAGGGAGAAGCAGGCTCCATGCACCGGGAGCCCGACGTGGGATTCGATCCCCGGTCTCCAGGATCATGCCCTGGGCCAAAGGCAGGCGCCAAACTGCTGCGCCACTCAGGGATCCCTAGGGTTTATCTTTTATGACAGCTGTGTAATCAATACACAGAATAAGATCATGACTTAACTTTTCCCCAACTATAATATCAATGGTTCCCAATACTTTATTCAACAATCTGTTCTTTATGTTCTAATTTGAAATTCTACCTTTAGCATATTTTAGATTTCCATAGTTATAGGAATGGTTCTGGACTCTATTTTGTTTTATTGAGCTACCTGTGTATTCCTGAAATAATACCATAATATTTACTACAGCTTGTAATTGTTCTTGGTAGCAGAGTGATCTTTTAAAATTCAGGTCTGTCTTTCCATTAACCTGAAGGATAAAGTACAACATCTCTCACATGATGCATAAAGCCCTGGATGATTTGGCTACTGTCTATCTTTTTACCTGTATCTTTTCTTTCCTACTGTTCACTAAGCCTCAGGTGCTTCAGTTTTCTTGAAAATGCTAAGTATCTTGTCACCCTTGGACCTTCACAGATATTGTCTGAATGAGATCCTATTCATTTTCTATGTCTCAGATCTAAGAATGATTCTTTTTTTAAAAAATATTTTATTTATTTATGAGAGAGAGAGAGAGGCAGAGGGAGAAGCAGGCTCCATGCAGGGAGCCTGATGTGGGACTTGATCCCAGGACTCAGGATCATGCCCTGGGCCGAAGGCAGGCGCTAAACCACTGAGCCACCCGGGGAATCCCAAGAATGATTCTTTACAAGAGACTTTTCTTGGCCTCCTATCAAACAAGATCCCATGTCCCATGATTAAACAGTTTTAGGGCATATTACATTGCAGTTATTATAATTTAAATATTGTGGTATTGTTATTTTAATATTTTCTCCTTTTCTAGATTTAAAATCCATGAGGTCAGAATAGCATTTTTCATTTATTGTGTATCCTTAGTACCTAGCATAGTACTTGATACATACTGGATACTTCATAAATATTTGTTGAATAACTTAAGAATCTTTTTTTTTTTTAATTTTTATTTATTTATGATAGTCACAGAGAGAGAGAGAGAGAGAGAGAGAGAGAGAGAGGCAGAGACACAGGCAGAGGGAGAAGCAGGCTCCATGCACTGGGAGCCCGATGTGGGATTCGATCCCGGGTCTCCAGGATCGCGCCCTAGGCCGAAGGCAGCGCCAAACCGCTGCGCCACCTAGGGATCCCTGAATAACTTAAGAATCTGAGGAATAATTTGACAAACATGTCCAAATATTATAGGTTTATGATTGGAACTGGTTTCAGTGTATCCAGATAAACTCTTATTCCCCTATGATTTTGTCTGTTATATAGATGGAGAGAAGTCATTACTGATTTCACTTAGATGTGAAGACATGAAGAAATATAAGCAATTTAAGGGCATAGGTCACCTGGAAAGCAAGGACTTGACTTGGAGGCTTTTTTTTTTTTTTCATTATTTGACTTACAGATGAATCCATTTTTCCCTGGCATCACATGAGTCCCATCAGGTCTATAATGAAATGGTGAAAATAAATTTTTTTTTTTTTTTTTAGTAACCATGGAGGCATTGGTTGTACCTTATGTTGTATGCCAAGTAAGTATGAAATTTAATGGAACCTTGAGAAGCACACCTTGCAAATAAATATTCCTAAGTTGTTCAGATACTACTTCGTTAACTGTAGGCCTCTTTAAGAGCAAGGATGAGGGATGCCTGGGTGGCTTAGTGGTTGAGCTTCTGCCTTTGGCTCAGGGTGTGGTGCCCGAGTCTTGGGATCAAGTACTATATCAGGATTCTTGCATGGAGCTTGCTTCTCTTCCCACAGTCTATATCTCTGCTTCTATCTTTGCCCCTCTCTGGTCTCTCATGAATAAATAAATAAAATCTTAAATAAAAAGAGCAAGGGTGATACTATATACAAGTCCTGTATAAAAATGAGGACCTTTTCCACCTAGGGGAACTGACTATCTCAAGCTCCTATGTATCTCTACATCAGTCAGGTTACTGGGAGCAAATAGCTCACTCAGATGGTATAATTGAAGAGTCTTTTATAGGAAGCAATTGAAATGGTGTGGGTAGAATTAAATGAAACCAATAAAGGATGGTGAGATGCCTCAAGGTTAGTACTAATGGAGTCCTGTTACCAGCCCCAGACATGAAGGGATAAGGGTAGAGAAAATTTATTAGAACTTATAGATTGGGTCACTCACTGAGAGGAACTATGCCTGTGATGGAAGGGCATAATCTAACCTGTGATAATGCAGCAGAAAGTAAGCTGGGGGAATAAGTTCCTCCTCTTGTTTTCTTCTTACTCTATGATTTTCTGCTGGAACGTTTCATTAGTTGAATTCAACTAGAAACTACATAGGAAGGTTGCCTCTTGTCTTTAAGAGATGTCATAAAGGAAACTTAAAGTAGGGTGGAAACTTAAAGTAGGGCAATGAGGGTAGATAGAGGATTTGGGTTATTTATAAAGAATATCTAGCATGCTCTGATGTAGCTAGACTTTTTTAGTATATATAGAGAGTGAATATTAATTTCATATATTTTCAAGTTCCAAACCAATACCTCCTGCACCATTTGTAGAAACTTGATCTTCCCTACTACCTTCTGAATCTATTTAAATTATTATAGATCCATTTAAATTATAATAGAATGTTTTGGGATATGTGTTCTGGGTTATTTTCTTCATTGTTCATAGTAGTTTCATAAAATAATGCTTACTATTTGATTTGATAGCTCTTTTCTTCCTATATTTTTTCAGAGTTAAGAGTTTCTTTTAGCATTTGTAGATTCAAACAAAATTTTAATATAGACCTAGACCACTAAAAGTTTTTAAGCTATATGGGAAAAAAGACCATGTTTCTCCCATTACATAATACCTTTCGGAAATATGTGGAATGCAGTCTCCCATATGTTATAAACATATGTAAAGAATAAAGGATGGCTGAATAAATTAATATAAAGTTATTTAACAATATACTGAGGTATATATGTTCTAAAGAATAGACTAATGCAGTATGTGCTACAGATAAGACTTAAGACACTTAGTGACATTTATTTAAATAGGAAAAAACAGATTTATATTTTCAAATACTAAGATAAATAGATTTCATGTGAATAGGAAAGATAAAACACAGCATAATATTGGTCAGTTTGGGGATGCCTGGGTGGCCCAGCGGTTGAGTGCCTGCCTTCGGCCAGGGGTATGATCCTGCAATCCTGGGATCGAGTTCCACATTGGGCTCCCTGCATGGAGCCCGCTTGTCTCTCTGCTTGTTTCTGCCCTCTCTTTCTGTGTCTTTCATGCATAAATAAATAAAATCTTTAAAAAATATATTGGTTAATTTGATGTTATTAAATCAACTGTGCAAAAGGTTCTCACCAGGATCTAAGAGGTTGGAAATTTAAGGACACATGTAAATTGAATCCTGTGTCCAGATACAAGGATCTTCCAAGTGTTTGAGGGCTTCCCTCTATATAAACATCGGAGAAGATTCAGGTACTAGATACATTGTTTAGTTCTATTCTAAGACCCAGGAGGGATCCTAGCTGCTCAGGATAGGAGTTGAAGACTTGAAGCTTCTATCTCATATGTCTAGGACATTTCTCTCTCCCTCTCAACTCTTTATCATATTGAGTTATTTTTATTATTCATTATTAAAAATTTAGTTCTAATATTTACCTCTTACAAAAAGTTTTTATTTGAAAATCTTTTTCCTCATTTTTATTCTGGGTCTATAATGCGCCTGTAGATCTTTGGGTTAGTTAGTGGCATCATCGTCATCATCATCATCATCATCATTGTCATCATCATCTGATCTTAATAGTTATTTAAATTAGTATGTGCTAGGAATTTTGCTAAATAATTGATATAGATTATCTTGCTTAATTATTTCAATAAATAGGTGATACAGTTATAAGTGTTCCTAAGTTAGAGATGCAGGTAGTATACTGTTTAGAATCATTTTAACTTGTCTACCTCTCTAAACTGTGGGTTCACTGAGGGCTTAGACAGTATCTTTTATCTTGTTTCTCTGTATCCCTACTGCTATGAATAGTGACCAGCACATGTAGCCATATCCTAAATATCTGAATGAATGCTGGTTGAATCTATGTTAATTGAATTTCAAGATGTGGCTCTGATATGATGATTTAAAAATAAAGTGGCACTTTGATTTTTATCATGCAAAGCCAGTACATTTCTGGAACAATAACTTATATTATTAAATTCACTGAAATATTTGTCAAATTAAAATAAAATCCCCCTTAGGTTTTAGTTCTCTGTTCTGTATGTGTGTTTAATTCAAATTGGAGGAAAGAAAGAGATCATAGATTTCTGCTATTGAAGAAAATGGGATAGAAGACTTCTTGGCAAAATAGTCACAGTTTTTCAACTTGCAAATTAAATTATAGTGTAGATTTGCTATCTTGCCCTCATTAACTTCTTGCCCTTTTTGGCATTCTGAGCCCCTGGAGATCAGATTTCCTGTGGCCCATATAACAGGCTATTGATCACCCCTTCTACCTTACTACCCTTACTTCTCAGTACAAATTGGTCAGTGTCAATTGAAGGGAGAAGATAATTAATTTGCCCTCACATTAAAATTAGATGCATTCTGAAAGAAGGCAATCACCTGGGTTGGATCCCTAGCTCTACCAATTTTAGGATATGAATTCCTGAGCTAATGTTCTAAAGTAGTAGGAGTGTAGGTAAATATATTTTTTTTGCACATCTGAGCCTGCTTGGGTAAAAGATTGGAAAGTACCCTAAAACACATTCTAATGATGATCTTTCTAATGTTTTACAGTTTTAATCACATTATGCCTCAAAGTTGAAATTACATACTCTGAAAATATTAGAAATTTCTTCAAAATCATGGAAGCTGTGCATGAGATGTGAGGTAACTGGACAGTAAAACAAGTCTTTCCTACTATGACTATTTGATGTTCTTTTCCTTTCAATATCTAAATGTATATGTTATATTCATGTCACTTTCTTTCTAATAGCCTTGAGAACATCGTTAGAATCAAAGATGTCATTATGAAATAAAGTGCAAGTCATGAAACTATTCATAATATGCGTATAAAAAAGTGTCTTTACTACTAATAGTTCTACTTTCATGCTAAATAATGTATTTATGGCACTGAGTCAGTAATCTTCCTAAGCAGAGTGATAGGAGCCTCCAAGAGATAGGCAAGGCTATTCCACTTCTCTACTGGTCTTCCAGCATGCTTGTCACTTAATGCCATTCAGATAAATTAGCATGCAATAAAGCTTGCCAGGGAAGTGATATTCATTCCCAACACTGGTAGAGAAGTGAATAATTACAGTTCTTCCAGTCAGTTTACTTAATTCATTCTGATTACATCAGTGAAACATTTTTAAAAGGTAATGGATGTACCATTCCCCAGAACCTAGTAAAAATACCCTGAACACTTTGCTTGTGGTGAATCCCTAATGTTTAGAATACTCCCTGAGAGTGACAGCGGGGAGGATTCAGGCTCATTATTGAAAAGCAGTAACTTGTGCATCAGGAGTCCTCTATTGTTTTGGTCTTATATATAACTTCTGTTTATCTCAGCAAATTCTTGGTCAAATGACCTTTCTGTTTCTCAACTAACATGAATAGCAAGGCTATATTATTGGTCAGTCCTTTCAGAAGAGAGGAAAATGCAATGGAGAGCCGAATTTTTCTTAGATGGGTGGCTTACAAATTTAGAGTAAAAGATATGTCACAGCAATTCTATAACTTTTCCATTGCTGATACTCATAGATTATTTAAAAGGTGCTCAAAAAAAGTAACTTTAAACATGAAACAACTTGCATTAAGGTCTGAATCAGTTCAAGTGACCTTCAGGAATCAATTACTTTAGGTCAGATTCTCCCTAGATATGATTTAAAAATCTGCATATAATGGCAAACTCAATCATGGATAGAGATTTTTTTTTTTTTAACTATATAGGTCAATTCAATAAATAGTCATTGAAAAAAAAATAGTCATTGAGCGCTTGCTGTATGCCAGACATATTGAGGCTCATTGGAATAAAGAAAACTTGGTGCCTGAACTTGGGCATTATTATTCGAGTATACAAACTGGATAAATCTTACCTGAAGAGAATTCTAGATAAGCCCCCCCCCCCATTTTTTTTTTAAATAAGAGATTCAGGGACAAAAGGAAGCTTATAGAGAGACTGTTATGGCTGCCAGAAAGGAGAAAAATAAGTAGAGATTTTGTTCAATGCTCTTATGATAGATGAGTTGGGCTTGCGTAGGCTAACATTATATGAAGTTAGGCTGTCTGAGAAATACTGGATGGTACATCCCGATCAATTTAATAAGCACAGTATTACCAAGAGGTCTTTGGTTTGACGTGATCATTTCATTGTCTTTGAACTGTTGTCTTCTTCTCTATGGAGACAACATAGTCTGGCAGTGATAGGATAGAGCATACTAAATCCTGTCATTGTGCCTAAATGTGGAGGTAAAGAAATGCTTGTTTCAAAACTCAGATGGAAAGATGTTTGCTTTCACAGTTTCTAGAGGAGGAAGCCAACTGATAATCTGAAACTGCCCAATCTGTGTAGCTATTCTTTGAGTTGGGGTTTTCATTATGCTTTAGATAAACACATTAAACAATATGAAGCATCTCTAATCATCTGAATACTAAAATGAAAAAGGTCAATATATTCATTTTATCCTTCAGGCTCTACTGATACAGGTTGATAGAAAGTCCTTCTCAAAGCTGCCTTTAGGCAGTTTATTCATATTGATTAGCTCTTTGGCTAGCTAGCAATGTATTAAAATGACAATCCTAGAAGGCTAGAACTCAAGGAAAAAAAAAGAACCTAAGTCCAACAAATTTTATGCAGAAGTTTAATCTATAGAAGAACTACTGATTTCTTGGTTCAAAGGGTGATGGATTTTTAAATGTCATGATCTGAGGAAATCTGTGAGTTTATGAACACACTATGAAATGTATTAAGTGAATATATATATATATATATATATATATATATATATATATATATCTCCAATTTTGTCATTTCTCTCTTTATCTGCAGCAGTTGGTAGAGTGTCTGGCCCATGGGAGTGCTCAGTAAATGTTGAATGATTAGATGAACAAATGAAAGAATGAAGGAATGAATGAAGCCTGCTTTGATTTAAGCTTCTCTGAATTCCATATATAAATAAGATTAGTCTTTTCCTGCAAGGGAAAGACCAATGAACACACTAATTAATTGAAGTTCTCTTTGTTTGCCAACTTTTTAATTAATTGAAGTCAGCATGATTCCTTGTCCCCCCAGTACCTTGAATAATCATTGCCATATAATAGTGCTAATTACTTGTATGAGTAAATGAATGTTCTAGTGAGACTAGACATTTTCACCATTTCCATTCACTACATTCTTAATCCTCCCTTATTATCTATATTAAGGTCCCTCATGTTCTATGAAGCGTGTTTCACCTGAAACTTTAACTCACAGTGGTTCTCTTTCTTTAAAATTTGGTGCATACCATCTTTACATTGTTTTAATTGACATCTAGAAATGACAGTAATTTACCTTTATCTGCTTCTGGGAATTTATTGTGAAGGCAGATTAAAAAAATATTGGGCAAACTCTTTTGGAAGATTCTCATTGCATTGCTATTTTTAAGAGTGAAGCAGCTGTATCCTGCTTTACCAGTTTTTAAGAGTACAAAGTAAGAGTACAAAGTACAAAGAGCCAAATTTTTCTTTTAACATTCATATCCAGTGAGTCTGAGCTGCTATCCTGCTTTCTCTTACTAGAGTTCTTCCAAGTTAATTAAGTTCAAGGTATCCAGGGATATTTATTTAATCCAAAGAATTTGTTATTATAATTTCACTGAAAAAGATTTGTAAAAAAATCTATTCACCTCATCAAAGGACTTGTTTTCTGTGGCTTATATTGCTGTTACTGTGATACGGAATTACTTCTGAAAATATGAAGTCCAAAATCAGGGTTTGAACACCACTGGAATCACTATAGCAAATAAGGAGCCCAGCTGTGGTTGATTTGGCAATTGTTTCTTTGTGTGCAGAGAGAGAAGACACTTTCCTCCTAGCTGATACTCCACACCAAAGTATATTGGCTTTCAGATGTTACAGTTCTTAGTGACCAGCTCATTCCGTGCTATATACACCCACCTATCATTCTCAAGGCATATTATAGTGACTTGCATCAGGCTGGGCCCATTAACCAGTCCAGAGTATACCGATTTTGTCCTGGGGGTTTTCTCTTAGGGCACCTATATTTTGTCATGATCTGGCTTTAGGTAGATTTCAATAATGTTCAATATTGTAGGGGAAAGATACTTCTTTTGGGAGGTTCATTGGCCCTCCATAAATTTTTAGAGCACTGACATGGTGGGGGAGGAGTATAGCCTAATTCTACCAATTACTTGTATTTTAAATCCTGAACACTTAAAACAGTTTGAAAATCTCCTATATTCTTGGGTGATAAGCTTGTTGTTTTATATTGTAAACTGAAGTGTCATTCATTTTACCTTCCCCAAACCAAAATTCTCTCTAAGATAACTGATGTTTTTACTGAGAAATTGCTAGCAAATTTTACAGGATATTTTCCTGTCTTGACAATTATAGTCTGCCTCACTGGGCTAATTGCTACACAAGCATATAAAACAAAAATAATTCAAAGATCCAAAAATAGAATAATTACTAAGTAAAGTGGTCAGTATACTTATTCAATTGGATGTTATGTAGGCATTAAAATTGAGATTATGAAGACAATAAAATGATATTAAATATACTTATGAGTTGTTAAAAGTAGAGGCAGGTCCCAAATTTGTACATATGCTTCTATTATATATATATATATATATATATATATATATATATATCTTAGAGAATATGTATATGTATATATATATAATATATATCTTGGAGAATATATAACTACGTTACCATGCCCTTAATTTTTGGAAGGGCATGCAGTCCATTACTGGAAAGACTTAGGTGATGGAATACATACGGTGGCCAGAGAGTAGTGCAATCTAGTGCAATTTAGTTCTTTGTCTTTTGCCTCAAGTCATTTTTAGGTCCATATGCACCCATTCAGATGGAGATCAAGGGGTCTCTTCTGTCTGGGCTGTTCTCTTCTCACCTTTCCTTTGGTTGTTCCCCCAGGGCTAGGCTTCTCTTTCCTCCTGGCCCTCAGATTCCATTCAGTTTGTTTTTCAGAAAGCCATTGTATGTGTGTATGTGTGTGTGTGTGTGTGTGTGTGTGTGTGTAAATTACATGGTTCAGTCCTGCCCCACAAGACAAACAAGTCTTTCAAATACTAAGATGAAGAGGCTCTTAAGATGTAATAGTTCTTTTTGTCTCTTCTCCTTTGATTTTGCTAACATGGTCAAGGTTCCATAATGATATGGCCACTTGCTTTTCTCCAAAAATGAGTAAGGCAAGAAGGAAACTACTTTCTTATATTTAAGGGAATGGGACCAGAAAGGAATCTTATCATAAGATTTACAGTGCTTTTATTAGAGTGGCATGTTGCATTTAATTTCTTTCCTGTTTTTTTTCTAATTTCCAAAGTGTATGTAATGGGCAATAATACTTTAACAATAAAGAAAAATAGGGATGCCTCAGTGGCTCAGTGGTTGAGTGCCTGCCTTCGGCCCAGGGCGTGATCCTGAAGTCCCAGGATTGAGTCACGTGTCAGGATCCCTGCATGGAGCCGGCTTCTCTCTCTGCTTATGTCTCTGCCTCTCTCTCTCTTTGTCTCTCATGGATAAATAAATAAAATCTTAAAAAAAAGAAAGATATATAATAGGAAGCTATGAAAACTTAGTGGATGAAGAGACTTCTTATCTTATTGATTAGGAAGTTGAATTCCAGGTCAGTTAAATAAGGGGTCCAAGAACAATCAGTGAGTAGTAGAACCAGAAGTAACACCCGGTAGGACACATGATCTTGTAGCAGAGATAAGGGTTGAAGACAAATGTAAATTCTTAAAATGGCCTTAACATTTTCTAGCTGCCTTACATAGGAAAGTCTTTCCCCCTCTTTGAACCTTAATTTTCTCATTTATAAAATGGAGATAACTGGTTGGATTGTGATTTCGATGTGCTTTACACATGATCTCATGTGTTAAGTATCTGGCCCAAATACAGTCCCATGGGTAATCAGTAAATATTATCTCCCTTTCTTTTCCAGTTATTCTGATACCTGGTGCAGAGCCTTACCAGTATACCAGCCCCCAGCTTCTATTGAGTTACTATATTATACTTTATTATATGTATATACAATGCCTTGTGTTAGAGCTGAGTTGTGTCCCTGTCAGCCCCCTTCCCTGGGCCCGCAGATTCACTTATTTAGGTCCCAAACCTCAGCACCTCAGAATGTGACTCTATTTGGAGATGGGACCTTTAAAGAGGTAATTAAGTTAAAACAAGGCCTTTAGGGTAGGCCTTAATCCATCTAACTGGTATATTTATGAGAAGAGATTTGGACACATGGAAAGACACCAGGGATGTGTGCACATAGAGGAAAGATGTTGTGGGAACACAGTGAGAAGGTGGCCATCTGTCAGCCAAGGAGAGAGGCCTCAGAAAAAAACCCAACGTGCTGGTACTTTGTTCTTGGACTTCTTGCCTCCAGAACTATGAGAAAAGGAATTTCTGTTGTTTAAGCCACCCAATTTGTGGTATTTTGTTCTAGCAGCCTTAGCAAACTGATAACACCTCCTATTTTTCAAAGGAAGCTAAGCTGCTTGAGGGAAAATCATAGCAGATACTTTGTGATCATAGAATATGATCAATAATTTCTTGATGAATATTATGATTTTTTTATTAGGGTTGAAAACTTTGTTTTATATTTCTCTATGTTTCCTGTGGAGGCTTGGCTATTAAGGTTACTGACAACTATAATGTGATAATGAGGATTATATATGATCTTTTTTTCTTTTGCAAATAGCAACTAGAATTGTCCTTTTTTATGAAGTCATAGGAGTAAATGAAATTAAAGTTGAAAAGATTATTCCTCATTGCCTGTCTAGACATAGAACGAGAGAATTAAATCTTCAAATGTAATTTCAGAAATTAAGATTAATGACCAGGAATATATGATTCCCTCATATGCTGATGACCTCATGTTGTCTGAGACTAAATGTGGGGGCTTCTCACTATCTTTGTATTAATGAATATAATTGAGTTATTTTAAATATAGTCAGGATATAATATTAACTTGGCTGTGTTGGAAATTTGCCCTGTATTTTTAAGAGGATCAAAAACAGTCAATCAAGAGAGAGGAAGTCAAAAGATTTTTTACTGAGTTTTAAAAATTACAATTGATTTTCATTTTCTGGATTATGGGAAATGTGGGAGAAAATGAGTTATTTTAATTAATTTATGGAAGGGACATCAAGAGATAATTTTTTTTTTTTTTTGCAGGGTTTTCAGCTTGCCGAGTCTAAGAGCTCAAAGGAGAATTTTGTGATAAATGGGAAAAGCACTGAATGGTAAGATAGCATTTTTTTTTTTTTACTTGGAGAAATGCAGAAAATAGTGGTTAGGGAAGTAGGGGCCTACTTCTTTTTGAGCCACTGATCTTTGCATGTCCTCTTGCACATCCACATCCACATACATTGATACACACGAGGAATATTTTTCTAATGTTCTTGCCATTACAATAACTAGTTGAATAATCTTTGGGTGTTAGTTAAAACCTCTAGCCCTCACTCACAACTATAAATAAAAGATATTAGAGAAGATAATCTAGATATATGCTAGCATACCTTCTGATTTTAGGATTCTATGATTCTATGGCATCTGGAGATATGACCAAAAAAGGAGGGAACGAAAGTAATGTCACTTAGAGGACTACGAGTCATATCAGTTTTGCTTGCCTCCTTAGGATGATCTCTGCAGAGGGTCACAGAGCCCTAACACTGAGCCTTATGCTTAAAGATGACTGGAGTGCTATTTAGTGCTAAAATCTCCAGAACCAGAGAAATGCCGGCAACACAGAAGACAGTCAATATATTTGTTGGTTGAAGGAACAGATTAATGTTTCCAGTGCCATTTTGGATCTACAGGATTTATTATGGTGTAACGTGCCCATATTTTTCAGGGTCATGTTGACATATGTCTACTCAATTATTAGACAAAATTAGAGGATTAGAGAATTAGAGAAACATAATCACGCGTTGCTGCTAAACTGAACAAAAGGATCTGAAACAGCAGCAACATTTTAAAGAATATTTTGTTTTTCCCCACATAAAAAAAATAAATTTTGTTTTATTCTTTCTTTGCATCCTTTCCTTTTGTTTTGTTTTGTTTTTATCACAATCCACTGTTATTAGGGAAAATATATATTTTTTAATGTAAACTTCATGAAGGCAGAGGTACTGTATGTCTTCTTCATGTACTAGCAATCATGACAATTAGAGCTATTTATTAAATGAATAAAATAAATGAATTCTGAAATGTATAACCACAGAAAGATCAAATTATATTTGGCTCAGTTTTCATTAGTATTGGGTAAAGATAGCCAGGGTAGAAGGGATATATGTATGTAGTTATATTTATAACACATCAAGAGAAATATGTGGATACTTTTGTTTTAATAAAAAAAATTAAAAGTTCTGTCTACCTGATGATTTTCTTGGTCAAATTCAAGGGAAGATGCTTAGGAGTGAAAAAAGAAAATAGAAAATGTTTAAACTTATAGCCACCTTTTTGAAAAGGGTGGTTGATTTAAAAAGAGAATTTTTTGAAATATTAGCCATATGGCAAGAACTAATTAGATACAACAAAATTACCTTGAAGTGTGGTGTGTCTCAGATGCTACTGTTCTAGCAGGTAGCTTAGCATTGCTTTACTCTCCCAGGTCATTATCACAGTTCTCCTTGTGTCTGAGTTTGGTGTGCACTTTCTGTGATTGAGAAGCCTGATGTAGCTGAAAAGCTATATAAGAACAATCATCAGAATGAGAACCAGCCCAGCATTCTGACTCAATAGGGATAAGGAGAAAATCAGCTGCCTAATGAAGCTCTTTCTCTGCCTCCTGCCATTGTGAAAAATGGAGGCTACACTATTTCATTATGAATCTGTGTGCTTTTCTTCTCACCCTTCCTTGGTTTGAGAATCAAAGGCCATTTCTGTCAGATCTGACCCTTGGAGTTATCTTCACTCATGCCTTCAACTATCACCTCTATGCAGATATCTCCCCAGATCGATATTTCAATTCACATCTCCTTGCTGCAATCCTGCACCCTAACAAAACCATTTTCATTCTTTTAATTTCGCCCATTTTGACCTTATGGTTGAATATTTTCAGAGAGTCAAAGTCCCAGACAATATTTCATTCTGTTTTTTTTTTTTTCCTCAAAAATCAAATCATTAAAACTCGTGAACTGGACTTTTACATTTTTCTTCTTAATAAATATGTTGTAGAGGACCGAGGCACTTTTTGGGAGAGAAGTAGAAAGTATTAGAGCCATTCACTAGCTTCCTTTTTTATTTTCTGAATAAAGTGTGATATGTACATCACTTTAATGTTGAGATTGCAGAGTAAAATATAAGAGATTTATTTTCTCTTCAAATTTAACTCTGAAAATAACTTGTACTAACATCAGGAACTTTGCATCCTTATCTTTATAATCACATGGTTCCTGCAAATTTAAGACATATCAATGGTTGCAATTGAAAAAAATATTTAAAGAACGCAAAAGAATAACTCTTTTTAAGACTGTTAAGTCATACATGATTTAGTTTCTATTCAAAAGCATGTTTTTGATCAAGTATATTTAGGCACTATTTATATATCTCAGAAAATCTTAAATATTTATATATGTCTCAGAAATTCTTAAATTTTGTAAACTACCACTTAGTCAATATGAGATATGTCCCTGACTTACCCAATCCCAGATTTGAAAAAAGTTTCATCTATTCATCCATGATACATAAGGTTTGAATGATACATGATCCATGGTGCTGGAACTCTACTTCTGCAGGGAATAATGTCCTTCTGAAGAAGGCTTTCTCATTTAGAAGTTACTTATCTCTCTCACAGCTATCAATCCTCCATTAACCTAGTAACACTGGCAAAGGAAGCCATGAGTTTGCTTTTCTGGCCTTACGTATTCTAGAAATGCATTTCCTTTCCTATAGTCATATAAAGAACGTCATCTCCATCACCATCTCTATACGGTAAGCATTCTAAGACTCTGAGTTTACCTTTGTCTAACTGTATGGTTCCTCTCTACTTCATTATCATTGGTTGCATATTCTAATTCCTTATATGGTATGTCATTCTGGAGCTTCTCCATGAAGGTTTTACATTGTTTCTAATAGAATGAGTCCCTCTTGCCACCTCGTTTGGCCCTAGTAACCACCAGAAGTATATAAAACTTGGCTACGATTTAGCTGAACAACTTACAGGTTTTGACCATAAAATATATCTTTTAAAAGTATTATATTTTGATACAAAAGTCATTAAAATGTATTAAGCTGATTTTGAATAATTTCCTGAAGATGTTTGACAAGACTAGTAGCATATCCAGTGAGAGACCAAAGTAAAGAATTCCTCCGCATTGCTTTCTTTGGAACCTTAGATTTTCTCTCTTGTGCTATATTTAAATGTGTGGCATGTCTAATTTTCTGCTTCTGTGCCTCACTGTGCTTCTAGAGTTTATTGTAATCCCGCTAAACTGTCAGGTCAAAGTGTGAAGTTCCTACCTGAGTAAGCCAACATGTAGCAGTCTGAGGACCCTCCGTGCTGGATCTGTTTTTGTCCTGCTTTTCACCCTAGCATTCTTGACATTGTAAACAGAAGTCAATAAAATTTTTTTCTCAGTAAAGTGTTCTAAAAAGTTAACTTAAAGTGTTTCATTAATTCAGCAAGACTTGAAATGGCTGGGATGTTGGTGATGTAACCACATTGATCAGATGGTAACAGCTACCAATTAAATTTAAATAAATTTAGTTCAATTCCTCAAGTCAAGCCAATTCAATTCAATTAGACTCGTTTCAACACACATCTACTGAGCACCTATACAGCCACATACAGCATCAGGTTCTGAGTGTACAGAGATGAATAAAATACATTCACTATATACAATGTAACAATGAGAGCAAGCATATAAACAAAATAAATTGCAATGTTGTTCAATAACTAGAATAATGGGAGCCGCCTCGCGCCCGGTCCCGCGGTCGCAGCTCTGTCCGCATCCTCCGCGCCGCCGCCGCCGCCGCCGCCACCTCAGCTGCTCGCTTCGTGGGTCGGTCCCTCCGGCACACGGGCTCCAGCCGCGCCGCAGCCGCCCTCCGAGCCCTTCAGGCCGCCCCGGTCTCCTCACCCGGCCCGACCTACAGCCCGCGAAGATGGTGGACCGCGAGCAACTGGTGCAGAAAGCCCGGCTGGCCGAGCAGGCGGAGCGCTACGACGACATGGCCGCGGCCATGAAGAACTTTCACAGGAAAGTGAGTGACCTCGCACCTATATCCATAGCAACCCAGTGATGTCACACACAATGACACAGAGGCTGCAATGCACCTAAGGGCTGGTAGGGAGTATGCAAATGGCATTTGTCCAAGGTGACAGAGCTAAATGAGCCACTGTCCAATGAAGAGAGAAACCTCCTGTCTGTGGCCTACAAGAATGTCGTTGGGGCACGTCGTTCTTCCTGGAGGGTCATTAGTAGCATTGAGCAGAAGACATCTGCAGATGGCAATGAGAAGAAGATTGAGATGGTCCGTGCTTACCGTGAAAAAATCGAGAAGGAGCTGGAAGCCGTATGTCAGGATGTGCTGAGCCTGCTGGATAACTACCTGATCAAGAATTGCAGTGAGACCCAGTACGAGAGTAAAGTGTTTTATCTGAAGATGAAAGGGGACTATTACCGCTACCTGGCTGAAGTTGCCACTGGAGAGAAGCGGGCAACCGTCGTGGAGTCCTCTGAGAAGGCCTATAGTGAAGCTCATGAGATTAGCAAGGAGCACATGCAGCCTACTCACCCCATTAGATTAGGCCTGGCTCTTAACTACTCCGTTTTCTACTACGAGATCCAGAATGCCCCGGAGCAAGCCTGCCACTTGGCCAAGACCGCCTTCGATGACGCCATCGCTGAGCTCGACACTCTGAACGAGGACTCCTACAAGGACTCCACTCTCATCATGCAGCTCCTCCGTGACAACCTAACGCTCTGGACAAGCGATCAGCAAGATGACGACGGTGGCGAAGGCAACAATTAAGGCCCCCAGGTGGACTGGCAGCGCCCGCTGATGCTACTACTGCAGTCTTTATTTTTTCCCATGAGCTGGGGGTCGGGTGGGGGAGGGAAAGGGAGGGACGACCTTCCTAGGGAGAAGCCCACGACCTGTCCTGTCTTTGATCGCCTCTTTTGACATTTTTGCCAAAATACCACTAGTGGAAAGTCAGGCTAGCTGTGCTGGTATTGAAATAGCAGCCTCACACTGGCGTATGGACTGTTCTGTAGATGAATGCAGGTGGAGCGGTCTGTCTTTAACTTATTGCTAGAGAATAGGGTTTTAAGACGAAAAGAAAACTGAAACGAGATGGCCCTCATTCAGTAAGTTCTGTGGTTCCAGTAAGGATTTGTGTGTACAGACGCTCTTGTCTTATGTTTTGGGTACTTTCTATCTCATCTATTTTAGCTGTGCATTTTTTTTTCAGGGTGTACTCGACCAGCCATGGACTAATTGAAATCCCAAACTGACAGACTTGGAACATAAGGTGTGTTTATCCTTATGGTTTAGGCCTTGCCAGTTTCCTGAAGTCTTGGATTAGCTGACAGTATTAACACTAAATTGCAGTTTACAGTATTCTCCATTACAGCCATACGTAACATCAAGCCATTGATTGTGTCTTTTTCTTTGCTAGTTATTTTGGTTTTACATCCTTAGTCAGCCTTATCCAGGTTGGTTTTGCTGTTCGCTATCTCCTGGGCCAAAAGGCTTGCCTGAGGAGAATCAAAGCTACCCTAGGTTTTGGTTAATAGGTGCTTGGCAGGTGGCTGTGGGATTTTTGTCCTTCTTTCCTCTTAACTCTCAAATCCACCACAAAAATGATTAATCACTTTAATAGAAACGTTAAACACCACAAAAATAGAGAAAATTCAGGTCTGTATGTCATTTATTGTGTTGATATTTTCAGAGAACTCCTGGTTTTTAAGCTGCCACAGCTCCTTCCTCAGGGATCACGCTGCCATCACTCTTGACTTGAGTGTTCCCCACTGGACCTTCTGCTGGTGGCTCTTTATAGGGTGGAGATGCCATTGAGCTATAGAAGCTGGGCAGTCATCTTGAGGAAGTTTGTGCAGTGTGTGGAAATTCAGGTGCTAGAAGCTTACTGGTAGACAAATCCAAAAGGAAGAGCTCTTCTATTCATAAGCATTCTGTCCAGTTTCGGGAGCCTCATAAGCATGTCTGTTTTTCCTCCCTGAAAACACTCCTTCCCCAGGCAGTTGTTGTAGGAAGATGAACTAAAATCATTATCAGATAATAAATCACTCCTATTTGACCAAGAGTTTTTCTACACATTTTTTTTCTTCTTTTAATGAAAGCATTGAAACGGGAGAATCCTTTCTCTCTAGTGCAGTTGACGCATGCTCTGGAATCCAAGGAAACTACATTGTTGTTTCCACAAATTTGTTCTCAGTTAGCCTTAGGTCCTTCATTCTTGTTTCGGAAAAAATCTGTCTGAAAACATGACCTGTTGAGTGTGTGTTCAGCCTTTTTTACAAGATCAGAAACAGTGTAAACTCCCGAGATCTGGGTTAAGACGCCAGATTTGTTTTGTCTGTTCCTTTGGGTTATTTAGTCAAGGAGGTATGAGTAATAATTGAGGAAACACTGACAGTTGCTTTTGCTGTTTACCAAAATTGAACTTACAGTTGGGAAATGAATACGTTTGACAGGATCCAGGTGACAGTGAAGAATAGAACGATGATGCCCTGTAGCATGGCACAGTTTACCCAGCGTGACTTTCCTTAGAAGGTTCCCTCCATACGCTAGAGCAAAAGTCCCAATTAACTGAACCCTAGCAGAACTAGAAGAGAGCTGTACAGCTTTTGTGCCATCACCGGGGCCTAAAGTAAATGCCATGGATGGGAAATGATTTGGGTGGGGGTGGGGGGGGTTAGGTGGGGCTTTCCTTAACTTATCTTCATGTCCAGTGAGCAGTGTTGTGTCCTTTCTTGTAGCCTTTGGAAATGATTTACTGGAATTACAAAACCTATATTTTCTTTTAAATTTCAGCTTTGGCTCTGGCTGCTTTTTAGAATAATGCAAGATAAAATTATACCTGAGGGCTAAAAATGAGGGAATGGGAAACTTGATATTTAAGCAGCTTGAATGGTTTCTTTTCTTTTCTTTATTTTTAAAGAAATGCACTTGCCTCTGATACTGTCTCTCCAGTGAAATGATTACTCCTCCATTATTCTATTGATACAATATTGTGCATGCTAGTGTTGTATTTCTATACAGTAGCTTGAAATTTATTAACTTATACTGTAGGTGTTATGTATTCCTATGACAAAAAATTAAGTCTTCAAATTTTTTAAAGTTTTTTTAATTTAATTTTTCCTTTTGGGGGTACAGTTTGCTCTACCAAATAGTGATCGTAACAAATTGATCTGTTTTGGATGTTGCTATAGTGACATGCAGTTATATATTTTGTTTTTAAGGGGGGGGGGGAAGCAAAAGAAACACCAGTGTTAGCTTAATCTTAATGTCTGGTGTTTGTCATGGTGAAATTATAACTATTACAGTGTAGGAGAACAACGACTATGTTCTCTGAATGAGCCTTTGTGCTTTTTTGTCATGTTATGCAGTGAACTATTTTTAAGGTCTAATCAGTGATTATTTTTCCAACTCCGTGTTTCTCTAAGGAATTATTTCACACACGGACCATTCTTAGCAGTTTTCCTCAGTGATGGAATATCATGAATGTGAGTCATTATGTAGCTGTCGTACATTGAGCAAATAAACTTACAGATCTGAAAAAAAAAAAAAAAAAAAAAAATAACTAGAATAATGGGATCATATACACAATGCTGAAATAACTAGAGTGTGGAGGTAATTACTTTTGAGAAGGGAGCTATAGTGAAGGGATTCTCAACAATGCTTCTAGAAAGGAATGATGCATAAGCAGGATTTTGCAGGATGACCAAGACTATGGTAAGTGTCAGAGTGGGTCAAATTTAGACAGAGTGAAGACTGTTGGATACTCTAACCACTATGACTTTGGATAGGATCTTATGCCTACAAAACTGATCTTGGCTGTTTTCACATACTTTTTCACATCAACTCTTTCTTATAAGATGAATGTTTTGCTGCAGTTATATTAAAAACAAATGCATAAACCAAGAGATAAATGGCTTTGACCTGGGCTGCTGTGCTGCAGCACGAATAGCATCTTCTGGATTTGTGAAATGTGGTAAACTTAGTTTTAGCATCATTCAAAATGAGAGCAATGAAACCAGTGGGAAATAGTAAAAATGCAAAATAAGTATGAATCAAGATACTTGAGTTTAATTCCTCATTCTGACACCAAGAAGCTTTTGACTTGGGTTAAGTTATAAATCCTCTCAGGGGCTAAATTTTCTCATTTGTAACTGAGGTGTTAACTAGGAAACTCTGTGGTCTCCTGTACCTTTTACAGCATTCTCTGATTTTATAGAATGGCCAGGACAGCGTGAAAGTAACCCGAGGCAGGCAGAATGAATAGTAGTATGAGTACAGTCTTCGGAGCCAGCAAACCTCAGATTGAACCCTTGCTGAATATCGTACAAGTTGAGAGACCTATAGAGCAAAGGCATAATATTTCATTAGTACTTCTTATTTGCAGAACACCTGTTTTACAGCATTGTGCAAATTAATGTAAGAACATGAGCAAAATACCTGCAGAGTTCCTGGCACATAGTAGGTACTTATTAAATGTCAATTTCTGTTTCCATCTTCTTTTATTCTGATTAGCAGAAGCTAGTCAGTCTCTTTTAAAGGACCTTCAAAATTTAGGTGTTAAAGCCTAATTATTCTCAGACTCTTAGATTGTCTTGTCCATGCCATGGCTAAAATATGCTAGAGCAAAGTAGAGATGGATTAAGGTGTCATATAACTATTTGATGACTGTGTTTTTTTTTTTTTTTTCTTTTTCCTCCAAAGAGAAAGTCATTTCACAAACTTGTGCCTTAGTGGCCTCAGCTGCTTTTCTGTCTCTCTTGACCTTTCAGTTCTGCCTAATTATTAGCACTGATACCATGCAACCTGACTAGTCAGCACATTTGCTGATAAAGGGGGCATTTCTTACACAATAATTCTCTTGCATTTCACTTCACAGCCACAATTTATTAACCGGGATTTGTGGGGGGGGGGGGTGTCTTCATGTGAAGGCTTCTATACTTTTATAAGGACATACTGTACTACATTTGAGGAAAGATAGTACCATAAATAATATTATAAGAGGCAAGGTAGCTCTGTTGATGCTAAAATAAGCTGAGTGTAGAGTTTCTAAGATCTAATGTGTATGCCCCTCCGCCTCAGTTCATCCTGGGGACTTTCTGTTTTTATTCCATTCTTTTTTTATCAAGCAGTTCAGGCCTAGTTTCACAGACGCTTAAATCTTTTGCTTTTTGTGATGTGCTTTTTGAGAAGATCTGAGTAAGGGCACCCCCTCATGTAATGAGAGAGTCTTCCATTTCTTATTAAAAAGTATGATAATACGTGATCATTACTTTGCTAAGGGTTGTTATAAATGATGACATAGATGTCTGCTTGGTATCCTGGGAAGATCAGGGACTTAAAAATCAGACAGATATAAGTTCAAAGCTTCACTTTTCACTATAACTGGGACTTTCCATTATAAGTTTAAGTCCTCTGAGACTTGGCTTCCCCACCTATAAGATGAAGCTAATAATAACTTCTGTATAGGATGTTCTGGAGATAATTGAGATGACATGTAAACTGCTGAGCAATATCTCTTGCATAGTGTAGGGTTTATTAAGTGGAAGCCATCATGAAAATAAAAAAATAAGCACAAACTAACAAAGTGTCGGTCATTTTAGTGGTGTTTTCATTTCCCAATAAATGAATGTCACATACATCCTGTAGAAACAAATTCTTAAATTCTTATTTCCAAGTGGCTGGTATATCAACTCTCAATCTTGTTTGTTGAATACACACACACGCCAAAATCAATCAATCAATCAATCAATCAAAGTTACTGCCTTCTTAAAAAGAGAATCTGTAAGATAATTCCCCCTTCTTCCCCCCTGTAAAAGAATTTGGCAAAAGTTTTATGGTCATTATATGAAAGGTAACTACTGAGAGAAGGCAGGAAGATTTATGGGACATAAGTAACAATCTTCCAGCACAGTAATAGTATGTTGCAAACAAAAAGAAGAAAAGCCAGTATAAAATGTTGAAAAGTTGTTACTTTTCAGGTCTAAGATATGTTTTCAGAAGACCATGTTGGTGTGAGTGGCCAGCATGAATATCTGTGATTATATGAATATGCTGTGATTACCTGACTGATAGTGAGCCAGCTAATGTGACTGGCTGGGGTGGAGAGTGCCCGTGTGGAAAGGTAGGGATAAAACTGCAGTCACCGAGACAATGTGTTTTTATTTTGCTGTACGTTTCCCACAAAGCCAGATAACTGGTGAGATTCGTCTTTGAAAAAACAGCCAGTGACTAACTATGCTAACAACGCCAAATCCAAGCCTACAAAATTGTTGTATACACTCCTTAGAAAAGTAGTCAAAGGCGTTCCATGAAAAAAGGAGGGGGGACAAGCTTTCTTTGTTAAATAAGTTTGGAAACATTGAATATTATGTCCTCACCATGGATCATCACTATACACATTAGCATATGGAAAGCTCTGAGAAGTCCTGCAGTATAAAAAAGCTACTTAGTTAAGGAATAGTTCAGTGCTTCCCTAATTTTAACACTGGCATTGTTTATCAAGATAGTTTTTATAAACATCCTGTTGCATTAGGGATCTGGAAAACATATTTGGGGAAAGTGTAATTGGCACTCAGGAAAAAAAAAAAAGAATTACATATATGGTAGTAAGAAGTCAGTTGTTTCAGGGAGGCAGACATCTGCAATTTTACATCTCCTGAAATGTATTCCTTATGCTTTCTCAGTACTGATATTTTAGTCATTTGTGAAAGATGTAGTGGAATCTTTTGGTTCTGGCTTATGACTAACTGAAATAATTTTTTTGTACAGTAGCATGGAGCAAGAATTAGTTATTTCATAGTTTTATTGTGCAGATTAGGGCACCAGAGCTAGATCTTATTGTCTGATGAAATCCTTTTCAGGTTTCGTTCAACAGCTTTCAAGTCCTGATATAGCTTTCTTTTTAACTAAAACTATTTTCTTAATTTGAGCAATTCGCCAGTTTGAAGAAAACTTGTAAGCACTGTTAGTACTTGTCAGGAGTAAATGGGACTCTAGAGAGTTCTTTGAAATAGGAAACATTTGAACAGAATATCATCTTGCTTTCAGCTGTTTGTATAGATGCAATTTCTGCAATTCTATACCTCACAGCTCTAATTCCTCTTCATCTGTGTCTCAGGCTTCCATCAATAATCCTTCTGCTCAAACACACTTGACAAGAGAGGTAGAGCAGACGCCCTTGCAATATCTTCTGAATGTCACTCAGCAGTGATGTGTAATCGGGTCCATAAATTTTAGGAAGAAAAACGTAAAACAATACGGGATTCAATCCATTTGAATCCACATTGTCCAAGGGTAGTGTTGTGAGCATTTTATAAAATCAACTTTTGATGAGACAGTGGAAATTTTGTTAGAACATAAAAAATCAGTGGTTATGGATTCCTATTGCATAGAGATATATAAAATAAAACCTTCCTGTGTTATACCTTAATGTATGAGTGAATTGGCTGTTTTCTGGATCAAATTATATTCACCTTACTCTCTGTGATCTCTTCCTTCCTTCCTTTCTCCTTCCTTCCTTCCTTCCTTCCTTCCTTCCTTCCTTCCTTCCTTCCTTCCTTCCTTCTTCTCTTTCTTTCTTTCTTTCTTTCTTTCTCTTTCTTTCTTTCTTTCTTTCTTTCTTTCTTTCTTTCTTTCTTTCTTTCTTCTTTCTTTCTTCTTTCTTTCTTCCTTTCTTTTTCTCTTCTCTTCTCTTCTTTCTTTTCTTTTCTTTTCTTTTCTTTTCTTTTCTTTTCTTTCTTTTCTTTTCTTTTCTTTTTTCTTTTCTTTTTTCTTTCTTTTTTCTTTTCTTTTCTTTCTTTCCTTCTCCTTAAGTAGGCTACCTGCCCAGTGTGGAACTTAAGCTCATAACCCTGGGATTAAGTGTTGCATGCTCTACCAACTGAGCCAGCCGGTGCCCCTACACCCTGTGATTTCTTTCTTTTTCTTTTTCTTTTTTTTAAGATTTTATTTATTTATTTATCAGAGACAGAGAGAGAGAGAGAGAGAGAGAGAGAGAGAGGCAGAGACACAGGCAGAGGGAGAAGCAGGCTCTATGTAGGGAGCCCGATGCGGGACTCAGTCCCAGAACCCCAGGATCATGCCCTGAGCCAAAGGCAGATGCTCAACTGCTGAGCCACCCAGGCATCCCTGCCCTGTGATTTCTAATACATCTTCCCAACCTGGAAACTTTGTATTACAGTTATTATCTCATCTCATAACATCAATATTGGGAAAAAGGCCCTAGTCTGCATGTGTTAAGTAAGACATTGCATTTTTGCTGCTTTTCTAAAATTCAGAAGAGGGATGCCTGGGTGGCTCAGTCAGTTAAACATCTGCCTTCAGCTCAGGTCATGATTCCAGGGTCCTGGGATCAAGCCCCACATTGGGATCCCTGCTCAGTGAGGAGCTTGCTTTTCTTTCTTTCTTTCTTTCTTTCTTTCTTTCTTTCTTTCTTTCTTTCTAGATGGGCAAAGGCTATGATACATTTTATTTATTTATTTTTATTTTTAAAATTCCGGTATAATTAATGTGCAGTGTTATATCAGTTTCAGGTGTACAATATAGTAATTCACCAATTCTGAACATTACTCCGTGTTTGTCATGGTAAGCGCATTCTTCATTCTCTTGACCTGATTCATCCATTCTCCCACCCACTTCTCCTCTGGTTACCATCTGTTAGTTCTCTATAGTTAAGAGTCTTTTTTTATTTGTCTCTTTTTTTCTTTGTTCATTTGTTTCTTATTTTTTTTAGATGAATGGATAAAGAAGATGTGGTTTATATATACAATGGAATATTACTCAGCCATTAGAAATGACAAATACCCACCATTTGCTTCAACGTGGATGGAACTGGAGGGTATTATGCTGCTTTTCTTTCTGACTGCCATTCTCCCTGCTTGTGCATGCACACAGTCTCTCTCTTTGTCAAATATATAAATAAAGTCTTTAAAAAATATATACATACAAAATTCAGGAGAATACTATAGACTACAACTATTTATTGTTAAAAGATTTATTGTTAAAAGATTAAGAAAAATCAGTGAAAGACATTCTTTTTGGACAGTGAAAAATATTAATTGTATTGATTTGGATCTTTCTGTTTACTTGGTGAAAGCTATTAAAAATTATACTAATTATTTTTAAACAAAATTTTAAAAAAATATATTCTTAAAACTATACAATATATTTTCCCTCAATTTATACAAGAGTCACACACTCTACTAACTTCTCATTATTTGTTTATGAAGTAACATTGGAACTTTATAGGAAATATACTATATATGTATATATATATATATACATATATAGTATATATATACTTTGTGGTTCTGGACCACAAAGCTGACAAGGAGGGAGCCCAGGAAATAATAGATTGAGAGGTGCTGAAACATGAGTCATCTTCAAAGGCATTTTGATGTATGTTAGGAGGCCCTGCGTTTACTGAGAGAGGTCCTCTGGTTGCTGATCAACTCGAGGAAAGGAGGAAACATACAGAGGCTCTCTCTCTGGCTGCACCACTGACTTAGAACCAGAAACAGTTGTAGCTGGGAGGAATTTGGCCAGCCAGCTCCTTCATTTTAGAGACAAGCCCTGGAGAGGTAGAAGAGCTCTCCCAAAGCAGTGCAGTCCGTGAATAGCAGAACTGGGACTAGAAGCCAGAACTAATGGAGGCTCCACTTGGTGTTCATGTAGATGAGCATGATGGTAGAAATCCAAAAGGGAGGAAGCTTGGGGATGGAGTGTGGGTAGTCTGTGATTTGAAGGCTGATGTGAACTAGGTGCAACTGAACTAACACTTATAACAAGTTCCAGTGCTGCTAAATTAGAAGGTGCTATGTCATTAACCTTGCAAACAGAAATTATAAGCATTGACTAGACTTGACATTAAGCCAATCACATCTTTCCATTTCCCAGCATCCCAGGATGGATACTCACTATATATATATAAATTATATTATAATTTATTATATTGTATATATACATACATATATATATATATTTATGTTTATCCTGGACTCTTTTCACCTCAACTCTAATATGTTTGTTTCCTTTATGGTTTTACTTATGAAATAAAGATTGCTGTGTATTAAGCATTGTCTGGAATAGAAATGGGTTTATATGAATAGGAATAGGAATTGGAATATGTGTTTATAAATACCTTTGTCTAAATACAAGGACTAGAGGAGTTGAGGCATTTGACCATAGCCTATCACTCTACTTTCTCTAGGGAAAATTGCACTGTTTGAGGAATTCCTCTTAGCTCATAATTATAGCAGATAAGCATTATACAATTTCACAAGAAGATCCATACTGACTAATTAAAAGAAATTACTTTAAAAGTATTGAAAGTAATGAGGCCTGAAGGCTCATTTAACATGAACTCTTCTGTGTTGAATTCGCAGTCATTCTTCTCATTCATTCAACTCTTCAGAGATTAGAGAATTCTGACCTGTCCTGGAAAAAGTCAGTGCCTGGAGAGCAAAGGCTACTTTGCTCGCTGTGTCCATTTAACCTTTGACCGCCCTAAGAGCCTGCCAAGTGCCAGTCAGGCTCATTGGACACCAATGCCTGGGGAACAGGACAGAGCAGCTCACCTCACCCAAGTTATCATACTGTCTCCAGATGGCAAAGAACTTCTAAAGTTATGAACTAACTTGCAAGTGATGCAAATTAGTGACCAGGGGCGGGATGCTTCATTAATGCTCCTACTCCCCGGAGCTACCAAGATGTCAAAAGCAGGACAGCTTACTCTCACATTTTTTTTTTCTCTCTGTAACAGGTGTTAACAACCATTTATTCTCATAGAAATAGTTCAATCAGTTGCTTGTGGCTAGTTATTAAATTACCAAAGTAGAGATGAAAATTAGATTCCATTTAGAAGGAAACAATGTTTACCTTTTTCCATGGAAATGTGTGAAAAAATTTTAGAAAATTCTGTTATCATATGTAAGGTCTCAGAAGAGACTGTGATTAAAAATAATAAAAAGGAGAAATATGAGTTTCCATCCAAAGCACTATTTCATTTTTTTATCCAACAAGTGATGAAAAAAATTATGCGAACCCATGCATTTGCCCTGAGTTATGATTGTATTATATTAACCTCAGCTGACAATATCCTATATTGACTTTGGCTTACTTAAAATTCTGCCTCTTGGGTATAAACACACATCTAAAATTGACTCAGCTCATTTCTATCTTGCTGAGGTCACTCTACCAGTTACTCTCAACTACTGAACTTATTTTATATGTTCTCTTTTTTTTCAATACTACATCCTCAAATTTTTGGCACCTGGGAATTTCTCTGTGATGGTTTTATTACTGAATTCAAGATTTATAGTTATGATCAGCTCTTATGGCTAATAAGATGAGCTGGTAGGGTTTTGCTTCTTCTTTTGCTTAATATTGATGGAATAGTTCTGATTACAGTGAACATTGTCCAGGCATTTGCCAGTAAAGAGGGCCTATGAAGAATGGGTTGTCTTTTTCTATAAATTAACTTAGCAGAAAAAATTACATGACAGTTTACTATGACTGTCATCTTTGGATCCAAGTAGCTCATATGGAAGATATAATGATCTTAGCACTGTCTGAGAAAGATACTTCTGAAATTTCACTACTAAAAATAATAGACACTAATAACAGAGATATAGAATCAGTAAATATTTGAGCATCTATTTTATGTCCAATGCCTTGTGGATCATTTGTTCAGTTGTATTGCTTTTCAATAGACTATATTAGGTTATTTAGTGCCAAGGTGTGAAATCATGGAGTGTATTTTCTATAACAAATGAGAAGGCTCACTTTTCTGCTCAAATTGACTGAATAAGCTACTTCCAGCAGATATTTAAGTCTGGTGGAATTATCCTTTACTATGTATCACGGGGACAAAAAGAAAGGACTCAGAAAGAAGAGGTGTGAATCATTATGTGAGTTTTTGGGAAATATGAATGCTGGCTGTTTCTTTATTCTAGTATGAGTAGTACTTTGAAAGATTAGTTTAAGACTAATCCTTCTTAAAAGTTCATGATAGTAGAGGTTGGGGTAGATTCCATAAATGAAAAATCACTTTTGTGTAGTTAAAAAATTGCCAAGTTATAATTTGAAAATTATAAAAATATCAGTATAATTTGAATCCATGGATGAATTCCATATGTTATCAAATGCATGTTTCTTTTTATTTTCTTGGCTTATTAAGTATAAGAAGAGTACTCTCTAATTGTTAGAAATGAACTCCTAGATTATGATACTGATATAATTTCTCCAATTAATTTGATCAAATATATACACCAAATTAAGATAATTTCAGGTATATGGAAATATTTATTTTGTTGACAGACATTGGTGCATGACTATAATGTCTAATTTTATAAGTTTCTTTCAATTCTTTTTTTTTAAAGATTTTATTTATTTATTTATTCATGAGACACACAGAGGGAGAGAGAGGCAGAGACACAGGCAGAAGGAGAAGCAGGCTCCATGCAGGGAGCCCGACATGGGACTCAATCCCGGGTCTCCAGGATCAGGCCCTGGGCTGAAGGCGGCGCTAAACCGCTGAGCCACCCAGGCTGCCCCTAATTTTATGTTTCTTATTTAGCATGGGGGGCTATGAGGATCAGATTCTTTAGATCTCTCTAAAGAGGTGAAAATCTGATACAATTTTGGATTATTATAGTTGATGAAATCCTTTTACTGCAAGCATGGAAATAATCTGGGTTTTTAAATTTTGAATGAAATATGTAGATAATCTGAGTTGTAATTTAAAATAAACTTGAAGCATATACACTCTGAGGAATTTCCATAACTATAAATTTAAGTTAGAATAAATTTATCTTAATTTAGGAGACAGAAAGTGGAGTTTTAAGAGTAAAAATCTGTGACATGGAAAGTAACTACTACTTTAGCTGATTATATACATTCCATGGCAAAACGCTTTGTTGTAATCTTGATGCTACTGTATCAGTGTTGAAGGTTCTAGCTGCTACCAATAAGGGAAGAAAAGAGTGAGGCAATTTAATACAGCAATGTATCTGCATAGGATGCCTCTGAGACAGCTCATATTTTTGAAGGATGTGATGGAAGGCAGAACAGATAACTGAGAATGAACTTGGAAGAATAGTGCCATGGCTAAGTGGTGATTAACCATGGATGAAGGTAAAAAAAGAACATGAAGATGATTTCTAGTCAGTTGACTAAAAAAAATGACTTTTTTGGGGAAAGTAAATGCAGTTGGGGAGAGGGGAGTTGGACTCCTATTTACAGTCTCTACAATGTTTGAGGGCTTTAGTCTGTGCTTTCATTTAATCCTTAGAGCAATACACATAAGGTGGGTATTTAATAGATGGGAAGGCAGAGGCTCAAATAGATCAATAATTTATCTCAGTTAATATAGTGCGGATGTAGAATCCAGATTTGTTTGGCTCCAAGCTCATGTTCTTATTCATGACACATAAAATTAGGTACATGATCTAACAACAACTGCTACTAAACTTTTAAAAGTTTTGTTTTGCTTGAGTTATTTTTACATTATTTATCTTTTAAGAATTACTTCTGAAATTTTCACTTGATTTACTATAATTTCAATAACTGTTTTGAAAACATCACCAGTCTATATACAGCACTGCTCACTGTAGAGTCTTTTACCTCCAGATTCTTCATTATTGAACACTTTTTTTTTTTTTTTAATTTATTTATGATAGGCACACAGTGAGAGAGAGAAAGGCAGAGACACAGGCAGAGGGAGAAGCAGGCTCCATGCACCGGAAGCCCGATGTGGGATTCGATCCCGGGTCTCCAGGATCGCGCCCTGGGCCAAAGGCAGGCGCCAAACCGCTGCGCCACCCAGGGATCCCTGAACACTTTCTTTTGATTCTCAGTCAGATGGAGTATGTCCTAAGTAAATATTTCAATATGGGTATTTGGACAATATGTTTTGAACTTTTGTGTATTTGATATCTTTCTGTTGTCTTCCCAAGCAAATACAACCTAATGGGAAGATACCTTGGGAAATAATCTTTCTTCTACTCCCTTCTAAATTTATAATAATTATCTCATTGTCTTCTAGCTTTTAGTGTTATCTTGAAGTCTGAGGCCAACCTGATTTTTATCCCTTATAGATAATCTTTTAGTTTTCTTTCTAATATTCCTGGATATTTACAGAAAATTCTCTCGCTGTATCCTTTAAGTTAAAAGAAAAAATGTCAGGGATGCCTGGGTGGCTCAGCAGTTTAGCACCTGCCTTCCTCTTAGGGTGTGATTCTAGAGTCCTGGGATTGAGTCCCATCAGGCTCCCTGCATGGAGCCTGCTTTTTTCTCTGCCTGTGTCTCTGCCTCTCTCTCTGTCTCTCATGAATAAATAACTAAAATCTTAAAAAAAGGTGGGGTGGGGGGAGAAAAATGTCAGTAGATGCTTGAATTTTTCTCTCAAAAAATTTTCCCCCTAGAATATGGTGACCCAGCAGTGATCAATCCAAGGACCTTGATTTCCATTTATTTTTAAAATTGATTAAGTTTTATCCAATTATATTTTTAGTTACTGCTTTTACCTCATTTTAGTTTTCACTTGTATATATTTTCAAAATCTGTACATTAGATCTGTTCTTTGAATTGCCACTAGTCTTTGATTAAAAAAAATATACTGAAAGAGGCATCAGAAAAATTGCAAATAATTACATACAGGCAAGAAAGTGGACCATAGAAATTATTGATAAACTTAATGTTGATCACTCTTTGCCATTATGATGGAGAGCATGAAGGAGCTGAGTATTAAAGGAGAAACTTATTTTTACCAAAGAAACTGATTATTAAACAGACACTTTATATGCATTTGAGAAAGAATAGGTTGATCATTTTTGTTTACCAGCATAAGTCCACTTTAGCAAATCATGCCAAATATACCTTATTTAAAAAATTAAACTTACTAGAAAAGTTTAGTAGATTTTAAACTAGGGATTGTAATATACATTTTTAAATTGAAGTGCAACATATATGTAGAGATGTGTAAAAATAATAAATTTTGAATTATCACAAGTGAACATATTCAGGTCCAGAATGAGAATGTTGGTTGTGACCCCTCTTTGTCAGTCAGTCTTTTCAATCTTCTATCCCTAAATGTACTTCTTCTGACTTATATAGACGAGTTTTGCTTGCTTTTGAACTTTGAAAATAAATGTACGCATTCCTTTGTACCTGGTTTCTTTTACTCAATATTGTGTTTGTGGGAGTCTTCTCTGTTCTTATATGTAACCAAAGTTTACTAATTTTCATTGCTGTACATATTATTCCATTGTATAAACCTATTACAGTTTATTGATAAACATGGGCTTTCTTCTAGTTTGGGATTATTATAAATAATGCTGACATGAATGTTTTTCTATATATCTGTTGGTAAGTATAACTATGTATATACCTTCTGTTAGTATGTTTCTGGGTTGCATTTTTTCAACTTGAGTAGATACTGTGTTTCCCAAAGTGGTTAACCAATTTACATGTCCTCCAGCAGTGATTGAGAATTTTAGATGCTCTATATGTACTGTGCTCTATGTCTATGCCCGCCCCTCACCCCCTCCACTCCTGTATTGAAATCTTAAGGTCCAATGTGGTGGTATTAGAAGGTGGGGCTTTGGGGAAGTGATTAGGTCATGAGGGTGGAGCCTTCATGAATGGGATTAATTCATGAGTCTTATGAGTCTCCACGGAGCTCCCTCTACCTCTCTACCATTTGAAGACCCAGTGAGAAGGTGCTGGCTATGAACCAGGAAGAGGGCTCACCAAAATATGACCATGCTACCTCCTTGATCTTAGAATTTCCAGTCTCCAGAATTGTGAGAAATAAATGTTTGTAATTTATAAGCTACCCAGTCTGTGTTAATTTGTTATAGTAGTCTCTGTAGCCTAAGACAACCTCCTTGTAAACAATTGGTATTGTCAGTCTTTTTAATATTAACAATCTGGCTGAGCCAATTTATATTCTCAATCAACAATGCACCAGCATCCTCTTTCCTCCACTATATAACTGTTATGGTGCAGATGTCTTGTTTAATTTTTATTAAATTTATTTGTTGCTATTTGAATTTTTTCTGGTAAAGTATATTTTGAAAGTTATAATCTGATTGGGCATTGCTGGTATATATAAATACAGTTCAATACTCTATATAGATTATTCTGAATCCAAGTTAAATTCACTTATTAATTCTAATAATTTGCTTATAGAGTCTTTTGAGTTTCTATGTACAAGTTTCTATATTCTATGCTAATATAGAAATTTTTTCTTTATCTACAACCTTTAGTCCAACTTTGGATAGAAGTGGTGATAGTGGGCATCTTTCCAATCACAGGCATACATCTTTTGATAATCACCATTTAGCTACCCTTGATAAGACTAAGAACATATGTGTCTATTCATAATTTGTTCATAGTTTTTATAAAAACTGGACATTGAGCTTCAAATTTTTTTGTACCAATAAAAATAACATAAAATAATTTTTATTTGTTCTGTCACTATGGCAAATTTCACTGATTAATTTTTAAATGTTAATGAATATTTAATTTCTGAAATAAACTCAACTTGGATTTATATATTAATTTATTTTTAATATTTATGGGATATATAGTACTCTCCCCTGATATATATATATATATATATATATATATATATATATATTTGTTGTTGTTCTTTTCCTCCATTTAAAAAATAAATCTTGTCAGTATTTTATTCATGTTATTAATATTTTCCTTTTTGCTAATTTCTATTTCTATTTCTGTACTTATATTTATCATTTTTCTTCTTGTTTTTTAAGGTTAAAATTGTTATTGCTTTTCTTACTTCTTGAGACAGATGCTTTAATCATGAATTTTCAAACTTTCATCTTTTCTAATTTATAGATTCAAGACTATAATTAATTGTCCCTGTAATCATGGCTTTAACCACATCTTGTACGATTTGATATATCAAATTTTAATTATCATTAAATTAAAATATTTAAATTTATATTGTGATTTTTTTTAAACCTAAATAATAGGTAATTTAGAAGTGTAATTGCTTTATTTTCAACATTTGGGGACTTTTGTGTTTTCTGTTTATTATTTTTTCTATCTTAATTTCCACTGTGTTTAGAGAGTGAACTCTATAATTTTAAACCTTTGATATTTGTTGAGACTTACTTCAGCTGATCAATTTTCCTAAATGTTGATAGGCACTTAAAAAAAGTCTATTATGCATTATTGAATTCAGTGCTGTTTCTATGTCCCGAGGTCATGTTTTTATTTTTATTTTTTAAATTTAAATTCAAGTTAGTTAACATATAATGTAATATTAGTTTCAGGAATAGAATTTAGTGATTCATCAGTTGCATATAACAACTAGTGCCCATTATATAAAGCCTTCCTTAATGCCATCACCCATTTAGTCCATCCCTCCATCCACCACCTCTCCTCCAGCAACTCTCTGTTCTCTATAGTTAAAAGTCTCTTATTTTATTTTCTCTTCCTTCCCCATGTTCATCTGTTTTGTTTCTTAAATTCCATATATGAGTGAAATCATAATTTGTCTTTCTCTGATTGACTTATTTCACTTAGCATAATACCCTCTAGTTCCATCCACATTGTTGCAAGTGGCAAGATTTCATTCTTTTTGATGGCCGAGTTCCATATGTGTGTGTGTATATATATATATATACTATAAACATATATATAAACTATTTTTGATGGCTATTGTTGATAGTGCTGCTATAAACCTAGGGGTGCTTGTGCCCCTTTGAGTATTTTTGGATAAATACCTAGTAGGGCAATTGCTGAGTCATAGGGTGGTTCTATTTTTAACTTTCTTTTTTTTTTTTAAAGATTTTATTTATTTATTCATGAGAAACACACAGAGAGAAACAGAGACATAGGCAAAGGAAGAAACAGACTCCCTGTGAGGAGCCTGATGTGAGACTCGATCTCAGGACCCCAGGATCATGACCTGAGCCAAAAGCAGATGCTCAACCACTGAGCTACCCAGGTTCCCCTATTTTTAACTTTTTGAGAAACCTTCATAATGTTTTCAGTGTGGCTGTAGCAGTTTGCATTCTCAACAGTGCAAAAGGATTCCCTTTGCTCTGAATCCTTGCCAATATCTGTTATTTCCTGAGTTGTTATTTTTAGCCATTCTGACAGATGTGAGGTGATATGTCATTGTAGTTTTGATTTGTATTTCCCGTGATGATGAGTGATGTTGAGCACTTTTTCATGTGTCTGTTTGCCATTTGTCTGTCTTCTTTGGAGAAATGTCTACTCATTTCTTCTGCCCATTTCTTAACTGGATTATTTATTTTTGGGGTGTTGATTTTGATGAGTTCTTTATAGATTCTGGATACTAGCCCTTATCTGATGTGTCATTTGCAAGTGTCTTCTCCCATTTTGTCAGTTGCTGTTTAGTTTTGTTGCTTGTTTCCTTCTCTGTGCAGAAGGTTTTTAACTTGATGAAGTCCCAAGAGTTCATTTTTGCTTTTGTTTCCCTTGCCTCTGGAGACATGTCTAGTAAAAAGCTGCTACAGCCAAGGTCAAAGAGGTTACTACCTGTGTTCTCCTCTTAGGATTTAAAAAAAAAAAGATTTTTATTTATTTATTCATGAGAGACACACAGAGAGAGGCAGAGACATAGGCAGAGGGAGAAGCAGGCTCCCCATGGGGAGTCTGATGTTTGACTTGATTCCAGGACCCCGGCAACATGCCCTGAGCCAAAAGCAGACGCTCAACAACTGAGCCACCCAGGTGACCCTCCTCTTAGAATTTTGATGGTTTCCTGTCTTACACTTAGGACTTTTATCCATTTGGAGTTTATTTTTTGTATGGTGTAAAAAAAAAGTGGTTCAGTTTCATTCTTTTGCATGTTGCTGTCTAGTTTTCCCAATACAATTAGTTGAAGAGCCTATCTTTTTTTCCACTGGATATTCTTTCCTGCTTTGTCAAAGATTAGTTGACCATATATTTGTGGGTCCATTTCCAGGTTCTCTATTCTATTCCATTGATTTATAGGTCTCTTTTTGTGCCAGTATCATACTGTCTTGATGATTACAACTTTGTAATACAACTTGAAGTCTGGGATTGTGCTTCCTCCTTTTTTGCTTTTCTTTTCAACACTACTTTGGCTATTCAGGGTCTTTTCTGGTTCCATACACATTTTAGGGCTGTTTGTTCTAGTTCTGTGAAAAATTCTGGTGTTATTTTGATCAGGATTGTATGGAATGTGTAGATTGCTTTGGGTAGTATAAACATTTTAACAATATTTGTTTTTCCATTCCATGAGCATGGAATATTTTTCCATTTCTTTGTGTCATCTTCAATTTCTTTCATCAGTGTTTTATAGTTTTCAGGTTACAGTTCTTTTACCTATTTTAGGTTTGTTCCTAGATATCTTATGGTTTTTGGTGCAATTGAAAATGGGATTGCTTTCTTATTTTTTATTTCTCTGTGTCATTATTGGTGTACAGACACGCATTAGATTTCTATATATTGATTTTATATCCTGCAACTTTGCTGAATTCATGTATTAGTTCTAGCAATTTTTTGGTGGTCTTTCAAGTTTTCAATATATAGTAACCTATTATCTGTGAAGAGTGAGAGTTTGACCTCTTCCTTGCCAAGTTGGATGTCTTTTGTTTCTTTTTTGTTCTGACTGCTGAGGCTAGGACTTCCAGTACTATGTCGAATGAATGGATATCCCTATAGTGTCCTGACCTTAGGGAAAAAGTTCTCAGTTTTTCCCCATTGAGGATATTAGATGTGAGGTTTGTTTGTTTGTTTGTATATGGCCTTTATGATGTTGAGGTATGTTCCTTCTATTCCTACTTTCTTGAGGCTTTTTGATAAGTCTGGTTAGGGGTTTATCAATTTTGTTAATTCTTTCAAAGCAACCAGCTCCTCGTTTCATTGATCCATTCTTTTTTTTTTTTAACTTCTATATCATTTATTTCTGTTTTAATCTTAATTATTTCTCTTTTTCTGCTGATTTTTGCTATTCTTTTTCTAACTCCTTTAGGTATAAGGAGGGGTTATGTATTTGAGACTTTTCTTGTGCTTCTTGAGGAAGACCTATATTCCTATATACTTCCCTTTTAGGGAATTTGGTGAATGCTGAAGGTTTTGGGCTGTTGTGTTTTCATTTTCATTTGCTTCCATGTATTTTTAAAAATTTCTTCTTTAATTTCCTGCTTAACCCATTCATTCTTTTTAAAAATATTTATTTATTTTAGAGACAGAAGAGAGAGAGAAAGAGAGGGAGAGCAAGAGAGATAAAGTGGGGAGAGGGACATAGGGAAAGGGAGAGGGAGAGAACCTCAAACATACACCCTGTTGGGCACAGAGCCTGACATGAGGCTTAATCTTACAACCCTGGAATCATGACTTGAGACAAAATCAAGAGTCAGACCTTTAACTGACTGAGCCACCCAGGTGCCCTTACCCATTCATTCTTTAGTAGAATGTCCTCTAACCTCCCTGCATTTGTGGTCTTTCCAATTTTTTTCTTGTGGTTGACTTCAAGTTTCATAGTGTTGTGGTCTGAAAATATGCATGGTATAATCTCAATCTCTCTGTACTGGTTGAGGCCTGATTTGTGACTCCCATATGTTATCTATTCTGGAAAATGTTCCATGTGCACTAGAGAAAAATGTGTATTCTGTTGCTTTAGAATGTTCTGAATGTATCTGTCAAGTCCATCTGGTCCCATGTGTCATTCAAGACCATTGTTTCCTTGTTGATTTTCTGCTTAGACTATCTGTCCATTGCTTTAAGTGGAGTGTTAAAGTCCCTTACTATTATGGTATTATCATCAATGAGGGTTCTTTTTGTTTTGTTTTGCTTTAGATTTTTAAAATTTATTTATGAGAGAAAGAGAGAGAGAGAGAGAGAGAAAGCACAGGAGAGAGTGAAACAAACTATATGCTGAGTGGAGAGCCTGCTGTGGGGCTTGATCCCAGGACCCCAGGATCATGATCTAAGTGGAAGACAGACATTTGACTGACTAAGCCACCCAGTTGCCCCATCAATGAATTTATTTCAGTTTATTATTAGCTGCTCCCAAGTTGGGGGCATAAATATTTATAATTGTTAGACAACAAAAAGACATTAAAGGCATTCAAATTGGCAAAGAAGAAGTCAAACTCTCCCTCTTCGCTGATGACATGATACTCTACATAGAAAACCCAAAAGTCTCCACCCCAAGATTGCTAGAACTCATACAGCAATTCGGTAGCGTGGCAGGATACAAAATCAATGCCCAGAAATCAGTGGCATTTCTATACACTAACAATGAGACTGAAGAAAGAGAAATTAAGGAGTCAATCCCATTTACAATTGCACCCAAAAGCATAAGATACCTAGGAATAAACCTAACCAAAGATGTAAAGGATCTATACCCTCAAAACTATAGAACACTTCTGAAAGAAATTGAGGAAGACACAAAGAGATGGAAAAATATTCCATGCTCATGGATTGGCAGAATTAATATTGTGAAAATGTCAATGTTACCCAGGGCAATATACACGTTTAATGCAATCCCTATCAAAATACCATGGACTTTCTTCAGAGAGTTAGAACAAATTATTTTAAGATTTGTGTGGAATCAGAAAAGACCCCGAATAGCCAGGGGAGTTTTAAAAAAGAAAACCATATCTGGGGGCATCACAATGCCAGATTTCAGGTTGTACTACAAAGCTGTGGTCATCAAGACAGTGTGGTACTGGCACAAAAACAGACACATAGATCAGTGGAACAGAATAGAGAACCCAGAAGTGGACCCTGGACTTTATGGTCAACTAATATTCGATAAAGGAGGAAAGACTATCCATTGGAAGAAAGACAGTCTCTTCAATAAATGGTGCTGGGATAGATCCTTTTATTATGATATCATGCCTTTCTTCATCTCTTGTTATAATCTTTGGTTTAAAATCTAGTTTTTCTGATATACCTATGGGTACTCCAGCTTTCTTTTGGTATTCATTAGCATGATAGATGGTTTTCCATCCCCTCACTTTCAATCTGGAGGTGTCTTTGGGTCTAAAATGGGTCTCTTGTAAGTAGTGTATTAATGGGTCTTTTTTTTTAAATACATTCTGATACCCTATGTATTTTGATTGGAACATTTAGTCTATTTACATTCAGAGTAATTACTGATAGATATGAATATAATGCCATTGTATTACCTTTAAAATTGCTATTCCTGTAGATTGTCTTTGTTCCTTTCTAGTCTTTCTTGCTTTGGTCTCTCCCCTTCAAAGCATCCCCTTTAGTATTTCTTATATAGGTCGTTTAGTGTCCATGAATTCCTGTTGGTTTGCGAAATTCTTTCTCTCTCCTTCTATTCTAAATGACAGCCTTGCTGCATATAGTATTCTTGGCTGCATATTTTTCCCATTCAGCACATTGAATATATCATGCCACTCTCTTCTGGCCTCCCAAGTTTCTGTGGACAGATCTTTTGCTAACCCTAGGTATCTACCCTTATAGTTTAAGGACATTTTGTACTAGCTGCTTTCAGATTTCTCTCTTTATTTTTGTATTTTGCAAGTTTCACTATGATATGTGTTAGTGTTGGCCTGTTTTGTTGATTTTGAGGAAGCTCTCTGTGCCTTTTGGGCTTGAATGCCTGTTTAATTCCCCCAGATTAAGGAAGTCTTCAACTATAATTTGTTCAAATACATCTTTTTGCCCCTTTTTTTCCACTCTTCTTTTTTCGGAGACTCCTATGATATGGATATTATTGTGCTTTGTGGAATCGCTGAGTTCCCTAAATCTGTATTTGTAATCTAATAGTTTTCTTTCCCTCTTCAGCTTCATTATTTTCCAGAATTTTATCTATTTAGATATTTTTTAGAATTTTATCCTATTAGTTCTTATGCTTCTTCCATCCTTGTGAGTCAGTTTTGCATCTGAGTTATAGCATATTTTATTTTGGCCTTACTAGTTTTTAGATCTTTTATCTCTGCAGCCAGGGTTTCTCTGGTGTCTTCAGTGGTTCTTTCAAGCCGAGTTAGTAGTCTTATGACTGTACTTCTAAATTATTATTCAGATATATTGCATATATATATATACAAATCCCTGGCTGTAATTTCTTCTTGATCTTTGTTTTGGAGAGAATTTCTCTATCTTGTCATTATGTCTAGGTTTCTGTGTTTAGTGTGTTATGAAAAGTTGTTATGTTTCCTGCTGAGAGTAATACTATATTAAGAAGAGGTCACAGTCTAGGGCCTGGCACTTCAGGAAGTGTTTTTGGTGTATGCTGTGTACACTCTGCTGCTGTGTTTTGGCTGTTCTTTTCCACAGGTCATTCCTCTGCAGAGTTCCTTCTTGCTTGCAGTGAGGAGTGCTTGGACTCTTAACTAGGTCTGCTTTAATTTTTTTATTAAGACAACTTAATTAAAAAAAAAAAAGCCTGATCCAAGGAAAGAGATAAAGAACAAAAAACAAACAGGAAAACAAAAAACTGTAAGCCTGATTCCAAAAAAAAAAAAAAAAAGAAAAAAAGGAAAGAAAAGGAAAGCTTGGTCCTATTTCCACCAGAGATGAAGCTGATGCTTTGGAGCAGTCCATGATCAGTAGACTATACGGGGGGAGGGTGGGGGGAGGGAACTGGTTGGTCTTCTGAAGGAGAGAGTCAGATCTGTCCCAGTTCCTCCAGCTGCAAAGCGTGGACTAATCCTCAACCCCAGAAGAGAGCCTCTCAGAACTGCATCCAGCCCTGTTCTGTCCCAGAAAAGCAGTTGGATGCCAGCTTGGGTGCCAGGAGTCTATAGTAAAGCACAGCCAAAAACTTCAATGAGGTTACCTGCCTTCTGCATGCCTCTGTCCCCTGCAGTTGAGTGGCTGCTCAATGGTGCCTGTGGGCCTTTTGTCCTTGGAGAAGCAATATACCCTCTTCCAAATGTACTCCAGGAAAGAGAGGGATGTCTCCCAGTGCAACTCAGAGGATCCTTTCACCAAGGTGTCTTATGTCTTATGGAAACCCTATGTGCTGATCTCTCTTCTGCTCTCTCTCTGACTTTGCTTCAAGAAAAGGGCTCCCTCTCTTCTGTGGCACTGCAGCTTTTCTCTCCCCCAGTTCATATCTCCAAAACTGCCATCTGCCATGTTTTTTCCCTCCAGTTGTGCACAATGTTTTCTTAGTCCTCAGACTGACTTCCTAGTTGTTCATAATGATTTGATGTTGATCTAGCTGTGTTCAAGGGACAGGCAAGGCCAGAGTCCCCCTACTACTTTGCCATCTTAATTCTTCTTCAAAGGTCATATTTTAAATCATGCCATTCAAATTGTTCATATCCATACTGCACTTTTTAAAAAAAGATTTTATTCATTTGAGACAGAGAAGAGAGAATGAGGGAGCATGAGGAGTGGAGAGGGGTAGAGGGAAAGGGAGAAGCAGGATCCTTGCTGAGCCACAAGCCTGATGTGGGGCTCCATGACAGGACCAAGAGATCATGACCTGAGTCAAAGGCAGACAGTTAACCATCTGAGCCACCCAGGTACCCCTACTTTCTTTCTTTCTTTCTTTCTTTCTTTCTTTCTTTCTTTCTTTCTTTCTTTCTTTCTTTCTTTCTTTCTTTCTTCTTTCTTTTTCTTTCTTTCTTTCTTCTTTCTTTCTTTTTTTTCTTTCTTACTTTCTTTCTTTCTTCTTTCTTTCTTTCTTTCTTTCTTTCTTTCTTTCTTCTTTCTTTTCTTTCTTTCTTTCTTTCTTTCTTTCTTTCTTTCTTTCTTTCTTTCTCTTTCTTTCTTTCTTTTCTTTCTTCTTTCTTTCCCTCTCTTTCTGCCTATATGATCAGTTCCTGAGTGAAATGGGTTAAATCTAGAATGACTGTGGGTTTGCCTATTTCTCCTTTTAATTCTTCTGTATATTTTGAGGCTAAGGGATTGTCCATATGAATTTAGATGTGTTTTATTTTCTTGGTCTTTTTGAAAAAAATCTTTTTTCTTTTCATTATAAAATGTCCTTGCTTATCTTTAGTGATGCTTCTTAAATTTCACTTCTTTCTCCAAGAAGTTATTTTCTTCCTATAATATGACGATTATTTTATTATATGTAAGTTTCTATTCTACATTGTTTCTATTGAGAAATTAGTTATCAAACTTACTGCTTCTGTGAAAGTAGTTGGTCTCTTTTCTCCAGCTGTTTTAAGATATTTCTTGTATTTATCCTGAGTACCCTTAAGTTTCTGACATCATGTTTTTTTTTATTTTAGAAAGTTTTTGTCTATTTTATTTAGTATGTTAGATTTTTCTTTCTTTCTTTCTTTCTTTTTTTTCTTCTAACACATTCTCACTGTTTCCCATTTGTCTCTTACAGTCCCTTTTTAGTTTTCTTCTTTATTTTCTCTCTGGCTTTAGTTTGTATATTTCCTCTTGACTCACTTTTTCTGTTCACTAATATTCCTCTCAGTTACGTATAATCTACTATTAATCCCATGTATTGAGATTTTAATTTCAGTAATTATATTTTTTCTAGCATTTATATTTATCATATTTTGTATTTCCATCTTCTCTTTGTTTTAATTTTCTGTTTATTCACATTAGGAAGGTAATTTGAAGTAGGCTAGTCCTTCATTTCTGGAAATGAAATCCCCAAATAGGATTTTTAAGCAGCTGCCTCATCTTAATTTAAACAAGTAATTTATATTAAGTTAATAATAAGCCCTTGAATATAGAAACATGCCCTTAATGAATACATAGGTATATTAAAAGAACTTCTTGAAAGATGGTTTGTTAATAAGTCAGTTTCATTTAAGAGATTTCTTGTACTTCGTTTATTCAACATGTTATTGGCCACTTATGTATAAAATCTTACCAGATATAAATAGCCTCCAAAAGAAAAGATAATTCAGGCATTCATCTACAGAATTATTATAAAGAAGTAGAACAATGGTTTGTGATGATTAGATGAAAATAGCAGCTTAAAATTTATTGGCAATAAACATAAAACCCTAATTTTCAGAAATAACTAGCATAGTGACATTTTATATGAAAAATTATAGAAATTTCATTAGCTTACATAAGAATTATTTAGCTATAAGGGGCAAAATGTGAACCTGTTCCCAATTCTAGCTAATAAAACCTAATTTTATAGTGATTAGATCAATGCATTATTAACTCAGTTACATTATAGAAGAGTTGGATTTGATTCATCTCTTCATTCATTTAAAAATGATAATTTAACACATACTAGGGACAAGGCAGCATCTTTAACTCATTGGGTGCTGTAAAGATATGGCAAACAACCTGTCTTAAACAAAATTACATTCTAGTAGAGAATACTGTTACTCTCCCAAAATAAATCAAATAGTGGGCTAATAAGCTAGTAAGTCTATTGAAAGTGATGGAGTCATAAATTGCTGTTGCATTTTATATGAGGGAGAGATTACTCCCAGTTATGTGACTCACAGAAGATTCCATCAAGGAGGCAACATTTTATCTGGTGTTGGAAGTGTAAAAGTTGTATATATGAAGGGATGGAAAGCAAGACATTCTAGGCATTATAGTGCATAGAATATATGATAATATAACATTTTTTTTAGAGTTAGAAAGATCCCCATATTCAATTCTTGGTTTCACTAACTAGCTATGAGTCATTATTTGACTCAGATTCTAAGGACGTGTCTTATTTCCATCATCTCATTCTATCACACTACATCATTTTCACATCCAAAATCAAAGAACGCATAAACTCTGAGTATAATTTTGTGTTTTAAGAAACTGTGAAAAACCCTTCATGTCTAAATTTGATTCAGTGATCATCCTATTTTCTATTTGGAAAAGTTAGAAACATAACTATCTTCTTTCTAGATTGTAATGACATATCTTCGGTGGTTAAAAATTGCCAAGTAGTTGTTTTATTGTTGGAAAGGAATCAAGGTAATTAAAAAATTCATAAAGCTATCAAATTCTTGTAGTGAGAACCTCTTTATTTTCTTTATGTTTCTTGTATTATTAAAAGATGATTATATATTTTATTAAGAATTCAAAGAAATAGTTAATTTCTCCCCTATTAATTCTGCATAGTTAAATAGAATAGTGACATAATATGTTAAAAGGATTTCTCCCAGTTTCTTTATTATAAAATTAGACTTTAATTCCCAATGCTTAATATTTGCATTCCCACAGCATATTTTTCCTAAACTAAGCATTTTTGGAGGAATATTTAATTATCTTTGTGAAATCTCTCTGCCCTCAATATTAGATGCCAACAATAAACAGCTATCCCTTATATTGAAGTTGGCTTGGTGAAACATGAGTTCTAGTGATAGAAAAATGTCCTAGGATACTGATCCTAACATTCATGCTCATTTATAAATTTTGAATTTGTGATAATTTAGGAATACATTTTCTCTGGCTTAAACAGGGAGGAGGAAGAAGAGAGAGGGTGAAACTCAGTGCTGTCCATGCATGAAATTGGCTTTGGTAATTGGCTTTGGCAGTACTAAGGTACTAAACTACATAGCTTCATGAAATGTGAGGCTGGGAAGAGAAGGGAATGCAGTAATGAGTCAGGCACTTTGACTTGTTCGACACAGCTTAGCGTTTATTACTGTTTCTTTCATTGCCCTGACGTAAACCAATGACCTTTATACTGGAATATATTTCATTGTGTTTCCTTATAACCCTTCCCTTTTCCACCTCTATTGCACCAAAACAAACAAACAAACAAACAAACAAACCACACACACACACACACACAAATTAGGTGATTCAAAGTATGAAATATACCTATGAATCCATGGAAAAGGGCTATTTTTAACTCCATTAAAACTTTGAGAAGCAGTCTTTATGACAAAAATGTGCCTTATTTATCTCAAGAAGTACAAACTAGGCCATTTATTATCAAGATGAGAAGTATAACTTCATTTCTTATAAGTTTAGATATTCTTAAACTTATTTTCTTTGAGGCAATTAAATAAACTAAAAGGAAAATAGAAATTTTGAGAGAAAAAAGATTTTTCCAAAAAAATGATCTTTCCCCCTCATTTTGCCATAAGGCATGTATGTAGGTTTGGAAGTTTTAAACTAATCACTAGGAACGCTTGGGTGGCTCAGCAGTTGAGCCTCTGCCTTTGGCTCAGGGCATGATCCCAGAGTTCTGGGATGGAATCCCACATTGGGCTCTCTGCATAGAGCTTGCTTCTCCCTCTGCTTATGTCTCTGCCTTCTCTCTTTATTTATAAATAAATAAATAATATTAAAAAATCAGAATGCTTGAAAATTAGGGCCCAGAATTTCACATTATTTTTTTTTAAAGATGTTATTTATTTATTCATGAGAGACACAGAGAGGCAGAGACAGAAGCAGGCTCTCTGCAGGGGGTACAGTGCAGGACTCAATCCCTAGACTCTGGGATCATGCCCTGAGCCAAAGGCAGACGCTCAACCACTGAGCCACCCAGGTGTCCCCAGAATTTCACATTCTTAACATGATTCTCAAGATATTAAAAAATCCCAGAAATTCTGAAAACTATAGATTTAAATGGATTATTCTTTCTTAAAGAAAAAATCCTATTGACATTATTCCACTGAGAATTATGAGACCTTTTTGTGTTCTGTATTTAATTCCTGAACTTTTTTTCAGATATTTATTTATTTATTTATTTATTTATTTATTTATTTATTCATGAGAGATAGAGAGAGAGAGGACAGAGAGGTGGAGACACAGGCAGAGGGAGAAGCAGGCTCCAAGCCGGGAGCCTGACGCGGGACTCGATACGGGGGCTCCAGGATTGCGCTCTGGGCCAAAGGCAGGCGCTTAACCACTGAGCCACCCAGGGATCCCCATGAACGTTTTTATATAATGAGAAAATGGAGAAATTTTATCAGAATTTTTTTTTTGTTTGTGTGTGAGAAAATCAAATGCAGGGATAAATTCAAGCTATCACACATCTCCTCCTCAAACTATAGCAGTGAAAATAATTGATAACAATGGAAAACCATGTAGAACTAGCAGAATTCGAACATAACATCAAAATCTCTGAGAACCAGAAAATGAATATAAAAATTGTATTGGTGGGACTGAAGTCACAGACTTTCTGTTATCTTGACCCACTACACGTAGAAGCAGCCAGAAATGGGATACCTTTAGGGTGAAGGTGACTAAAAGGACTCCAGACAAGACGAAAGTCAAGAAAAAAAGGCAGATGAAAATTAAATTTGTTGCTTGAAATTAGGGCTTTGGATGAGAATTTCTTGCAGAAAAGGGAAGCTAAAAAAAAAGTTCATTTCTGATCATTGTTAATAGCTACAGAATTTCCCACATTTCATTCAATAGGAAAAGTTAACATATATACCACTTCAGGATGAAGAACTGAAAGCCATTCTAATAGTGCATGACTGAATTTGTATTCAGCTCACATATTCTCAGTCTCATCAAGAGGCAGAGGCTGTCAAATGCTATAAAACTATAAAACCTAGTTTCATATGAGGTTAGGATCTGGGAAAAAACAGTTTCAAAATTAAGAGAGAGGGATAAACAAAGAGAAACACAGGGGATAAGAGAAAACATAGGTGAGTAGATTGTTGAGAGAGCATTGAGAATTTTCCCATAATAGTCCAAACTACATGAGGATATCTAATGCTGACAGTAAGAACCAACACGTTCAGAATTAAAACATAAACTTATTCCACATGAAATCAATTTTATGGTATAGTCTGACAAAAATGTCAAAATAAATAGGCTTAGAAATAAAATGCTCAATGAGGTAAATAAGAAATAGCTTCCATTTAAAAAGAATAAGAAATTATAAAAGAGTAGAAATGAAAGAACAGGTGGATTATAAAAGAACCAAATAAAATTCTTGGAAATTAAGAAAATATAATGAAGAAAATATTAATTAAAAACATGATAGATGAGGCAAACTCAAGAATGACTTAGTCAAAAAAAGAATTAGTGAATTGGAAGGGGGTACTGAGGAAAATATATAGAATGCAGAAGAGAAACATAATTAAAAATTTCAAAGTGTCTGTAAGAGATACAGAGAATAGATGGATAGGCATCAATACATGTGGTAGAGATGCACAGTTTGAGTAAATAATAGCTACACATATACAAAAATAAAGCCCTAAGTCATCAAATTTAAAGGAGATAGCACAATACAATATGATAAATATATCTACAAAAATAAATAAATACTTAGACACTGCTTGATTGAGGAACTTCAGGGTTAAAATGTGAAAATCTCAAAAACTTCCTGAGAGAATATTAGGCTATATAGAAAAGAATAGCAATTGGACCAACAACACCTTTCTTAGCAATAATTAATAGTAGAAGGTAAGAGAGTAGTATTTTTAATGTAGTGAGAAAAAATATTATCTTAGAATTACTTGAGAGAAAAAGAAGAATAAAAATATTTTAGACAAAGTATGAGTGTTTTTAACACATAGACTCTCACTAAGAGAATTGTGAAAAGATGTACCACAACAAAAAGAAAAGTAAACACAGATGAAATATATGGAAAAGAAAATAATGACAACCATAGAAGTTAATAAAAATTCAATTAAATATTGCTAAAAGAAATGATATCCACTAAATTTTATGTGTTAGAAAGATAAAAATAGCAAATAGAGATCCTCGCTTTTGTATCTCTCACTGAGTAGTAGTCATTATGCATGGAGTATTGTCAGGGAAGGATTGCAACGTTGGATCAGGCTGCATTCTTTGCCTGAAGGTAATCCTTCAAGATAGAATTGCATGCCATGAGTACCCAACACACCTGACAGGTGAGGTGATGTATGTAGAATGAGTACTTTGATCTTGAAAGAGGATCTGGATGATACATCACATCATCTGTATCATATGCAAATTTGTGAAGGAAACTTAAAACTTAGAGAAGGAAATACAGAGGACTGTATGTCATGAGGACAGACACATTTTTGGTGGAAAAAACCCCACCAGAAACTAATAAACCAGAAAGGAAAAAAATATATAACTTTAAGTATAATTTGAAACTCCTGCTTAACAAAGTTAAAGATAAGCTGTATCAGGGCAGACAAAACAGACAAAAAGATATCTGTAATGTATATAACTACTTATGGAGAGGACTCATTAGAATGTATTAGGTATATACAAATCAATAAGAAAAAAGATAGCACTCATAAAACACCTGGGTGGCTAGTAATCTTATGAAATGATATTGTGAAGGCACCAGTCTTATTGGCGCATCGAATTGTAACTTAGTGTAACTTAATCAACTCTTTAGAAACTTTAATCTCCAAATACAGTTATTGTTTGAAGTGCTGGGGGGTAGGTCTTAAATACATGAAATTTTGGAGAACACTATTCCGCTTATAACAGCAGGGAAATATTTAAAAGGCTGTGAGGATGCAGAGAAATGTACAGTAGAGTGCTCATAGAAATGTAAATTGGCAAACCCAAACAATTTGATAATAAGTTAATTTAAAGATGTGCTTACCTTCCATCCTGCAATTCTACTTTTATTTTTTTTAATTTTTTAATTTTTTAAAGATTTTATTTTTATTTATTTACTAGAGAGAGAGAGAGAGAGAGAGAGAGAGAGAGAGAGAGAGAGAGAGGCAGAGGGAGAAGCGGGCTCCACGCAGGGAGCCCGACGTGGGATTTGATTCCGGGTCTCCAGGGTCATGCCCTGGGCCGGAGACCGTGCTAAACCGCTGAGCCACCCGGGTCGCCCCCAATTCTACTTTTAAAGAAAAATTTTGCATTCATGGGCATGAGTTGATAGGTGTAGGAATTTCATCATGATATATACATATAGAACATCACTCAAAATAAATGATGTAGGGCTATGCAAAAACATAATATTAAATGAAAAGATAAGTTGTGGTGTTTTACATATATTATGCTGTCCCTAGAAAAGCTTTAAAAGGACACTATATATTGGTATGCCTACAAACACATAGAATAGCTTAAAATATATTTGCTATTGATAAACACTGAATTCAGGGTATTATTTGCATCTTGAGATTGAAAATGTGAGGGAATATGGATCATGGGTGGATACCCAGGTGTGGTAGGCAAAATAATGACCCCTCAAAGATTTTTCTGTCCTAAACCTTAATCTCCTTAAACCTCCCTGAATATGTCATATTATACGGCAAAGGGGAATTAAATTTGTAGATTAAGATTGCTAATCAGATGGCTTTAAAATAGGGAGATTATCTCAGAGAATCTGGGTAGGTCCAATATAATCACAAAGGTCTTTAAAAGTGAAAGAGAAGGCAGAAGGGTCAATATCAGAATAATGCAATATGAGAAAGATTTTTCTGGTATTGCTGGCTTTGAAAATGGAATGGGAACCAAGGAATGGAGGCAGCCTCTGAGAGTCGGAAAAGGTGAGGAAAGTGAATTCTCCTCTAGAACTTTCAGAAGGAACATAGCCTTATAAACACCTTATTTCTGCCCAGTGTGATCTGTGTCAAATTTTAGAGCAGATTTGTAAAAAAAGCAGCCAGATCCTGCATCTCCAAACTTTACTCAATATTTTGGATCCATGTATACCCTCATGGCAGAATTTTACTGTATGTTTTTGTATTATCCTCTTTGCTTTACGTTATTCTCCTTGTTTGCTTAATGGTTGGTGACTGAATTATCTTAAGTATTATCTGATCATGGCCTGTCTTTGTTTATAACCTAATGTAGGTACTTATAAAAGTAGAATCGTGCATTATGACCTCTTTTGCATCTGGCTAGTTGTATGTGATGGTAGTTTATTTTTTAAAAATTTGTGTGTTCCACCCTATGTTACAATTTATGTTTTCATTTTACTGTTGATAGTTATTTTGGTTGTTTCTAGCATTTGATAATAATAAATAATGAACATTCTTGAACATGCTTTTGGTATGCATTCATTTTTCTTGGATATACACTTAGAATTGGAATGGGTGGGTCATAACATCACCAGTATGGTTTTCTAAAGTAGTTTTACCAGTTTATACTCTAGTTACTAACACAGGAAAATTCTAGTTGCTCCATATTTTTACCAATACTTGGTGTGATCAATCATTTTTAATTTTAGCTATTGTGGTTGATGTGTAGAAATATTTCACTGTTGTTTTAATTTCACTTTTCTTGATGACTAATTATCTTTTCATATATGTAAGTAGTCTTTTGATAGCCTTTCTTATGTGTACCACTTTAAGAAATATACTCATTAAAAATTGAGGTGTCTGTCTCTTTTTAATGATTTTTAGGAGTTCTTTATATTTTCTGGATGTGAGCCCTTTTATCAGTTATATATTTTTTCTTTGTGGCTTAAATGTTCACTTTCTTAATTATGCTTTTGGATGGCTACATATCATAACTTTAATGAAATTCCATTTCTCAATTTTTTTCTTTAATGGTTAGTGATTTCTGTGTTCTTTTGTGAAAATTTTGCTCAGCCCAAGTTCATGACAATACTTTCCTGTTTTTTTTTTTTTTTTACTTTCCTGTTTTTTTCCTAAAAAGTTATTGTTTAACATTTAAGTCTATGATCCAAATCAAATTAATTTGTATATGATATGAAGTAGCCCTGATTCATACTTTTCCATTTATATTTTCAATTGCTCTAAGACTATTATTTAACCCTTCTTGTATTAAAAGTACAGTTACCCTTTAAAGTAAATTTGTGACCATTTATGTGTGAATGTGTTTCTGGACTCTAGTTTGTTCCAATGGTGTAGTTGTGTATCATTTTGCAAATACCACATAACCTAAATTACCATTACTTCCTGTTAGTCTTGAAGTCTGGTATCTTGAAATCTCAGATTCTGTTGTTTTCAAGATTGCCATGGCTACTTTAGGTCCTTTTAATTTTCACATTAATTTTAGAATCAACTTGTTGTTTCTCTCTCACATAATAACCATGCTGATATTAGGATTAGGATTGTACTGACTATAGATCAATTTGAAGAGAACTGATTTTTAACAATATTCAGCCTGTTAATCCATGAATTTTGCATATTTTTGCATTTATTTAAGGGTTCTTAAATTCCTCTCAAAATATTATGGTTTTTCACTGTAGAAATCTTTTATAGATTTCATTAGATTTATTCCTATATATTTTATATTTGGGTGCTAAGTAAATGTATTCTCTTTAAAATTACATCTTCCAATTGTTTCTTGCAAGTGTATAAACATACATTTTGTATATTGAACTCATATTTAGAGACCATTAATTCTATTTAATTATTAATTTACTTACTAATCCTAATAATTTATATTTCTTAGAGTTCCTATGCACTCAATCATGTCATCAATAACTATTGACAATATGATTTCTTCTTTTTCAATTTTAAAAGCTTTTTATTCATTTGTCTTGCATTATTGAAAGTATAATGTTGAATAGAAATGGTGATGTGGAGGGATGCCTGGGAGGCTCAGTGGTTGAGCGTCTGCCTTTGGCTCAGGGCATGATCCTGGAGTCCCTGGATCGAGTCTCGCATCAGACTTCCTGCATAGAGCCTGCTTCTCCTTCTGCCCATGTCTCTGCCTCTATTTGTGTCTCTCATGAATATATAAAATCTTAAAAAAAAAAAAAGAAATGGTGATGTGGATATCCTTATCATATTTCTTATCTAAAAAGGAAAAGAATGTGATATTTTGCCATTAAGATGCTGACTGTAGGATTTTCAGATTTAGATAGTTTCCTTCTATTACTAGTATGCTAAGAGCTTATATCATGAACAAGTTTTAGTTTTTATCCAATAACTATTATGCATATATTAAAATGATAATTTTTTTATTCTGTTAAAATTGTGAATTATACTGATTGATTTTCACATGTTAATCCAAACTTCCCCTCCTTGGTAATGATATATTTTATATGTTGCTGACTTCAACTTAGTAATGTCTTGTTTGAGGTCTTTGCATTTATTTTTATAGGTCATATTGGCTTATGTTTTCCTTTTATGTAAAGTCCCTGACAGGTTTTGGTATCAGGGATATACTGGTAACTGGGACAATGAGAAGTATTTTCCCTTTTTGTATTCTTTGGAAGAGTTTGCATGAAATTTATGTGTTTTTTTTTTCCCCTAGTGTTTGATAGAATTCACTACTGAAGCCAGTTGGACCTAGGGTATTCTTTGTGGGAATTTTTTAAAAAAGCATCATTGAGACATAAATTGAGGATACAGTAAATTATAGAAATTGCAAAATATTTTGATATTTTGACATATGTATGTACTACTGAAACCATCACTTGTGAAATTTTGTCTTGATCCTTTGAAATTCCTCCCCTCTGACTCTTTCCACTTCCCTGACCCCAACAGCTATCAATATGCTTTCTGTAACTATGTATTAGTTTATATTTTCTAGAATTTTATATGAATGGACTCATGCATTATGTACTCTTTTTAGCTTGGCTTCTTTCATTCAGCATAATCACTTAGATATTCATCATGTTGAAGTGTGTAACAATGGTTTGTTCTTTTGTATTGCTGGGTAGTATTCCATTGTACAGTTATATTACATTAATTCATTTAATGCTGGGTTGCTTTCAGTTTTTGCTTATTATGAATAAATTTACTATGAACTTTTGTGTGTAAGACTTTGTATGGTCATTTGCTTTTATTTTTTTGGGGCATATACCAAGGAGTACAATGACTAAATCAAATCATCGGTGAGTATATAAAGTTTTAGAAAGTGCTAAACTGTTTTCCAAAGGTGTTCTGTTATTTATATTCCTACCAGCAGTGTGGGATAGTTCCAGTTTATCCACATCTTCATGAACATTTAGAATACAGTTATCATTACTGTTTTAATGCAGTCTTTTAATTTTAGCATTTATGGAATTATCCTTTGGTTTCAATTGATTGGTTTACTCATTGTTATGGGTAATATTATCCACCTTCTTTGTGCAACTGGTAATCTTTGGCAGGGTGTCAGATATTGTGAATTTTGTCTTTTTATTTCCAGAGAATTTTCTCTTCTTATAAATATTCTTGACCTTTTGTTTGGGATGCAATTAAATTTCTTGGAAATAGTTTGATCCTTTTAGGTGTTGCTTTTAAGATTTATGAGGTAGGACTGGAGACATGTTCAGTCTAGAGCTAAATTTTCCTCACTCCTGAGATTAACCCATTTGTGTACTCACTGCCCCATGAATCATAATTTTTCCTTTACATTTTTTTTTTTACTAATAAGAGGCACTATTTTTGGACTGGTATAAACATCAGGCATTATTACCTCAACCTTTTTGGCTTTCTTTCCTTGGACTCAGTTTCCTCATGCTAATCACACTCAGCTGAAAACTTGGAGGGGACTGTATAATTGTCCAACATTCTTTTTATTGCTCTTTCCTCTCTGGTACTCTTTCCAGCAAACTCTCACTAACTTGGTGTCTCCAGACTTCCAACACTTCCTCTTCATCTCAGGAAGTCTAATGGACTCTACCTTGGTTTCCCCTTCCCAAACAGATGCCTAGAAACTCTGTAAAAGCAGTAAGTTGGTGTAATGGTAGGACTGACTGATCACATTGTGTTTGATTTCCCAGTGATCCTTGTCCTTTGGCCTGATGTCCAGTATCTTGAAAACTGTCATTTCATATATTTTGTTCTTTTTTGGTTGATATAAGTAGAAGGTAAACCATAAGTGGTTGTCTGTGAGAAAGGTTTTAATTGCAAATTAAATTTATTTAATTGATAAATGATGATTTAGATATTTTTCTTATTTCAACTTGGCTGTTTTATGGTTTTCAGAGTTCTTCCATTTGAATTAAATTTTAAATTTATTGGAGTAAAGTTGTTCATTATAGCCCCCTGTTCCTTTTTTATATTAACAATTTTTAGTAAGTAAGGTTGCCTCTTTATATTGATTTTGATACTATGAGATCGCTCCCTTCTGTCTCCCTGAAAGGTCCTACAGGGGCTAATTAATTATAGTATTTTAGAGTCCTTCTCTATTCAGCCCAATATGTAAATAATCTTTGGCTCTGCTTCTGCTTTTTTCCCCTCTTGATTATTGGTTTCATTTATTTACCTTTTCATAAGACTTTTAGGGATTTTTCTATGCACTTAAAAGCCTCTTGATCTAGCTTCCCAGTTTGCCATTCTACTTTAGGACTCAGCAAATGGGGAAAATTTGGCTCAAATTTTTTGCTTCACCACTTTCTAATCTGCTCTGCCAACCTCACTGGCTGCCAAATGCTCTGCTATAGAGTCTTTCTACCTGGGAAAAGGCTGATCTTCAGCCACGGCCAGCATCAGAAAATGCCCTCAGAGAAAGAAATGGTAAGAAGTGTTTCTTCGCATAGTGTATTAGTCTGCTCTGGCTGCTTTGACAAATTACCACAAATTAGGTGATTTAAACAAGATAAATTTATTTTCCCACATTTCTGGAGGCTAGGTCCTCTTTAATGACTTCATTTTAATTTGATTACATTTGCAAAGTCGTTGTTTTGAAATAAGGTCACATTCATAGGTACTATAAGTTAAGACTTCCACATCTCTTTTTGAGGGACACAATATATCCCATAATTCTGAGGAAGGACCTTTTTCCTCTGGAATTTTAATTCATCTAGTGTTCTTTGCTTTCAGATTCTCCAATTTTCCATATGAAAAAATCATGTCAATGTATCCATTTTTTTTCCTACTTGCTGCCAGCTACAACTTACTATATCCACTTAGAAACAAGTCTGTTGGTATTTTAGAATCCATTTTCATAGCCTTTGTACAGAGTGTTAGTTTATTCCAGATTTTGACAATAGTTTGAATCTTAATTCAGTTTTTGGTTTTGTGAATTTTCATATTTGTGCTTCCATGAGTATCTTAGTGAACCTATGATAGAGCTTTAGGAAGGGGCAGTTGGCTATTTTATAGAAGCTGGTATTAGAGTATTTTCTATGTTTCAGACACTGTATTAAACACTTAAAAGGCATTATATAATTGAATTTACACAAGTTTATAAAAGAGTTACATTGATCAAATGTCCTTTAACTGTGGATTTTGTGATAATTATAGGTCATATTAAGACATTGACTTGATATTTGGTATATGAGGATTCCAAATAAATTTAGATGTTACATCAGAATATTACAGCTGTGCTTAAAAGTACAGTGCTTATCTTATTGTATTAGCTGTATAGAGTTTTATATTTTTTGCTAGAATATGCGCTGCTTTAGGACAGAGACCAAATCTTACCCGTTTTTATATTACCAATACCTAGCATCACATAATAGCTATAGTGCTTTTTGGTAGATAAAAATGGAAAATATTAAATATTATATAGCTTTTTAATTATATCATAATAGTGTATTTGATAATATGAATGATTCTTGAGTTTGTAATAAAACTTCTGTACATAATTGGGAAGTATTGAACATACCTGCTGTCATCCCCATTCTTTTTTTTTTTTTTTTTTGATAGTCACAGAGAGAGAGGCAGAGACATAGGCAGAGGGAGAAGCAGGCTCCATGCACCGGGAGCCTGATGTGGGATTCGATCCTGGGTCTCCAGGATCGCGCCCTGGGCCAAAGGCAGGCGCCAAACCGCTGCGCCACCCAGGGATCCCTGTCATCCCCATTCTTGTGCCCAGGATAGACATCACTAATCAGTTAGAGGACTCTTTCCCTCTATAGTTGAATATAGCCAACAATTATCTCTTTAACCGTGCAGTTTGAGCAGCCACTGCCAAATTATATTAGTTTACCTATTCGTAGAATATTACTTACCACTTCCAGTATAGTAGTAGGAGCAGTGGCCTAGGTGTCTGGAAACATGGGATAAAGCCTGGCTTTTACCCCTAGCATAGCACTTACTTCGTATATATACAGATGGTATCTATTGAATTAAATGATTTGTCATATAAGATTTTAGAAGATTATACTTGATGCTCCTTTTTGTTCATGTAGTCTATAATTCTTGATAATGGATGTATAAGTGTTTTGAAAGCCAAAAGGGTACATTTCTAAGGGACTATTTTTTAATTCTGGCTAGATTATCACTATGAAGCTGCAGAAGCAGAAGAGACCTTTATTGAAATTAAAGCTACATAACTGGTGTCAGGGTTGGATTTTTCAGTAGGCAGTCAAAAGTTAGAGTGAAGACTACAGAGTTTTGTCGGACTAAATAATGATCATTTACATAGCTATGTGAGGCCACCCTTAGCCAGTTTATTTTAAAAGTACTTGCTTAATGTTGACTCTTGATTTTGGCTCAGGTCATGATCTCAGGGTCATGGGCTGGAGCTCTGCAATGGGCTCAGCACTGGGCATGGAGCCTGCTTAAGATTCTCTTTCTCCCTCTGCCTCTACCTCTTACTGCTCACACTTGGGCGCTGTCTCTCTTTCTCTCTTAAAAAAAACAAAGAACTAAAGTACTTGCTTAATAATTCTAACATATACATAGCACCCTTATCTGTCAATGATACATTGGTCCTTCCCTTATCCCCTTTTCTTTGGAATATTGGTAAAATGATATTTGGTTCTTATCTAGCAAAAAACACTCCTTTGTTGCTACTCTGTACCAATGATTCGGTTAGAACTGGTATCTAATTAACAATTAATTATTAATTATGCATATGGATGCAGGCAACGATGATCTTAATGCATTTTGTGTTATTTTTTTCTAGAACATTATGGTTTAAATCTGTTGTAAATGGATTAATTTTCAGGTTTCTTTTTTTTTAATTTTCAGGTTTCTTTATTTCTTCAAAAGTCAGGCCACTAAATAGAATATTTTTTGACTTGTACATCCTGCTGTCACTTTGAATCTTACATCTGCATCTTAAAAAACTCAAATAGCATAATAACTATGCTGGTGATCTTGAGCACTTTTTAAAGCTTTTCTTCTGTTAATGGAGTACATTACCTGCTTTCTTTTTGACTGTAAAAGATACAGGTCAACAAAGAGATAGCAAGATGCATATCATTGCGTATTTCCTTCATTGTCACCTGTTGCTGAGGGCATTGTCAGATGTGAAAAAGAAAAAGAAAATAAATACATATAAACAAACTAAAAAAAAAAAAAATAAAAAAAATAAAATCAGATAATTGTGATGGTTGCACACCCTTGTGAGTATAGGCTAAGACCACTTAGTATATTGTATATTTTGAAGGGGTGAGTTTTATGGTATATGGATTATATCTTGATAAAGCTGTTATTAACAAATGGGTTTGGATTTTTGTGTATGTGGTTTATGGGCAACTAAAGAATGACAGATCAAGAGTTGAATGGAGATGAATTTGAATATGTGGATACTGAAGAAGGTCAACGGAGATTAAGTATTGAAATCCTTATTTGACTGAAGAAAATTCAAGTGTAACATATATACAGGAAAGCACATAAGTATTAACTGTTGGCCAATGAATTATCATGAACTGAACATATTGTGTTATTAGTATCCCGGTATAGAAACACCATATGCATCACCTCCTGTCACCATTCTAACCTCTAATACCATGTCTTGCCCATCTTTGAACTGTATATAAATAAAGTTGTATGATATACTCTCAAAAAAAAAAAAAAAAAAAAAGAAAATGACTGCTTCTTTTCATTACCTTTTCCCTTCTTTTAAAATAAGATACCTGTCTGGTGTGCTGGTGTGTGTTTGTAGCAAAAATCATTCATGGTGTGTGTGTGTGCGCGCGCGTGTGAGAGCGTGTGTGAGAAGCACAATGAGAGAGAAAGCTTAAAAGATATGTGTATCCCTTTTACTTTCCTTAGGCAAAACTGTTTCCCTATTTTGTCTTAGATCATCTCAGTTTTAACAGCAAGTTCTAAATCATGACTTTTGGAACAATACATTTTCAAGCAGAATTTATGCCATAACTTTCTAGTTTTATGGAGTTTCTGGGCTTGTCAACTTGTGGACGTGTGAGAAGTATGTTATATTCAAAATGATAGGTGCCTTTATCCATGTGTTAAATTTCAATTTCTGTATATAACTGCACAATAAATACACAGTCTTTGTTGTTTAGAAAGCAGCAACATTTCTTCTTTTTGAGATTGAACTTTGGGCTTCACATATTGGTAGAATATTAGGGTTACAACACCTTTCAAGATTATTTCTTTAACATTTCTATTTTACAGATGAGAGAATTGCAGATAGTAGCAAGCAAATGATGATAGTAGCAAGCAAAGATCTCACTGCTTCAGTAGTGACAAGGACCCTATAAAATACTAGATTTCTGATATATCTCATGCAACTTCATAGGATTTCCATACACATCTCCAGAAATGAGCCTCAGGTTCTCCCTGCACTCCCCCACCCCTACGTCCCATGGAAATAGGATTATAACTTGAAGTTTCCCTGAGTTTTGTAGTTTAAAAAGAAATCTCTGTTCCCACTCTATGATCCAGTGGAAAGAGCATTTATTTGGAGTCATTTATTTGATCATTTGTATTGAATGCCTTCTCTGTGCCAAGCATGAGACCAGCAGGACCTGGGAATACAAAAGTGAATGAGAGATAAGATCCTGGTGTTTATAGTCCGTTTGAACTTCTGATTTTGCCACTTACCAGTTGTCTATCCTAGGCAAATCATTTCATCTCTCTGAAAGTCCACTTTCAGATCTTTAAGATAAGGGCTAATTCTAGTTTCTAAAGCTGTGAGGATTAATTAAGATTGAAAAAAAGGTAAATGTCTTGGCACATTTTTAACAAATAGTAGGCATTCATTCAACAAATGTTCATATCTTCCCTCCTACATGTAAGGGTTACTAAGAAAATCAAATACGATAATGAACATGAAAATGCTTTGTGAATTGGAAATGCAGTTATAGACAAAGTTAGAATTTTAGGGAGTCAACATATATTAACACTTTCTTCACCTTGCAAGTTCAAGTCAAAAGAAAAGAGGCAGATATCTCAAGACCAAAGTGGCAACCTAATTACAGGTTAAAGCTGTACTGAAGATTGTAGTTTTGATGTGCTTCCCAATGCTTTAGTCTAGAATTAACTTTACCCACTCAGGCATACTCAGGCAAGGGTAGGTGAAAGTCTTACCCACTGGGACAGGTGACCTACTGGAAGGCAGAGAGCAAAGAGAAGAATGCACCTTGTACAGAGGCTAAGAGAACCCTGGAGCAGAGCCGCACATGGACAATTCTGTTTTCAAACACACCAGTCACGTAAGTCACTCCACCTACCTTATGGTGGGAAGGAAATTGAAAGTGCTATTTTTGGGGGAAGGCTTTCTGCATGGAAAGGAAAAACAGGGACAGAAAATAATAAGTTTCTCCAATAGATACACACACTGTTGTGAAGAAACTCCATCCAGCCTCCCTCCTCCACCCATTCTTAAGGTTTTGGAAATGGTTATCTCATATATTAAAATACTATTACTGTTGAAAACTCTTTTACCAGCTTATGATATGTTCAGTGAAAAATGCAGATTAGAAAATTCTGCTATATTTCAGTGCGTAATATATTCTGTGTACACAATGTATATTGTATGCATGGTGTGTGTATGTTTGTATACTAAAAGAATGTAGATTTATAGAGGACATGGGTAGTGATACTACATTAAAGCGCTTAATGTGACCATTTTCAGGTGCGATTATGGAGGACAATTATGCTTTTCATACTTTTTAGAATTTCTGAATGATGTATTTTCAAAAAGTTGATAGTCTCCTTCCCCTTCAAAAAAACTAAAAAAAAGCGCAAAAAACAAACCTAGCCATATTGTTTCTTCTCCTCTAATTTTCGCAGAGTTTTATAATTTTTCCTTTTCAATTACATTCAATACAAGTGATCTAACAAACTCATTTTGTACATTTAATATTGATGGAAGAAAAATTCACCTGAATACTAATCAAATATTAAATTGCAAATTGCAAATATAGGTGACATTGTCATTCCTAAATACTCATCTTTTAATTATTTGTGAATAATGATAAGTCCTGAAGGTAAGGTCAACAATTCTAATTCCTTTTCTTCATTAGCATCTTTTCACAGTTTTAAGAGCTATCTGTATTTATAATTTTGTGAAATATATGTTCATATTCTTTGCCTGTATTTTCTATTGTTTTTTGACATTCTTGTCAAGATGCAGACGCTCTTTGTATACTAGAGAAATATTAGAAACATATTTGTATATTACAGAAATGTTAGTCCATTGTAATATGAATTAAAATATTTTCTCACTTTGTTATTTTGCTGATTATCTTTTGACATAACTTTTGGTGAGCTTTTTGTTATACAGATTTTATTCTTAAACTTAGGCCCATTTTTACATCTTTGTTTTTTATAGCTTCTCTGTTTTGTATACTTAAAAAGGCTTCTACTTCTGGGCTATAAAGGCAGTTTTCCCCTATAGTTTACTCTGAACTAATATGTTTTCATTTTTACATTTAAATGCTAATACACTTCAACGTTTATTAGGATAAGGTATGGTATATAGATGCAATTATTTTTTTCCCCAGATGACTATCCAGATTTACAACATTATTATGGAACAAGAGTCATTGCCTTATCTTTGTTTTATACTAAATTTTTGTATGCACGTGTATTTATTTCCTGACTTCTATTTTGTCTTCAAGGTTCATTTTTTTAAAGTTGTCATACTTTAAAAGTTATGTTGTTATATTTTGTATTTTGTAATATGATGAGTTAAGTGTCATCTCTTTGCTCCCAGAGTACAGCCTAGAAGTGAACTCAAGAGTTGGTGTTTTGCTGGAAAAATCACACATAGATCTATCATCTTTTATTCCAACAACTTCAGCAGTTTCTTTGTTTTGGTCAATATTATAGCTTTTGCTATCTTGGAAATGTGCCACTTGAAATGACATTTAGTCAAGCGCCTATGATGCAATTGATCTTTCAATTATTAGCAATCTGGAATGCAGCTGGCTTTCAAGTAGAAGGAAAAGTCAAGGCTAGGCAACTTCCTCCTGTAAAATTGATTGTTATCACAGGGAGGCAGGGACAGAACAAGGGAACTTAGGAGGAATATACATCCTTGTTGTCTTTTGATGAGACAACTTTTCAGTATCTATTTAAATTGAGAAATAATTGCATCTTTCTCAATTAGAAAAGCCTAGTGGTGGTACGTACCGTCATAGACATTTAGAATGAGATGCCAAATTTGTGTGTATAGGTATGTGACATGCTAGGTATTTGAAATAGATCATTCCAAGTAGTGCAGGAGGTCAAAATGATTACATAATCATTCCAGGAAATGGGAACATTTCCATTGTTCTAATTTGGTTAGTTTAAGTAGCACTAAGTAGTATACCTGAAACTAATGTAGCAACTGTGTGTGTCAGCTATACTCCAATAATAATCATAAAAAAGTAGTTGTTGAACAGAAAAGAAATAAGGGTATGGAAGATGATACCAGCTATTAACATTACATTATAATTGTGAAATGATAGTAGTGGTCCTTTGAGTGTTGGGATTACAGATTATCAGTATTTTTAGTTCTCTGATTTTTGTGTTTTTTTTTCTAAATTTTTTTATGATCAATGAAAAATGCAATACTTTTTTATTTTTAAATTTTTTTAAATTTTTTTATTTGTTTATGATAGTCACATAGAGAGAGAGAGAGAGAGAGGCAGAGACACAGGCAGAGGGAGAAGCAGGCTCCATGAACCGGGAGCCCGACGTGGAACTTGATCCCGGGTCTTCAGGATCGCGCCCTGGGCCAAAGGCAGGCGCCAAACTGCTGCGCCACCCAGGGATCCCTACTTTTTGCTTTTTCAGGGAAGGTGAGGAGAACATTTAAGTTGTACCTTCTTAGCAAATTTCAGTGGTAGAATGCAGTGTTATTAATTATAGTCACTGTGTTATATACTAAATCCTCAGACGTCATTCATCTTATAACTGAAAGTTTGTACCCTTTAACTAGCTTCTCCCTATTTCCCCCAATTCCAGTTCCTGAAACTACTTTTCTATTTTTCTATTTCTATGAATATAGAAATGAATGCTGTGATGAACATGGGAGTAGATATAGCTTTCTGAGATAATGGTTTTGTTTCCTTTGGATATATACCCAGAAGTGGGATTACTAGATCATATGGTAGTTCCATTTTTAATTTTTAAGGAACCTCTATTGTGTTTCCCCCAGTGGCAGTACCAGCTTACATTCTCACCAAAGAGTGCATGAGATAGAATTCCCTTTCTTCCACATCTTCACCAGCATTTATTTCTTGCCTTTTTGATGATTGCCATTCTAGCATATGTCAGGTATTTTGATTTGCATTTCTCTGATGATTAGTGGTGTGCATATTTTTACAGATCTGTTGGCCATTTGTATGTCTTCTTTGGAAAAAATGTCTATTCAGGTCATTTGCCTATCTTCAAATTGTATTATTTACTTTTTTTTTTTTTTTTTTTTTGCTATTTATTGGTTTGAATGAGATCTTTATATATTCAGGATGTTAACCTCTTATCAGATCTATGGTTTGGAAATATTTTCTCTGATTCCATGGGTTACTTTTTCATTTTGTTGCTGGTTAAGTTTGCTGAGCAGAGCTTTTTAGTTTGACATAGTCTCACTAGTTTATTTTTGCTTTTATTAACTGCTTTTTTATATATCCGAAAATTATTGCTCAGACCAATGTCAGAGAGTTTTTTTCCTGTATTGTCTTCTAGGAATTTTACAAAGTCAGATTTTATATTTAATCCTTTAATCCAGTTTGAGTTAATTTTTGTGAATTGTGTGATATAGGGGCTCTATTTTTTTCTTTTGTGAATATCTAGTTTTCCCAATACCATTACATAATTTATTTTTGAACATTAAACCAAGTCTTGAATACCTGAAGTAAAAATCCCACTTGGTTATGATCTATAATTCTTTTTATACATTATTGGATTCAATTTGCTAACGTTTATTGAAAATTTTTCATATATGTTCATGATAGTCATTGGTCTGTAGTTTGTTAGTAATACCTTTATCTGGTTTTAATATTAGGATAATGCTGTCCTGGGACGCCTGGGTGGCTCAGCGGTTGAGTGTCTGCCTTTGGCTCAGGGCCTGATCCTGGAGTCCCGGGATCAAGTTCTGTATCGGGCTCCCTGCATGGAGCCTACTTCTCCCTCTGCCTGTGTCTCTGCCTCTCTCTGTGTCTTTCATGAATAAATGAATAAAATCTTAAAAAAAAAAAAAAGGATAATGCTGTCCTCACAGAATGAGGAAGAAAGCTGCTATTACTAAATTCCTAATCTCTACTCTTTGTTTCGCCTCTTTGCTGACTGCTCCCTTTTCCCCTTATATCACCTTGCTATATACCACTCTGATTAGATTCATTCACTTTCAAGATAATATTTTTTAAAAGTCTTTGCATTTAGCAAATTTTACTCAAGATTTGGCATCCAAGAGGGGGATTTATGCACAATGCAACACAGCATAGCACAGCATACAACTCAAATTTATATTAGACATCTTTTGTCTTAAATACCCTTCTACTATCTCAAATAATGTGAACTTTTTTTCCCCCCTATTTGTTTCACCTCATCTATCCCTGGACTTTAGTGTACTACAGGATCGTTCCTTCTTGTCTCTTCTTAGCTTTATTTCCAAAAAAATTCAGTTTTCTTCAGTAATTTCTGGGCCTATGTTTGTATATTAGTTGGAGGAGGCTGATATTGCTTGCTTAATAAAATAAGCATTTAATATTTATGTTATAGTTTGCTGTGGGTCCACATAGAGGCTCTGCCCCATGCAGTCCTTCAGGGTATCAGGCACCTTTCATGTATTGGCTCTACATCTCTTTGGACAAATGAGATAAAGAATTCAAAGGATGGCCCAAGAGATTTTAGGGTCAGGCCTAAAATTATCATTTGTCACTCTCTCTTGCATTCTACTATTCAGAACTTATTCACTAATTACAGGAGAGGGTGCAAAATGCTGTTTATGTGCTCCAGAGAAAATTAAATTTTCTTTGATGAATATATAGGATCCTTTCTGTCAAACTCCAGAAAAATATTAGGTTGATCTGCTAAATACAAGCCTAATCTGGATCTCTCCTTTACTAATATTTTAGCAAAAAAAAAAAAAAATCCTTTCTTATCCATGAACTTACCATCTTAAGCAGGCCTTCTTGTTTGATATGACAATACCAAGTCCCTTAGAAAGAAGAGGCTCTCATCAATTTTGTTTGTTTTATTGTTTGTTTATTTAAGTGTCTTAAACTGCTCTTTTTATTGCTTCTGTACTTATCCTAATTTATGCCATATGCATATACTTTGGTACTTTTAAATTTTTCACTAATAATAATCAAGGGATCTTTTCTCATAGATTGATGCTATCTTCTGGACTCTGAAATGATACCAACTGCACTTAGATCTGATTTTAACTTAATAGGCTCACTGTTAAGGTCTCTAGAGCTTCTTGATTATAGCTAGAAATCTGGTCATACATTTTGTGAAAGCCCACTTTCCTTATTGTCCCCTAAGGAGTCCCCAGTCACCTTTTTCAGTTTGTCAGCTACTTTCTTTATTTTTATTTCTTACCTGTTTCTGAGTTATTCCCTTTAGCTACCTTGATTTCTTGTTCCTCTTTTTTTTTTTAAACTTTGATTGCTCCCCATATTCCCATAATCAACTGGGTGGTTGTTTATCACTACTTATACATTCAGTACCCCAGAGTGAAAGGAGTTAATGAATACTTCAATTACATCTGTTTGCTCCCCCTTCCCTGACCTTCCCATTAATTTTGGTCTCCCAGTGTGTTTTCTACATTATGGTTGCATTTTGTGCAATTTTGTTTTTCAGAATTTTAATATATGAATCAGTTTGACTTTGAAATCACTGTTTTGTGACAGTCTTTATTAAGCATTTTTGGGATCAGCCAATGCTATACAGATAAAGATTATTTAAAATTGAACTCAGGAAAGGATTTCTATGGACACAGTATGATTTGAAGAGATTAAATCCCAATAATCTAGGAGAAGCAATAAAACATTTTGTTGAAATTTAGATTTTTAAATATAAAATATCTCTCAAATGAAGCTCTTTCAATGCATACATCAGTTAAGAGTCTGGCTGCTTCTGCTGGTGGGGTTATCTCTTTTTCTTTAAAATAATGGGTTGAATGTAATGTGTGAGCTTAGTAGAGTTACCAATGTAACAAAATGATTGAAAATAAGGTTTAAAAAATCTTTCTTGGGGTGGTGGTCATTTTATGAGGGGTAATTTCTTTGAAGGATATGGATAGAGAACTATTTCTTGCCCAGTGAGTATATGGAGTAGCTAACACTTTTATCTCATTGAGAGTAATAGATACATGGTTTATTGGCAAGCTTTCCCTTCCCCAGTGTTATAGAATTTACCAGAGTTAAGCTATGAGCACATTACAGGGGCCTGGCCATTTTGGCCATTTTGATGGATTTAGAGTTGCATGTGCGACCCAAACACAGCCAATAAGAGCTCCACCAAAAATGTTTGCTGGAACTTTCAGGAAAAAGTACATCCTCCACCCCTTAGTTGCTATGTTTTAAGCTGGAGCTGCCGGGAGCTCTTGTTGCCATCACATGGAGAGAGCTCTGCCTAAGGACAACAGAATGAGGAAAGCAGAACCAAGAGTGAGAAAGAGAAAATTTACTGATGACATTTTTGAAGCCCTATTTTAATGGAGTCTAAAGTCAGCACCTCTTAGATTTCTCAGGAATGTGAAATATTAAGGTACCTTTTCATTTAAGCTAGTTTTGGTTAGTTTTTTCACTGTCAACTAAAAGTGTACCAACTGAATCACTGATTACCTAGATTTTTTTTTAATAATATAACCAAATTAGAATATTCTTTCTAGTAGGGCAAAAAAGGCCCTTCTCTATATTATTCAACATTCTATCTCTATCACAAATTACAGTGACTGGCACAGAGATGTGTTTTAAATATTTATGGAATGAATAAATGATTAATTTAATTAGTTCAATTTAATTTAATAATTTAGTTCAAGTTGTGGGGCACCTATTTTGTGCAAGGCCTTATCTCAGGAGCTGGTAAGATGATAAAAGGAATCAGAGGGATAGATCTCTTTAGTTTCTGATTTTGTGCAGGCAATGAGGTATAATAATAATTTAAGGCAGAGTAAAGAAAGGGCTAACGGGAATGAATGTTGTATGTTAAAGAGTAGCCAAGGCATCAGAGGGCTCTATACTCAGATTGCCTGGATTTGAATCAAGCTATACGCTTGTTAACTGAGTAACTTTGGGTACATTACTTAAACTCAGTTTTCTTATCCATAAAATGGGGGTAATATTGTATGTTTTTTATAGATTTGTCATGAGGATAAATCAATATATTATACTTAAAATGATTGAAATACCTAAAATATCTTAAGTATTCAGTAACTTTTAGTTATTTTTATTTCAGCAAACAGAGATGGCTGCAACACGATTTAAATATTGAAACAAGAGAGAATTGGAAATCATGTAACTCTTGGAAGATGAATACTGCTTATATCACAAGTCAGTATCAAATATTAACAAAACCACACATACATGTGAAATACAAAATGATAGCAAAATCTTACTTAAGTGTACTGTTAGTTAGATTTATGCAATAGTGGATTTATTTTAGAGGAGATGAGTTAAGACATGCATCCTTGCTAAATGGGAGAAAGGAAGGACCTCTACATTATATTTTTAAGATTTAATAAGAACCAATTTAGCATTTTAAACCCAAAGTGCTAATGACAATGTTGTATTCTTTTGTTTTGTTTGTAGAGAGGGAGAGAAGTGGGGGAGAGGCAGAGGAAGAGGGAGAGAGAGAATCTTAGGCCCAGAGCTCAGCTAGAGCCCAACATGGGGCTTGATCTAATGACCCTGAGATCATGACCTGAGCTAGAAATCAAGAGTTGGATGCTTAACTGAATGAGCCACTCAGGTGCCCCAACAATTTTGTTGTTTTTCTTCTAGATATTCTGCAAGAGGAAAGGAAAAAAAAGTTCGAAGATAAGTATGTTTAATGGTCTGCTATAAGGTGGATATGCATAAGATGAAGTATTATATAGAATTAGATAGAGATGGGCTTCTAGATTCATTAATATACAATGCTTAAACGTCATAAAATTTGATGAAAGTTTTCAAAGCCTCGTTTAGAAATAAAAGTCCTTTTATGTCACAAAATGCTTTTATAAATACTTTTATTCTTTTTTACTTTAATCTGTACTTCATAGTAAAATAGTAACTTCAAGAGGTTCTCTGGGTATAAAGGAAAACAGAGGCCCATTAATGGGGGAAAAAGTTGCTTCAAATATGCTTAGTACTGCTGGCCTACATATTTCAGAAATATGGGGGGGGGGGCATTTCCACCTAATTCAGGGTTCTTACGGAGAGAATGAAGCAGCATGGTATGGCAAACAACATGTGTTGTGGAAATCTTAACAAAAATAGTTTAAAGTTGTCTGACTTTGGGCTATAATAGCCTTTCTGAGCCCAAGATTCCCCAGGAGTAGAAAGTAGGTCACATTAACTTCATAGTGTTTTTGTGGGGATTAGAGAGAATATTTACAAGGTGGCACTCATGGTTTTTGGTATGTGGTAGGTGATGAACATATGATAGCTATTCTTATAAATAATATATTACTTCCAGTTATTAAAAAAATAAATACATCAACTAGATTTTATATAGTAATAGGAAATATAAACATAGCAAAATAAAAATAAAAAAATGGATGACTGCTAGAAATTCAAAGGCAGAAAGATATGAATAAACAAAATTGTAGAGACAAGTGCTTGTAACAAATTGTGAGATTTCAGTAGATGTTGTTGAGTCTTAGCCAATGTTATCATGATGAATAGGCATGTTCAGCATTGCGGCTTAACTTTTTCATTATTCCAGCCTGTTCCAAAGGTAAAAGGATGGGGGCTTTCCAGACAAAGATTATGACAGTGAAATAGCCATCCTCCACGTTTTCTTCTCAAGCTGTATGCCTTTTTTATTTAACCTATGAAATAAATAAAAGTCTAGTTTCTTCTAGGAACCAGAATTCCTGTCTTAGCATTCTCAATCCAA